>NC_138373.1:2146724-2202672 GCF_054177405.1 Leptonychotes weddellii | reverse complement strand
CCTGAAGGAGCTTAGGTGAGGCTTAGCCGTAGCGGTCTCAGCGTTGTGACTTACGATCGTAAACTATTCCGATGCCGCCATAGACTATATGCCGTTCACCACGGAATCGCAGAGGGGCCCACTCAGACTCCGTAGGCTTCTGGGGACCTTAAGGGTGCCCGCCCGTGGAGTCACAGAATCAGTCCGCTTGAGCAAACCAGGTCGGACTGAACATTCACACTCCAGAAGTTATTACATTCCCTCCCTGGGAATCCCTACCTGTGAGACCTCTAAGAGGTCTCTGGGAGGTGATCAGGCTCCCCTCCACCCCAGTGGGGGTGGGCCTGTCTGGGTCCCGGGCCCCCAGACCTTACCGGAATCCAACGTCGGGACCAGGTCCTCACCTGCCAAGTCTCCTCAAGTCCGGCGAGAACAGCGGAGTGGGGCCACCCGAGGCGACCAGAGCGGGAGACTGCCGAATATCAGGCAGGGCGCGACTTCTCCGTTATGATCCCTCGTTCTGTCACCGCCTCGCCGTTGCCCCCAAACCAGTGGCAACAATGGGCCAGCGCGGTTGCGTTTCCCAGTCAGGGAACCAAATGTTACAGAACCTGGACTGGATCACCCGACGGAAGAACCAAGCGGCACCCGGAGATCCTGGAGGACAGGAGGTTTATTTAACGCCAGCGGGCTCAGAGGAGCGTGGTCTCCGAAGGTCTGAGCCCCGAGCACAAAGGGGGCAATGTATGCACTTCTACTTCTGCACACTTGGCACTTCTGGCGCATGCGCGGAGCGGGGCGGCGAGAAGGACCCGGATTGGTGGGCGCGGGAAGCAGAGCAGGGCGAAGAACCCGGAAGAGCCCCAGGGCAAGGCCTGGGACTCTCGCGCTGGCTCGGTGGGCCATCTCAGGACACAGATTTTCCTTATCATTATCATGAGTTTCATTAGGTGCCAGGCACCTTACAAGGATCTCATTCCATCCTCACCCCAGCTCTTTGCGGTAGGTTATTACTGCCTCCGTGTTATAAAAGGAGTAGACCAATGCTCAAAGAGGTTAAGGTACATGCTCAAAGTTGCACAGCGAGCCAGTGACTGGGGCTGACTGGCCAGTTTCGCTCACAGCCACTGCACTACACTGCCTCTCTGTGACCCTTGTAATCGTTATGCAGAGAAGTGGTCCCACAGCATCCCTGGAAAAAGATCCTTTTAAATTCCTGATATGTAGCCCTGAGTATGTGTGCGGGGGTTTTTAAATTTCAGGCTGAGGTGGTGAAGAGGAATTCTGAGGGCTCAGAAGAGCTTTTAGCCTCCCTTCTGCTTCACCAGCATATAAAGTCAGCAAGGCCAAGGTGTGAGGGCAGATTGTTCCTGATGATCGTCTGCGAGCCCTGTCCTCATTAATGGTTGTTACTGCTGGGAGCATGGGAGTCCCCGCAGGGGGCCAGTCACAACGGAGTGTTGGCCCAGGTCCCGGACCCCAAGCCACCAGCCTGTAACAATAATGGTACTCACCATTACCAGTAATACTACCTCCCACTAATTAACTGCTTCCTGCCTGCTAGAATTTGGATCCGGATCTGCCGACTCCATGTCCATCGCTTACTAGCCTTACAATGTGGGTCTGGTCATTCCGACTTGTTTCCTCTGTGTACAGTGGGGATAATTACGCCTACTTTAAAAAGACTATGCACTTAGTCATCACTTTATATGCAGGATGTATTTATGTGCATGATTTCATTCATCCTCACAGCCCGTTGGGCAGATACGATTAGGATGCCTGCCTTTATCTGAGGACACCAATACTCACACAGGGGACTGCAGCCCGCTGAAGGCCAAGCAGCTTATTAATAGGTGGCGGAAAGGAGATTTAAACCAATTTCGGGGGGACTCAAATGCCAAGCTCTGCCTCCAGGGTTATCGTAAGAATGAGAGATGATGTATGTGGCCAGCGCAGAGTAGGTCGCGATCATCAGTACCCCTTCTCTACCCCTCCCTCATCCCCCCTCCCCCACCTCCTTCCCCCCACCAGTCAGGTTTAGGGGAGAAGTGAGTTGGCTGCAGAGATGGAGTAACCAATACTAATCTTATTTTAAAATAGGTACTTCTTTTAAAAAAAAACAAAACAAAACCAAAACCTGTTCAGCCAGATTGCCCAGTTTTCTCACACAATAGCTATCTTAATGAAATCTCAAGTTCATTTACTCTGAGAGCCTCTTAAAAGGAAAAGCACCTTGGTTCCCAGCATGGGTCTAGAAACAGTGCATTGGGGTGCATTGGGGTAACCAGATGCCTCTGTCTGCAGCCGGTTTTCCCTAAAACAGACATGCCCACTTGCCTCTGCAGCAAAGACTGTCACTGACTTCCCAGCAGGTGTCCTGTGTCCCCTCCACCTGCCAACAAGTAGAAAATAATCGTTTCTGGGAAACAAGATTGTGCTGCCGTATAACCCCGGGAGCCATGCAGTTGGTTGTGGAAGTCCCGCCTTGGGGCCGGGCTGCCTGGGGTTGAAATCCCAGCACTGCCACTAGGAAAGGCCCCTCTGAACCTCAGTCCCATCATCTGTACGATGGGAATAATGAGACCAGCTCTATGGGGTTGTTGCCTGGATCTGAGGGACCCGTTCACAGTTGCAACATGCTTCCCTCAGTACCTGGCACGTGGCCATGCCCACGGCCCTGTTAGTGGTTATAATAATGATGCCAATAAATATTATTCTTTATTGTCATAGGGAAATAGGTTTGAACTTTCCATATCTGTGGCAACCCGGCTCTTAGCAGTATTTTTACAGGCAGATTAGGATAATCAAAGAGCTCTCGGGTTTTGCAACAGAACCTGGTAGGTAGGGTCAGAGTCTGCAGTTGGGGAAAAAGCTGGCTGGGGATGAGGGGTGAAAAGGGGGTTAGGAAAGCAGTGGAGGGCTCCGGTTCAGGATACCCCTGGAACCCCCTTACGGCAGGGCCTGACGTGGGGTCAGGGATGGGTGGACTTTGGGAAGGGCCTCCTTCAAATTCCAGGGAAACCTGAGATAAGCCTCTTTGTTCAGCCTCAGCCTTGCCTCCTATCGCAGATCCTTCCAGAATTTGAGGGACCAGCTCCTTTGGGGGAGATGGAAGGGAAGGTTCCAGAAGGGAAAGTCCCAGAAAATTCATTAGATGACTCTAGGCAAAGGTGGTAGAATTCTAAAAATATCCATAAGCCATAGACTATTGTAGGTGTTGCCTTGCGGGGGAGGGGGGCGGTGACAGCCTTGAATTTTTGCCTCAGCCCTGTTCTCCTGGAAAACAGCATGGTTAGGAAGTTCCTCCCCCTTCTGTGTTCCAGAAACAGCTTGTAGTGAACAAATGCCCTTCACCACGTGACCCAGATAAGACTCAAGTTTGCTGCCGCCTTATTTATCTCCGGCAAGGCTAGACGCAGACCCCCAAATTCCCATCCTTTGTTTCACAAACAATTAGTCCCCACTGGTCAACTGCAGCAAATGCTGGTTAACCAAACTTGGGTTAAGCCTCTCCGCTCTGTGGGTGCCTGACCTTTGGCCTACCCTCAGGGATTGTGGGCAGCCAGCCCCCCTAAAACAGGCCTGTCGCGGATGAGAAGGTCTCCGCGCACACCCCGATCATCTCCAGCCCATGCCCTTCCTAGCTTTGCTCACTTCTCCCCATGAAAGAAAACCCTTTTGCCTAATCCCACGATGCTTGCAGAGCCAAGACCTGAGCTCTCCCCACATTGCCACGGTGCCCTGACCCCCTTCCCTCCCCTAACAACCCTTTCGAATGAGGTCCCTCCTTACTAAATCTGGATTTGCTTTTATTTCCTTGCGTGGGATCTCCCCAAAGTTGTGGTTCTCTAGAAGGCTTGGGTTTTCTAAGAAATAGGGACACCTCCCCCCCTCCCCCAAGTCTCCATGGAGATGGCAGGTAAGCAGGGGCCTTTCAGGTATTACCTAGTGCCTTAAGAGTAACAGAGCATCTGCGTGGTCCTGTCCCCGCTGCACTCCGGTTTCTCCAGGAGCCGAGAGGAGGAAATCTCCTGTCTACTGCCGTGCTTGATCTGGAGTAGTTCTTTGTTCTGTGCAAAAAAAAGTGTGTATTTTTTTGCTGGTGTTGTGGCAAATGGAACCCCCTTTTTACTTTTTGTTTCAGCAACTCAAGATGCTCCGCCGAGCGCAAGTGTGCTCACCGACTGTCAGTCGGTGCTGGTGGGGTCTGTTGAATAATACAAAGGCGGCCGCCACAGTAAAATAATGAGGATGAGCCCGTGTGTGTGAGGTGGCCCTCGAGGGGCCAAATCAGAGATTCCTGATTAGGGGTTCACAAACAATATGAAATGACATGGTCAGGTTTCACGGCTGATAAGAATGTTCCAGCTAATTAAAATGTTAGGGTTTCCTGGTTCGCCAGGATTTATCGTCAACCCCTAGGAGGTAACACTTGTCTGCCGGTCAGTTCCTGCTGATAAGAAGTTCGGCTTGACAGTTCCTGAGGTCTTTGATAAATAAAATACGGGAAAACAGATGAATTATTACTTAATAAACGCGGTGTTGTTTGGTAGGTTTCCAGAGCTGAGAGAGGTTGTAAGCCGGCAGCCCATGGGCCAGAGTCTATCCTTGAACACCTACTCGGTCTGCACGGGACTTTGGATTTTATTGTAGTAATCTGAGCCAATATTTAAAAGAGGATATATTACATGGGCGTGCGCACACACACACACACACACACACACACACAGAAACCTCACATCCAGACCTGTGGCTTCTCTTGGACACTGGCCACACTGACCCCGTGTCTGGGTGAGGGTGGGAGGAGCTGAGTACTGTTTTCCTGAATAAAGTTTTATCAGAACGCCATGATGCTCCATTGTTTACAGATTGTCCACGGTTGCTTTCACACTTCAGTGGCAGAGGCGAGGGGTTGCGTGGAGCCTGTCTGGAGCACAAAGCCTGAAATATGTTTGATCTCGTCCATAATGGACAACATGCACTCACCTCTCATCTAGGCAGCTGAGTTTCTGATCCTTTGGATCACGACTCTCCCCCTTTGCTGTTTAACCTGGGGCAGCGGACTGACATTCTCTGAGCTTCAAGTGCCTCGTCTCCAAACTGGGACAGGCTGAGATTCTGTTCTATGGGATTGTCGGGGGGATTAAATAAACTGAAATGTATGCCCGGTGCAGAATGAGGGTGTCCTACTCAGCGTATGGTGTGTGCTGATATTATCAAAACTCTGGGTGTAGAAGGTAAAAATAACAAAAGGCCCTCCATGTGTTGATTTAATGTTAAGAGTAGTGACAAGGGGGTTTATATATACAATGGAATATTCCTCAGCCATTAAAAAATGAAATCTTGCCATTTGCAATGACGTGGATGGAACTAGAGGGTATTAGGCTGAGCGAAATAAGTCAATCAGAGAAAGACAATTATCATATGATCTCACTCATATGCAGAATTTAAGAAACAAAACAGGAGATCATGGGGGAAGAAAGGGAAAAAATAAAACAGGATGAAATCAGAGAGGGAGACAAACCATAAGAGACTTTTTTTTTTAAGATTTTATTTATTTATTTGACAAATAGAGACACTGCGAGAGAGGGAACACAAGCAGGGGGAGTGGGAGAGGGAGAAGCAGGCTCCCCGCCGAGCAGGGAGCCAGATGCGGGGCTCGATCCCAGGACCCTGGGATCATGACCTGAGCCGAAGGCAGATGCTTAACGACTGAGCCATCCAGGCACCCCCCAAAAGAGAGTCTTAATCATAGGAAACAAACTGAGGGTTGCTGGAGGGGAGAGGGATGGGTTGGGGCAACCGGGTGATGGGCATTAAGGAGGACACATGATGTAATGAGCTCCGGGTATTACATGCAACTGATGAATCACTGACCTCTACCTGGGAAACTAATAATACACTATATGTTAATTAATTGAATTTAAATAAATTAGAAAAAAAGAGCAGTCACAAGGGAACTAACTTCCAGACACTCCAGAGACTTCATCTTCCCCCCCAAACTGAAGGGCCCCAGGCATCTATCTCTTGGCTGAGCCAACGGAGAAGAGCATCACCATCCACAGCCCTGCTTAGCTCCAGAGAGCATCTGCAATTGAGAAATGTGCCAGGGGCTCCAGGCTGGCCAGAACGTACCTCCTCCGGGTGCTACATATGCGTCGTCCCCATGCCCCATGTTTGTGCAAAATTCGACAGAAACCGTTCGGAAAGCGGCAGCCAGCCAGCCCTTACTCAGAGCCTCCGCTGGGGCCAGTCACACTGCCATCCCTGCACGCCAGGAAGATCTGCCCTGGGGGGAGGCAAATGGGGCAACTGCTGAGGCTGGGGGCTTGCACTCTTGGTGGGGGGTCATAATGGTAGAGGAGCTGAAATGGCGAGAGAGGGTGTAAGAAAAGTCTTCCCTTCCATGTGGGTGAGGGATAAACATCCCCACCCCACTGCACACCTTCCCAGAACGGCTTCCAGCACTTGGACTCCAACTACCCGAGGAGCAGCGACATCACTAACCATCAGCCCACAAAGATGAAATGTGCACCTGCTATTATGAAGTTCCCAGGGTGGACAGGAGAGCTCCCATGGGGCTTACATTTGGTGGGGGAGAGGGGCTGACGACAACTGATGTTGTACAGGGAACCGAGGTGGGCTGCTGGGGTAGAGAGTGCCCAGGGAAGGGCTCACTTTCTTTCAATGGGTAGTTCTCTGTCTTGGGCAGAGACCCGAAAGATGCACGGAGGCCAGTCGTGTGAGGATCAGGGGGACCGGTGCTGCGGGGAAAGGATGTGGCAAGTTCAAAGATGGCATGGCAGCCCTACCCTCCCATGTGAGAAGGAGGCTGGTGTGGCTAGAACCTCGCTGCTGAAAGTGTGGTCTGGGACCGGCATGATGTCACCCAGGAGCTTGCAAAGCTTGGTCCCCGCCATGGACCCGCTGGGTCAGAACCTGCCCATTGACAAGACCCACAGGTGACTCACGTGCCTGTTGCTACTTGAGGAGCCCTAGGACAGAGCACAGCTGAACGCGTGCAAAAGGGGCACAGAGTGAGGATGGGGACAGAGACAGCACCCAAAACGCACAGGGCCACCACCAACACCAAGGCATCACCAAACAGGGGAGACGGCCCCACACATCCTTCCTGGCTTGTTTTCACTGATTTCAGTCACCCAAAAAGTATTTATTGTGCATGCCCTTTCAGTGAGGCACTGTTCTAGACATGGTGGTATTCTGGTTAACGTTAACCACTCGGTGAGAGGAATTCCGTCATGAGTCGTGGTTATTGTTTTCCCTTAGGTTAAGACAGAAGTAAAACAACAAAGAAAGGTGTTTGCCCGGACTTCACTTCTTCATCGATGACCTGAGTGACTTCTTTGCTGAATACGGAACGAGTCCCCAAACACTGGAAGAACATTTCTTTAATTCTTCGTGCTATTTATAACTGAACACGGCACACTTCTCACTTTAACCTACATGGTGAACCTTTTCTCCATCACTGTATTAAACGTAAACAATCAACCAAGCAATAAATCCAGCTCTTATCTGTTGTGTTTGCTGATTCCTATGGTGTATATACTCCCACCATGGTCAATGGCCAATGTCAAGCTACCACATTGCTATACAGTATGTCCTAAACATACAATAGACATAAACAACCTCTAGAGCAGAGATAATAACACAATAATTAGGGAATGAGGACTTTTGAGTATTCATTATCTTTGTTTTCAATATCATTTATTTAAAGTTTTTACAATCTAATTTTTAATAATGTCTATGTTTAACAACCAGCTTACAAAACTCCTGAAATTGAACAGTCGGCTCTTCTCAGCTGGTTGGCCCCAACGCAGCACCGGGTGGGGGCCTCAACCACGCACAGGACAGACATGGTGCCCATCTTCTGAGCATAGTGAGTTACAGTTTAGTGGGGTATCTTGATCTCCATCAAACCCAGCGTCTGCTAGATGTAGAGCAGGAGGATGGAAGATGGGACTGGCTCTTGGTTTGCCTCAGCCCCCACTCTGATCTAGGAATACCCCTTTTTTAGGGATAGCCCCAAGGACTGGGCCTCCAGAGCCCCCTGCACAGTAAGCTCAGTGGAGACCTACTCGGACAGGGGAGAAAAAGGAGCCCAGAGAATGGGATGGACTGCATTCTGGAGAGGAGATTAGGGCAAGGTCACCTAGACTTGCCCTTCCCAACCCTGAGCCACTACATGGAGGAAATGATGGCAGAACAGCTCTAGAAGCTCTAGAAGAGGTGCCTCCAAGACCTGGAGCCTGGCCCCTGAGATAAAACTGCCAAGCTTGGAGTCTGGAAGGGAATTGCCCTATACATCAATCACCTATGATGGGCAGTTTGGACGATTCATATCCTCTCACCTTTGACCCTCAAACAACCTGGTGGGGTTGGCACCTTCACCAGCTTCATTTTAGGGAAGGGTTATAAAGCTCCCCCAAGATCACACAGACACAAGGTGGCAGACCTGAGACTCCAAGGCAGGTAGTTCAGAACCCTTTGCCTCCCTGGAATGGGGGCCAATGACACCTGAGACCCAGGCCATCCTGATTAATAATACACCATTCCAATTGGAGGTCCCATCCCATGCCCCTAAATAAGGCAGGGTCGCTACTAACCATTCTGAATGGCCATCCCTATCTGCTCTGGGTCCCCTTTATGGCTTGTTCCTCCCCTCCCAGGTTTAGCATTATTTTCCTTTTATGATTGTTTCCTGGAAACGGTGTTGCAGACACCCCTCTTTGTCCCAGTCACGATCCTCACTGGTTGGGCTCAGAAGCAGAGATGACAGAGAAAAGAATCAGCAGATTTGAGGTCAGATCACTAGGACTTCCCAATCTCACTAGCAGAAAGAAAGTAAGCTGGGAAAAAAAGAAAAAAACATCTCAGACTCTCAGAGAGCTTGAGACAATAAAAAAACAATTAACGTTTATATCTTCTGAGTCCAAAAAGGAGAAGAAAAAATAGGACTGACTTACTGTTTGTGTGTATGTGTGTGTGCATGCATAGAATACATATATGTTAATATTTGTATTACTATATATTATACATATATTAATATATGTATTAATATGTATATAATACACATATATTAATGAGGAGGTTAAAAAGACCTAAGTGGAAGTAAGGTTTTTTACACTTTACTCAAGTGGTAAAGTATCAATACCATAATAAACTGTGTACGCATTAGAATCCCTACAGCAACCAATAATGTTACACGATGTCTCCTAGAAAATAGAAGAGAAAGGAACACCTTCCAGCTCATTTTATGAGGCTAATATTACCTTGACACTGAAAGCAGAAAAAGATAGTGTCAAGAAAGAAAGAAAATAAGCCAATCTCTCTCATGAATTTAGATATAAAAATCCTCAATGCAAATTTTGCCAAATTGAATCTGATAATGTATAAAAAAGAATCATACACCATGACCACATGGAATTTATTCCAGGGCTGCAAGACTGGGTCAATATTCAAAAATTAATGTAATCTACCATATTAACAGGCTAAGGAAGAAAAATCATATGATCTTATCAATTTATGCAAAAGAAAACTCCAGCACATTTGGCAAAATCCAACACCCATTCATTATAAAAACTATCAGAAAATTGGGACTACAGGGAAAAGTTCTTCAACTTGATAAAGAGCATCTACCAAAAACCTTCAGCTAACATCATACTTATGAAAGTAAGTACACACTAAATGTTTTCTCCATAGGACTGGAAACAAAAGAAGAACGTCTTTTGTGCTTGGAGGTTTTAGCCAGTAGAATAAGGCCCAAAAAAAAGGAAATAAAAGACACATAGATTAGAAGAAAAGAAATAAAACTATTTATTCGATGATATGACTGTCTATGTAGAGAATTCTAGGGAGTCTCCAAGAAACTTCTAGAATAAATAAGTGAGTCCAGTAATGTCATAGAACAACAACTCACAAAATCAATCTCATTTCAGCGTACTAACAATGAATGTGTGAAAAGTGAAATTTAAAACACAACTGATCCAAAGTAGGTGAAATACTTTGGTATAAATCTAACAAAACATGCATAGGATCTGTATCTTGCATGTTATAAAATACTAATAAAATAAATAGAAAAAGACCTAAATAAGTGGAGGAATATACCATGCTCACGGATTGGAAGATTCAACCTAGTAAAAGATGTCAGTTCTCCCAGAACTGATCTATAGGTTCAATGCAATGACTTTCAAAATCCTAGCAAGATTGTTCATAGACAAACTTATTCTGAAATTGCTATGGAAAAGCATAGGACCTAGAATAGCTAAAAATGTTCTTGAAGAAATACTAAATTGGGAGAACTTTCTCTATTCAATATTAATGTTTACTATATAGTTACAGTCATCAAAACTGTAGTTTTGGCAGAGTGAATAAACCCATGGATCTGAAACAGAATAGGGAACCCAGAGATAGACTCATACAATTGCCTGATGGATTTTCGGAAAAACAGGAAAGCGCTTCAATGGAGGAAGGATAGCCTAGTCAACAAATAATGCTGAAACAACCTCAGACCTGTAAATAACAACACCACCAAAAAAATGAACCTCTATCTAAGTGTCACATTTTATGTAAAAAGTAACTCCAAATGAATCATGCACTTAGGTGTGAAAATGATACAGTTTTTAGAGAAAGAAAACATAGGAGAAAATCTTTGGGATATAGGGCTAGACAGAGTTTATTGAAAGCACATTTAATAGAAGAAAAAGTTGTTTATGTGGACCTCATCAAAATTAAAAAACTTTGCTCCATGAAAGATCCCGTTAAGAGGACAAAAAGACAAAATCTGGACGAGGAGAAAATATTTGCAAACCACACATCTGACAAAGGACTTATACCTAGAAATATAAAGAATGCTCAACACTAGGCATTAAAAAAAAAACAACAAACAATCCAGCTAGAAAATTGGCAAAAGACATGAACAAACATGAAAAAAAAGATAACCA
Organism: Leptonychotes weddellii; assembly: GCF_054177405.1. Classification (NCBI taxonomy): domain Eukaryota; kingdom Metazoa; phylum Chordata; class Mammalia; order Carnivora; family Phocidae; genus Leptonychotes; species Leptonychotes weddellii. Next base: position 2,191,732 of record NC_138373.1, on the reverse strand, counting down.
ACATCACTAGCCAATAGGGAAACCCAAATTAAAGCCACAATGACCTATCACTACCCACCTATCAGATGGCTCAAACAAAAACCGGTGATAACATCCAATGCTGGTGGGGATGTGGAGACACCAAACCACTCATCCCGTGCTGGTGGGGTGGTGAGATAGTACAAGCATGACTCTGGAGGAGAGTATGGTGGTTTCTTATAAAACCACACATGGGCGCACTGTTGGACCTAGCAATCGCACTCCCGGGCATTTATTCCAGAGAAGTTAAAACTTATGTCCACCTGAAATCTATACACGGGGATGCTCATAGCAGCATTATGCCTAATAGCCCCAAATCTGAAGCAACCCAAATGTCCTTCAAAGTGTGACCGTTTAAACAAATGGTAGTATGTTCGTACCGTGGAATACTACTTGGCAATAAAAAAGAACAGATTATCGATACATACAATACCCTGGGTCGATCTCAAGGGAGTGATGCTGAGCCATAAAAGCCAAACATCAAGAGATTACATGGCACATGATTCCGTTGATAGAGCCCTCTTGAAATGATAAAATTAGAAATGGGGAACAGGTGGGCGCCTGGGTGGCTCAGTTGGTTAAGCGACTGCCTTCGGCTCAGGTCATGATCCCAGGGTCCTGGGATCGAGTCCCACATCCGGCTCAGCGGGAAGCCTGCTTCTCCCTCTCCCACTCCCCCTGCTTGTGTTCCTGCTCTCGCTAACTCTCTCTGTCAAATAAATAAATAAAATCTTTAAGAAAAAAAAAAAAAGTGGGTGGATCACATCAATGTGAATTTCCAGTTGTGATATTGTCCAGTTCATACCATTGAGGAAAAGTCGGAGAACGGTATCTAGGATCTCTCTGCATTGTTTCTTTCAATCTATGTATTTACTATGATCTCCAAGTTTTTAAAAGCTCACACCTGTGTAATAATGGAGAGCCGACTCAAGCTGTCATTCCTGAAATTCTTGCAAAACGGAAGGCATGATTCTGGGTGAGCTGGGGGATGCAAGCTAGAAGCAGTGCACAGAACTTGGGTCCTGCATGGGGAGCTGGACTGGTGGGTAGGGAAGATCTCGCAGGGAATGGAAGGAGCCACCAAGACCTGCGTGGATGCCAGGCCATGCCAAACATACGATAAGGTGCTCTTTGCAGAATACAGCAAAAGTGATAGGATGTCACTTCTGAGATGAGGTCCTAAAATCTATGACTTCCATCTTGATTGTTCTGTTTCTCATTTTGACACTCAGCAATGCTGTAAAACACCCTCTGGGGAAGTCGAGTGGCAAGGACGTGGGGCCCACCTCTGGGTGACAGCCCCAGGTAAGCTGAAGCCTACCAATACCTCGTCATGGAGCCTGGAAGTGGATTCCGCCCCAGCTGGACTTTGTTATGACCTTGGCCCCAGCTGACCCAATGAGCTGGCCTTCAGAGAGATGGCAAACCAAGCCCTGATTTCTGACCCACAGAAACAGGGAGATAATAACTGTGTGTTGTTCTATGCTGCTTAGGTTTGGGATAATTTGTTATGCAGCAAGTGATACCTGATACAGAGGTGATGTCTCTCATTATCCACTGGGTCAGCACAGGCTTGTTGGTGTGGTAGCTGCAGAATTCCAAAAGAGAGAGCAGAAGCATGCAAACCCTTGTGGGGGTAATTGCTCAGAGTCCGCATCATGCGTTGTACTGACCGTAGCAAGTCTGGGGCTTGGGGGGGTGGGGAAATGTCCCCCACCTGTGGATGGGCAGACCCTCAAAGTCACAAAGGCACATTGCAAAGAAGCGTGGATACAATTTTGCAAACAAGTTGGTTTCCAGAAATGTCTTGCCTGGCCAGCCCCCAGGGTCAGAGGTGGAGATCAGAGCTGCTATGAGACACACAAGGGGAAAGGTCTGAGGTCACACCAGGCTCAGAACAGGAGACTTAGCCCAGTGGGCGGGTGGTGACAACTGGCCACAAGGTCTCCCTGCACCAGGACTGCGAACCTTCCCTGCTCCCTCCAGTCTCTTCTCTGCGCTGTGGTCCGAAAAGAGAGCTCTCAGACAGGCGACTTTTCCACTGCTCTTCAGGCCGACAGCACAGAGCCCTGCGGCCTAGCCTCCTGTCCGCACCTCCATAGTCTGGCCCCTGCTGGCCTCCCCCGCCTGCTACCAAAATCTTCCCCAACTGTCCTGACCCCTTTGCAACGCTTTGGGGTGGCTCTCTGCGACACCCCGCCCCCCCCACCCCCACCCAGCCCAGGACCTCCCACATCTGTCCCAGGCTCATCAGTCTGATTGCCAAAACCCAGAACCTCATTGCTGTCAGAGAGCTGCCCGCCCGGGCCTCAGGAAAAGGGTGGACCAGGATTACCTGGGATTCAATATCCCCCTGGAAGACAACCTTTTTACCTGCGTGGAGCTACAAACACCCCAGCCCCCTCACTCCATGCCCAGGATCGTCTGAGGCAGGGGCTTGGCACCATTTCCTAGAACTTCCCCGTGGGGTCCTACTCCCATTGCCCCTGTGGTCGCTGGCTCCATGTGGTGCATTTTCAGGGCTGCCTTCCACTGCTGTGTCTCTGTCCACCCTGACCCGCACCCCCTGGAATCTCTGGTGCGGGGTTTGCTTTGGGGGAACCTCAGATAAAGACAGTGCTGCATTGCTCTCTCTCACCCTGAGGCCTTGACACGTGCTGGTCCCTTCTGATTTGTCCTCCAGACTCAATTTGGAGCTGTCCTCCGAGAGTCTCTGCCTACTCACCCTGCAGCCCCTCACCCTGAGCCCACCTGGACCAGGCAGGTGAGGGGTGTGTGCATGTGGAGGCAGGAGGGAGGGCAGGACGGGAGCCTGTGGTCCTCCCCTCTGGGGACTGTCACCTTTCCAGCGACGCTGTGCAGTGGCTCAGAGGGGAGAATGGCTCCATGAGCAGGTTTCCCGTCCAGGTTGTTGGAGTGAGAAGCAAGCTCCCCACAGAAGGCTGCTTGCCTGCTCTCAGCGCCGAGGATGAAGGCATTCAGCGGGTTTTGATCCAAGATGCAGAGCATCAAGTCTTCCCTGTGCCTTCAGCCCTGCTGTCTGCAAGCTGAGGATCCCCGGGCTCGCTCTCTGCACCCCTGCCCCCAGCCCCACTGTTCAGGAAGTGCCTTCATTCTGCCTGTCGGATCAGCTGCAGCAGGGTCAGCGTCTGTGAGCTAATGTTTTCCTGATCCACCTCCCTGCCTGGGTCAGTGAAAACATCGGGGGCCTCTGACTTCATTTCTGCAGGCTCGACAGGAAGGGTGAGCAGAGATCACCCAAGCTGGTGTAAGTTGGCAATGGTGCCAGAAGCTTCTGATAAAATTAGACCATGTGGGTTTGACCCCGGGGACTGGGGGCTGGTCCTAATAAGCCAAGAAAGAGGTTGTCAACTGAGAAAGTCTGGTTCTCTGGGCTGTAGCTGTGTGTGGAAATATAGCAATGTTACTGTGCACAACACAGTTCTTCAAAGGCATCTCCGGGAAGGGAACTCAGGCCCCACCCCCAGCCCTCCCACAGCTCTGCCCTCCAGCCTCTGCATGAGCCCCCGCCTTAGCCCAGCCACCCAGACCCTCCGCACCTTGCAGAGGGGAATGGAGCCCCGCCCAGCTCTCGGCTGCAATGTCTGCCTCGCCTCCTGATGGGATGAGGGTAGGAGTCCCACCCCATTCACCTTGCTGTGCTATCAGTTTGCTCCTCCACCCACAAGTGTGGATGGAGAGCTTTCTGTGTGTCGGGCCCAGGACTAGGACGCGGAGCAGTGAAAGCCACTGTGCCTGTCCCCTGGGAGCTAACGTGGGAGAGCCCAAGACCAAGTGTGTGTCCCCGAGGGGCCAAGGGGCTGCGCGAATTGTGGTCTACGTGGCCTTTGAAACACATGCATCTCGCCGGTCTGGAGCATCATTCAATGCTGGTTCCCGGTCATCATGCCCTTCAGGGTTATACGGGGGTGAATTTCGTTGCCACCTGGCTTCCTGGAGGGTGGTAGATAGCATTGCAACTTAGATCCAATCAGTAAACATTTATTGAGCATCTTTTCTTTGCCTGCATGATTGTGGGCATTGTGAGGGATGCGATGAGAGACAAGGTGGGAGGAGCTTTCCATGGAAGCGCCTCCTGTCTGCTCTGTGGTGTTTACCTTGGCCTGGAGAACTAGCATCAGAACCATTTTGGGTGACAACAGAGGCAGGAAAGTGAGAACATAGAAAGTGTCCTAGGTTTCCCACCCAGAGCACTCTTCTGAGTGGCTGGGGCATGAGGGGATCATGCAGACCTCCCTTCTCTTTCCCAAAACTTCTGCTGACAAAAATTGCACCATTATCTATTCATTCCTTTGGTTACACTGTGCCCTCCCCCTGCCAGTTTCCCCCCTTCCCTTCCTCCTCCCCATCCCTCCTTTTCTCCTTCTTCCCCTTCTTCTTTTTTAAAAGATTTTATTTATTTGAGAGAGAGAGAGAGCACAAGTGGTGGGGAGGGGCAGAGGGAGAAGCAGACTCCCCACCTAGCAGGGAGCCCAATGTGGGGCTCAATCCCAGGACCCTGGGATCATGACCTGAGCGAAGGCAGATGCTTAACTGACTGAGCCACCCAGGTGCCTTCTCTCCTCCTCCTCCTTTTCCTCCTGTTCTTCTTCTTCCTCCTCCTCTCCCTCTCCTCTCCTTCCCCTTCTTTAACTAAAAATACTTCCAGAAAGAGAACATCCTTAACCCTTTAAAATAGAAATGACACACAATTTGACATGCGTGCCAATCTGGACCCATGGATAGCAGCTGCCTGAAGCTCTATGTTAAGAAGACCTCTGAGGTTCAGTCTGGCTTCTGATGCAAAGCCTGTCACTTGCTTAGTGATATCTGCCATGGCTTCCAAGGGGAAGAAAGTACTTATTTTCCCTGCCCTAGAGCAGAGGAGCTTAAGAGAGTTTTCCCCTGCTGTGACAACGGGGGCTGGGCGAACATCGCAGATCTCACGGAGGGGCCACTGAAGGAGGGACCGAGGAAGCAAGGGCCATGACAGCCCATCTCATCGTGGGGCCTCCTGGTCCACTGCTGTCCAGCTCTGAGCACCCTGCGGCAGGAAGCACAGAGACTCCCGTCGAGTCTCTGACCACACTCCCGAAGCGTGTCTGTTCCGGGCCCTCTGAGCTGCTCTTTTCCAGCTGTGTCGAGGTGTGATCACAAACAAAAATTGTATAGATTAGGTTGTGCAGTGTGATTTTTTTAAGGTGTACAATGCGACGATTTCATGTATACATTGTGAAATGATTAGCACAATCCGGTTAGCACATCTGTCGCCTCACACAGATTTCTCCTGCGTGGTGAGAACCCGTAAGATCCTCTCTCTTAGCAGCTTTCAAGGAGGCTATTAGCTACAGTCCCCAGACTGTACGTTCGGATCCAGAATTTATTCACTGTATAACTGAAAGTTTGTACCCTTTGGCCAACTTCTGTCCATTCCTCCCACCCTGAGCCCGTGGTAACGACTGTCTTACTCAGTTGTTTTTTTTATGGCTTTTTTAGATTCCACATATCAGTGATATCCCACAGTATTTGTCTTTCTGCATCTGGCTTATTTCACTCAGCATGATGTCCTCCAGTTTCCTCCATGTTGTTACAAATGACAGGATTTCATTCTTTGTCAAGGCTGAATAATAATCCATTGTGCGTGTGCGTGTGCATGTGCGTGCCTGTGGGCTTATGCATGTGTGTTTGCACGCACATGTGTGTGTGTGCGTGTGTTACATCTTCATCGTCCCTTTATCTGTTGATGGACACGTTTTCTCCATATCTTGGTTGCAATGAATGTGGAGGTGCAGACATCTCTTTAAGATACTGATTTCATTTCCTTTTGGATATACACCCAGAAGTGGGATCGCTGGATCATACGGTAGTTCTATTTTTAATTTTTTGAGGAAGCTCCGTATCATTTTTCATAATGACTGCACCACTGTACATTTTCATTAGCAGAGTATGAGGGTTCCCTTTCCTCCACACCCTCCCCAGTACTTGTTACCTCTTGTCTTTGAGAACAGCCATCCTAACAGGTGTGAGGTGGTCTCTCATTGTGGTTTTGATTTGCGTTTTCCTGATGACTAGTGATGTCAAACACCATTTCATACACCTATTGGCCATTTGTACGTCTCCTTTGGAAAAATATCCATTCAGGTCCTTTACCCATTTTTTAAAACTCTGGCTATTAGTTTTTTGTTTTTTTTGTTTGTTTGTTTTTTTAAATTTTATTTATTTATTCATGAGAGACAGAGAGAGAGAGGCAGAGGAAGAAGCAGGCTCCCAAGGAGCAGGGAGCCCGATGCGGGACTCGATCCCAGGACGCTGGGATCATGACCTGAGCCGAAGGCAGACGCTCAACCATCTGAGCCACCCAGGCGCCCTAGTTTTTTGTTTTTTATTTTTGTTTTTTTCTTTCTGGTTTTGTTTTTTTTGTTTTGTTTTGTTTTTGCCCCCACTGAACTCTTTGCAAAGCCTAGATTTGCCTTTATCTGTGCTCTTCCTAGACCACCTAGAACATCCATGACCATTGTCTCTGCAGGGGTACTCTTACACAACTCCATCGAGACCTGACTCAAATGTCACTTCTCCTGAGAAGCCCTCCCTGATTCCTCTGCTAGAGTTGTGGCTCCCTCCTCTCTTTACCCACTGAAGATCTGGCCTCTGCATGACAGTCTTACCTGCTACCACCCTTACCTTTGATGTGTCTCACTTGTTTGTAAGAGCGAGAGTTCCATGAGTGCCCTGGGCCCAACCCACAGCTGGTGTGCAAAGATCATTCGTTGATATATGGATGGATGGATGGATGGATGGATGGACTTCACAGATGCCATTTTGATGCTGAGACTCAGCTCGACATCCATGTGCCCATGCTTTTCTTTGTGTTCCTACAGCAGTGTGCTGCTGTAGTAAATCAATCCAAATCTCTATGGCTTCACATAACAAAGGTTAATTTCCCTTCCACTAAGCCCAGAGTGAGTTCCACCACCTCCTGAGTGGTTGTCTTTGTATCAACCACGCCCTTTATCGTCTGCGTTCTGATGCTTTCACACCTGGGGCCTCGCCGACCCTGGAGGGACTGCCCCTCCCAAGGCGAGCTCGCTCCTGAGGATCCTAAACCACCCACCCAGGAGCACACGTCCCAACCCCCTCCTAAATGGGGCTCTCATGCTCTGGGCCACTGTCCCCCCTGCCCTAAGCCCCCAGGGAGCAGACACCCAGGACAGCCCCTCAGCCCCAGAGCCCCCTGGAATTACTCAAACTAGCCGGGCCTGAGCCTGCTCACCCCGCCTCGCCCCTCCTTCCCGGGGAAACCACAAGAAGAGGCTCTCACCCACAGTGCAGCCTCCCTCTGCCTCCTGACTGGCCCTGTGCATCCCCTGCAGCCCCACGTGGCACCCCATGCCCCCTCCTCCTGGAACTGTGAATAAAGACTTTATTTCCAATGCCGGTCATCTCCTGGTCTCCTGGTCCTACGGCGCCTCACATTTTCTTTTAAAACATATATTTTAAACCAGTCTTCCACTCACTGCCTAGTCACATAGGCTGCTTTCCTGTGTGGCTTTACCACGGACACGTGGCCCCTGCCCCAATTCCGTGGCACAGAGGAGAGAGCGAACGCCTCCTGCACCAGCTCCTAAATGTTCCGGCCCGGAGGTGGAACCGCTCAGGCTCAGGGGGTGTGTCTGGGAAATCTGGGGGCACGGACTTTCACTGTTCCCTCCCCTGGTCTTGACCTTTCCATCTGAATTAAGAACGGATCCCCAGTCTAAGGTCAGTGTATGTTTCATTTCATAAGCATGACACAGTATGATTTCAGAGTACCCTTTGCCATAGATGTGACCTAGTTTGTCACCAGAAAATATGGACGCTGAGTGTTAACAAAGCAGGGACGCCAAGGAGACAAGGCACAAGGACTGACTGGGCCATAAATGTGCTCTGGCATTAGGGACCTGAGGGAGATTAATGGCCTGAGGCACCATAAGCTCCCCTGCTCTCACCTCATGGGCCACCTGGGGACAGCCGGCTTGAGCTGGGATGTGGCTGCAGACGGTACCACTCTCTCTTGGTAATACCCTCCTGGGGCCTGGGGCCTCTGGGGATGCTTTTGGTTTTAATGGGGCCAGATGTTTGTGTTTAGTGACTGCATTAGGCAATTTGACCATGATCAGCCTCTCGATTATTCATGATCAGGGAGGGGTCAGTGGAAGAGAGAAGCATCAGGAGCATTTGGAAGCACAGACCTGAGTGAGCCGGTAATTCCCGCTTCTTTCTCCCCAAATGTTACCTGTGGCTGCGTGAATTGTAAAATTAACAACGCATTCACCCCCTCCCTCTCCCCCGCCGGTGAAGGTGTGATAGCAGTGATATGGACCAGAGGGTCGGCTGGAAAAGAAGAAGAAAACCAAAGACATGGACCAGATGCACAGAAGACAAGGGAGGACCTTTCCTGCAGGCAGATGGCTCAGACCAGGGAAGGGGGCGTTAAGCACGTCATCTCATTTACTCCTCACACCCACCCTAGAAGGAGCCTCTCATTTTTACAGATGAGGCTGCAGGATTCAGAGCGGGTGGGAGACTGGCCTGGAACCACACAGGATTTCGGCAGCCACTCTGCTGCCCCCATCCGCACGCAGTCCCCTTCCTCTGTGACTTCAAGATGAAGGCATCCCACTGCCCCCCATGCCCATCTCAACAATGGCCATCACCCGAGGGCAGTGGCACCTAACCTCTCGGAGGATGCCTCTCGGAGAGGCTGGTGAAACCTGCACCTTCTTTCTGCAGAGCAACGCACGGGCCCGCGTGCGCACACACGCACCCTGTTTCCGCCTGTGACTTCGGATCATTTGCAGACGTCCCAAATGAAGTGTAGCTGGTGGGGCGTGGGTGGAGCGCCTTCTCCCCAGCCTGGCATCTTGGACCGGATGTGCAATATGTGGATACATCTGTGGTTCGAGAGCTGATGGAGGAATGTGAGAGGTCGTAGTGCAACCGCGGGACAGGTGATCCCGGACAAGGAATCAGAGTCACATCTCTGCATGATGTGCTTGCTACCCCCTCCTCCTGGCTTGCCTGCTCCTCGCCCTCTATGACTCTCTGAGTATCACCTCTCAGCCTTGGAGCCAACCTTCACTCCTGTAGAGCGTTGCCCCTTCTTTCCTCTTTCAGCGGACCCTCTCTCGGGACCTTCCCATTCGAAGGATGGTCATCACCGTCCTCACTTCAGGAAACGGATCCGCTCTGGCCTGACGTGAGGAAGATAAGCTGCCAGCCAGGAGGGGCCGGGACACTAAACACCCGACTCGGGGTTTGGCAAAAGGGCTCTGCTTTCCACACACGGGCGGAGAGGGCTGGGGCTTGGGGCGAAAGCAGCAGCATTGCCTGGTGGCTATTTAGCCTCCCCTGCCTCAGTTTCCCCACCTGTACAGTGGGGGAATGGTTGTTCTAACCTCATAGGGTCATTACACCTGCAAATCATGGAGAACAGGACCTGGAGCGTGAGAATCACAACACACACGTGAGCTCTTGGTATTCACTCTAGCCTGCATGACCATAGATATCAGGCGAGAGGGTTCTGAGTTTGCAGAGGGAATCCCGGTCAAATACTGCCCCCCCTTGCTCCCTGAGTTCTAAACAAATTGGGTGAGACCAATGAGAGATGGAAGCACCCCCTCCATTCTCCATGCACCTCCCAGGGGCGTGCGGAGGCTGGGAGTCCCAGGAAGGGGGATGGTCAGACATCGTGGTCACTGTAAAGGCATCTTCCAGACCCACATGGCTCCTGGAAACACCTGCGGTTTGAGATGTTTCTGCATGACTGTGACCACCACCCCAGGAATCAACTTTGTCCTCTGGTGAGCCCCATCAGCAGAATTTGCTAAGCGGATCCTCCATGGAACACAATCTCAGTTTCTTTTCCTGTGCAACCCCTCCTCGTGTACCTGCAATGGTTTGGTCACTTCACTAATCTGTCATGTCAGCCGGTGACACAGGAGGCACCATGCTACCTGCAGCCTCCCAGATGACTGCCCGGCAGCTGCCTCTAGTTGGAGACATCCTTTGCCTTTAAAGCTTGCAAACCAATAAGGATGACTTCAGTCACCTTCAACTGCCTCCAGTTTTGTTTTTCAGCAGGAGAAAAGCATCTGCATTATTAATGAAATCAAGAAGAGAGAGGGAGAAAATCATACTTCCAGCTGAATTCTGGCCTTACATAAATATAAGCCACTCAAAGAAAAGCAACGGGCCAGGAAAAATGTTAACAGCTATCATAGAAAAAAAGATTACTTTCCACAATACATAAAGAGCTCCTACAAATCAAAAAGAACAGGCAAATGACCCATTGGAAAAACGGGCAGCAAACATTGTCACAAGCTGTGTTCGTTGCCTCCTGTGGCAGTCAGTCCTCTCTCCCCCTTCCTAGGGGATCCCGAGCTGCTCAGGGCCACCTCTACCTGCCCAGTGCCCTGGACTCTGGATTCCTCAAGGCCCATCACAGTTGGTCATTCTCCTTGCCCATGGCCCACAGATAGAACAGATCATGGGCAGGTGATGCCGTCAGTCCCATCTCCTGGGAGAGGTGGGAATGGGGCTTCCAGGAAAGGTTTTCCTCAACCTTAAAAAGAGACACTGAAAGGGGAGCCCCCCTTTCCTGCTCCTGGGCATTGTGGCAGACATGCGAGGCCTGAGGCCACTGTAGATGACTAGGACCTGGAGGGGAGCTGGCCGAAGATGGGATTTCCCTGAAGACAGCAGAGCAGAGAAATGGAAAGTACCAGGACCTCCATGATATCACTGCTAAGTTGGAGCTACTTTTAATCTGCACTTTTTTTTGTTTTAACTAAAAAAAATTGGTTTTAATTGTGGTAAAGTGCATGTAACATAAAATTTACCCTAGTAACCATTTTTCAGTATATAGTTCAGTGGCAGTCCAGTTAAATACCTAAACACTGGTGTGCAACCATCCCCACCGTCTGTCTCCAGAACGTTTCCATCTCCCCACACTGAGACTCTGTCCCCATGACACACTGACCCCCAGCCCCTTCCCAGCCCCCCTGCACCACTGTCTACTCTCTGTCTCTGCAAGTCTGACTCCCCTAGGGACCTCACAAAAGTGGGTCCACACAATATTTGTCTTTTTGCGACTGACTTGTTTGACCATGTTTTCAAGGTTCACCCATGTGGTAGCAGGCGTCACAACTCCCTTTTTCGGGCTGAGTGATATTCCATTGTGTGGATGGACCAGATTGCGTTCATCTGTTCATCCTTTAATGGACACTTGGGCTGCCTCCACCTTTTGGCTATTAGGACTAGTACTGCTATTGACATGGGTGTGCAACTAATTCTTTGAGTCCTTGCTTTTGATTCTTTTGGGTAAATACCTTTAAGTGGCATCGCTGAGTCATCTGGCCATCGTGTTTATCTTTTAAGGAGCAGATACGCTGTTTTCCACAGCAGGTACACCATCTTACGTGTCCTCATCTGCGGTTCTTTTATTTTTTTTTAAAGATTTTATTTATTTATTTATTTGAGAGAGAGTAAGAGAGCGAAAATGAGTGCGGGAGGGGACAGAGGGAGAGGAAGAAGCAGACTCCCCGCTGAGCAGGGAGCCCAACGTGGGGCTCAATCCCAGGACCCCGAAATCATGACCCGAGCCGAAGGCAGACGCTTAACCGACTGAGCCACCCAGGCACCCCTATCTGTGGTTCTTTCAACACAAGAAGATAAATTCCTTATTGGCAAAACCAGTTGAGTCACATTTTTCTGTTCCTTGCTCCCCAAAGCATCCCAAATAATACAGATATGAACAGGCACTTTTATAGATATGATCGGCCAATGAACATATGAAAATATGCTCAGCCTAAGTGGTTAAATAGGGAAATGCAAATTGCAGTCGCAGTGATATAATCCGTGCCTATTGGATCGGCAAAGAGTAAAAGGATTGATAGCAGGTAATGCTGGTGAGCCCGTGGGGTGCAGGTTCTCCGGGACGCCCCGGGAGGAAGTTAGCACAGCATTTGGAGAGGGCACTTCGACGGTATCGCTAAACACTTACGTGCACACACCCTTTAACTTAACAATGCCACTTCAACCTATTTGGTAGGAGCACTTGCACAAATATACCAAGGAGTAAGTAACTGGAAAGATGTTGATTTGGAGCAATAGTAACAGCAAAAACGGGAAGCAGTCCAAATTGCTTCCAAGAAGGACTTGGGTAAATAAACCGTGACCCAGTGGCACTCTGGAAAACCAGGCAGTTTCGAGAAGAAGGAGCTTTTTAGCTAAGTGTGCAGACATGGGAAAAACAACAACAACCCAAGACAATGAGTAAAAAAGTTCAGTGCAAAACACGTCACGGAATAACGCAAACCATACAATTGCACTTACGTAAAACCTTGTATCGGAATGTATACAGACAGGCTGTGTGTTTCCATATGCAAACCCATGGACAAGAGACTATAGAGGAGGAGGGTGAAGTGTTAACAGTGGTTCCTCTGTAGGGAGAAAGTGGGGAGGTGGGAATAAAGAGAGCACTTTAACTTTGTATTCTATGTTCCATTTGAAACCAGCTTTTACAGTGTATTACTGTATTGTGTGGTTTCTTAAAAATGCAAGCCACTCGTGATGTTCAAAGTCAATATATAAAAGGGATGTGTTATGGGAAAAAAAGGTTGCATTGTACGAGGGGGTGGTTCTGCCCGTCCCTGCCCCTCCGAGGCCGCCCCTACATCACAGACGACAGCGGTTCCGGCCAGTGAGGAAACCGCACCAGCTCCCAGGCCGCCAGGCAAGGTCAGTGCCCCCAGTTTCTCAGCCTGGGGCCCAGCGGAGCCTGCAAACAGAGCCCTGACTCGCGGGACCCCGCAGGCCTCCACCAGAGAAAACATCAGTCACACGCACCTCCCCATTGCGTCCTACCTGGTGTCGCCCGCAGAGTTCTGACCTCCACTCAGAGCCAGGTTCCCCAAGAGTGCTGAACATTCCAGCCACCGCAGCCATGTGTCCGAGCCATGTGACCGATTTGTTGCTGCTTGGCTGGGAACCTGCCTTCTTGCTGTTTTGTTTTTGGGGGTCCCGACAGTCCTGGGGGACGACAGCTTACCTCGTGGGAGGGATGCTGAACTCAGGAGGTGCCGCAGGCTTCATTCACCTGTCAGGGGTCCTTGCGAAGGGTTCCACCCGTACAAGTTGGAGGGCCCAGGAGCCTGGTACCTGGAGAAATACTCATGTATTTTCTTTTATGCATTTCCACATTTTTCACAGCCACGTCAGCTGTCAACCCGAGCAGTGTCCCCTGACCTCGTAAGCTTCGATATCCGGACTTGTGACATGGGGATGGGAATACCTGGCTCACAGAGTTGAGGTGGGGATTAAGTGAGCTGATGCACAGTGTAAGGGCTGAGATCAAGTAGCCTGGGGCAAGGGACGGGGGCACAGAAGATAGAGGATTTGACCCAGTCTAGGCATCCTGGAGGGCTTCTTGAAGGAGGGAGCAGAGAGCTGAGTTTTGAAGGCTATCCCAATTACTACTGCCGTGCAATAAAAACGCCCCAGCTTAGTGGTGGAAAAGAACCAGTTCCTGTTCATAGACTCTGAGCCAAGAATTCACCGTGCCTGGCCCCACCTCCACCGCCTTTGGGAGACTCAAAGTCTGGGCACGGCTGGGATTGGAATCACCTGGAGGCACCTTCACTCACATGTCTGGCAGTGGGTGCTGGGCTGTTGGCTGGGACCTCAGCTAGGCTGTCAGCTGGAATGCAGACCCGGGGCTTCTCCCTGTGTTCTCTCAGCATGGTCTGGTTGGCTTCCTCGTGGCCTGGAAGCATCCCAAGAGAACCAAGTGGAAACTTTATCACCTTTTATAACCTAGCCTTGGAAGTCGCATAACATCACTTCTGCTACAGTCATAACCACTCAGATTCAAGGGGATAGACCCCAATATAGATGAAAGAACTGTCATTGTAAGAAGATTGTGTGACATGGGAGATACTGTTGCTGACTTTGTTTGTTTGTTTGAGAATATAATCTGCCACAAAAGCCAGTAGTAAGTAGGAAGTATGTATTCCAGACCAAGGGGGTAGGAGCATGTTCCCCAGGCTGCCCGGGACTGTTGTACAGGTTGTGCACTGTACAAAGGCACCCAGCCAAGTGGGAGCTGAAATCCATCCTGTCCTCCATTCACTGAGCTCTATGCTCATCACAAAGCTGCATCTGCTCGGAGGAAGGGGAGACATTTCCTTTGCAAAGGGCCTTGTCCACTTACTAAGTGGAGTGGCCACAGAGTTGTGTACACTCAGGAGAGCACACTTTTCTAACATCCATAAAATAATCACATGGACCGGCTGTGGTCCTGGTTGGTCTTGTCATGAGGAAGGGGAGCAGAACTAGAGGCTGGAACAGGAGGTGGGGGGAGAGGGAGAAGAGGAAAGAGGATGGGAGGGGAGGGAGGGGATGAGAATGCAGGGCAAGAGAGGGGAGGGCCAAGGAGGTCCAAGGCTCAAGACTCAGGCTGAGCCCCAGGGGCTCTGCTCCTCTGTTGTCCCTGGCTCCCCAAACATACTCACCCAAAAAGTAATTTCCATGTCATTTTGGCCTCCTCTGGCCAGGATTCTAGTTTGTTCTGGTGTTCCCAATGTTACCTAGGGGTCATTACCAACATGGAGCAAACCATCAACTCAGCAGAGAAGCAGAGGTAGGACTGGGGCCAAGAAGCCCAGACTCCAGATGTCAGTGGGGACACAGCCCATCCCAGAGAAGTGAAGGTAAGAACCAGGACGACGTCCCTCCTTAGAGGATTAGGGCCCGCGTCCTTCAGAGGCCCTGAGTCCTCCCTACGGAGACAAAGAGGAGAGGACTCCATGTCCCTTTGTTTCACATTTCATCATTTTCCCCAAATTTCCCTTTATGGAGATGGGGCTATTTTGAAGACTGCTCAGCGCTATAAAAATCAAGCCAGAATCGCATGTCTGGGCTTCCATAGAGTCCGCCGTAGGAAATGTGGAACACAAAAGCTATTTATACAGTGAAGGGAGCATTTCGGTAAGAAACTTACAACCGGTGTTTAGAATTAATTTAGTGCCTTGTCTGCTCCAAGGACATATGTTATGTGTCTGGAATTATGGCACCTCCAACACCATATGTGCATGTTTGATGTGTCCAGGAAGGAGCTCGGAGCCTCCTGGCATGCAGTCACGGGCGCGCTCCGCGTGGCGGCAATCATCACACCTCCCCAAGTGTGTGAATGCTGCCGATGCATCTAGAATCCCACAGTCTTTGGAAATCAGTGGGCATATGGCACGTGTCTCGCGTTTTGGCACCAGGAACAGAAAATAAACGGAGGTGTGCCATCCGGAGTCAGGCAGAGTGCGACCCACACTGTCTTTGCTGTCTCGACTTCACACGATGAGGTGGATTCCCAGCTCAGAGGGGGCAGGCGGATGTCTCCAGGGCCGGAGCTGAACAGACTGGAGCCTGCGGAGGGCCCACTGGAATCCGACGCGGGGATGGGGATGCACCTGTTCCATATCCGGCAGCCCTCGCTGGTTTCTCCTCTGAAGCACTGAAAAGGTAAGCAGTCCGTCTGGTGGAAGATCTTAGCGCAGGGTGGGAGTGGAAAGATGCAATCATCACAGCAGAGGCAGGCCCTCACACACTCTTCCAGAAGGAATTGGGGAAAGCCGCGACTGTCACCAACCAGGTATGGACTCATTGTCCCCATGGCGCCCAGACATACTGAGAAGCCCCACAACCCTTCTCTACTGGCCCTGTGGGGGCCACATCCAGATTCTCTTATGCACTCAGCAAACATTTCCTCAGTTCCCTTACTATAGGAGTTAGTTATGCAAAAAAGAACAAGAGCACCAAACGTCCGTCTTCGTGGAGCTGACATTCCAATCAGGGCGATCTGCTCTGGCTGCCACAAGATACCACAGACCGGCGGCTTAAACAACAGACATTTATTTCTCATGGTCCTGGAGGCTGCAAGTCCAAGATCGAGGTGCCATCAGGGCTGGTTTCTGGCGAGAGCTCCTCCTGGCTTGCAGGTGGCTGCCCTCCTGCTGTGCACCCATGGGGAGAGAGAGGGATCCTTGGTGTCTCTTCCTCTTCTTTCAAGGTCACCAGTCGTGATGGATTGCACCCCCCCCCCCATGATCTCGTGTAACCTAATCATCTCCTCAAAGGCTCCAACTCCAGATACAGACACATTAGGAGTTAGAGCTTCAACATATAAATGGGAAGGGAGGGGACACAATTTAGTCCATGACGGGGGAAGAGAGACACACAGGATAATAAGCTCATTACATCAAATAGCAGAAGGAAAGTGCTATGAGGAAAAATGAAGCACGGGAGGGGAATGGGGAGTGCAGAGTGGGCTTGCAAATTTAATGAGGGTGCTTGGGAGAGCCAGCGGAGAGGGGACATTTTCATGGAACAAGCCACTCAGCCTTGCAGAGACAGAGGAGGGCAAGGGCGCTCTGGGGTGGGAGACACAGGTGCAGAGGTAGAGGAGACTTGGGGAGGCCAGCTGGCTGGAGGGGTGGGTGTGGGGGGTGAACCAGTTCTCAGAAGGCAGCTGAGCTTGGATGAGCAGTGGGGGGACAGTCCTTGCGGACCCCACAGAGGATGGCGAGGTTCAGCTTTTTCTCTTGGTGACAGTGATGAGGAAATCTGGTTGAGTTCGGAACAGGGCAGCAACACGACCTAACTGCCCGCCCCCCATCCTCGGCTGCCGGGGGGAGACTATTCTGTATCAGGGTAAAGGTTAAAATGACATTTAAAAAAATTTTTTTTGAATTCGATGTGTTCTTGCTTTCGTGTCTGATTTTCAGTTCCCCTGGGCAACCCGTAGATAAAGCCTAAAGTCATAGTCAGGGGACCTGGGCAGAAGCTCTCGCTCCTGGGATTGGGGACGAGCCACCTAATTGCCCTGCCAGTGACTGCATCTGAGCGGGGATGGTGTCACAGCATCCACAGTGACCGCCACATGGCTGCGTGTCAAGCGCAGGCTGAGCAAGGAGGGTAGTTGTCAAACTGAGCAGGGACAGCACGAGATGAATCACTCGCGTGGTGTTGTCACCACGGAATGTCCCCCACCGCACCCACCACCGCCCACTCCCTGCAGGTAGAGGCTTGGAATGGTTTTTCCATTTTCATTCAATGTTGACCAAATTCTTCTTCAAATTGTGCAAACTAAAAGTCAGCTCATGAGCCAAGAATAATATTGCCAAATACAAAGCACAAGAACATAAAAAAAAAAAAAGTTAGGTTTTTAAAAATCAGGTACTCTGTGCAGGAGGTAAAGAGTTCATCAGTACAGAGGGGTGTAGGGAGAGGGCAGGCTCCCTCCCTGTCCTGACGGAGGCGGAGATGTCACCGATGCTTGCACCTCATTCAGGAAGACACAGCTGTACTTGTATCTCTGCTTTGTGTACTTCTTATACACATGTGTATACAGAATCCCTTCAACTTCAAAAGGGCTAGTGGCGCCTTGACTTGTTCTCCTGAGCAAGATGCATTGGATACTGTTCCATATAGGCCCACAAAGAACTTCCTCGTTCTTTTTCGTAGAGGAAAAGTACCCTAACTCAGTCAAGCAGACTCTTATTGCTTTGGGCTGTTTTCCATTTCTGGTTCACTTCTGCAATGTTGGAAAGAGCATGCTGTAGAAATGCTTTCTGAGTGCCTGTGTGAACGCATCTGTAGGACAAGTTCCTAGCAGAGGAGAAGCTGGGTCAGGGGCTAGGGGTGTCTGACATTTGGATAAGTGTCAGCAGATCACCTTCCCAAGAGCCTGTGTCTACATACGCCCTGACCCCCCCATGCATGGGTATCCGTGTCACAGGGCTGCCGTAACAAACAAGCATAAGCTGGGGCTTAAAACAACAGGAATAGAGCTTTGCGCAGTGGCAGTATTGTAGCCAATGAGGTTTATCCAAGGCGTGATTATTGCTAATTGAAAACAACAGGAATAGAGCCCCTTCTAGATCCGGGGGCCAGAAGTCCAGAATCAGGGTGTCAGCAGGATTGGTTCCTTCTGGAGGACGAGAGGGGCAATCTGTCCTGTGTCTCTTTTCCAGCTCCTGTGAGTTGCTGCCGTTCCCAGGCTCCTGGGCTTGTAGACTCATCCCTCCAATCTCTGCCTGTGTCTGCACACAGCCTTCTCTCCCACTGTCGTGTGTCCAAATGTCCCCTGTCTTCTGAGGCCACCAGCCTTTGGTTGGGACCCATGCTAACCCAACATGACCTCCTCATGACCTGATGACACTTGCAAAGACCCTATTCCTAAAGAAGGTCACATTCACAGGTACTGGGGATTACCACTTTAACTTTCCTCCTTTGGAGGGTGTGATTCAACCCATGGCAGAGGTATCATCAAATGCTTTTCTCTTTACCTCTGTGAGGGACCCCAGGTACTTCTTATAGGAGAGTCGATTCAGGCTAATGGTGGAAATCCCACCAAGTCGCTCTCCCACCAACCCTCCTGCTGCCTCGTCAGCCAGCGCTGACACCTGAGATCCTTTGTGTGCTCTTCCCAGAGGTCCTCCAGTGCTGGTCCTCAGGCGGGGCTGGGGATGGTGAGATGGGAGCCCTGGGATGTGGGCAGTGGTGTCACAAGATGGCCCCACACACTCCCCAGATCTGGTACCACCTAAAGAGTCTTTGCCTGGGGCTGTGCAGTCCCCTTAACTGGAGAGTAAACCCCAAGGTCCTGTGAGCTAAAAATCACCTCTAGCCAACGTTATGCTTTTAAAGGCCCTTCTTTGGTTTGTCCCTGCATTTTGGCCACGGCATCCACGGAGACCATGGTCCGGCGTGGACTCTCTCGGTGTCCCCCCAGGTGTGTGATAGGGCCACAGGACACATTTCCACTGTGCTCAGGTAAGGAGGCTCCTGGCCAGGGAGAGTGTCACAAGAGGAAATACCGAAGTCTGCTCTCCTCTTGCCTCCATCAAACCCGCCCGTTCGCAGGGCTTGGAGCGCAGGCTCAGCCCACGAGCATCCCTTGCTGTGGTCTGTCTGCAAGATGAATGGTCCGGAGACAAGCCCCCAGGAGAAACGCGGGAGATGTAGAGAACCTCTGGGTCCCATGGATGAAGCACCTAATGGCCCAAGGAGGTTTGCTCCGAGAAACTTGCCGTCTGCCCCATCCAAGCATCCTTTCTCGTGATGAGGATCCTAAGTGTTTTGCCCCGTGTAAGTGGTGTTTAAGGAGCTGTCTTTGTGTCGGGAGGGGGTGAGCACACACCTGTTTAAGTGGAGTGGGCCAAGAGCTGTTGTGCACGACTCTTGATTTATTGACTCACTTCTCCCACTTGATTTCCCACCATGGGGCTGGAAGCCACATGAAAATCTTCCAAATACTGCTCAGAAAACAGGGGGTCATCCCCTGAATACAGCACCTGCTCCCTGAAACGGCCAGAGAAAATCCCTCAGCAGAACTTACCGCGGGGTGTGCGCGGCTAATCGTGAGCTGTGAACACACTCAGGGCTCCCAGCCCACGCCTAATAAATGTACCAAGAGGAGGAATTTGATTTGCTAGAAGTTTCACATTAGGAAACTTGTCTATTGATTTTTTAAGTTTTTCTTTTTTTAAGGAAGGTGTTATTGGTGTCTCCTTTAATGTTCGAGAGAAAAAAGATCCAATATTGGAATTCTTTTTAATCAGTTATCCGATGGATTGTTTCCATCTACGTGACACTACTGGACAGAGCCATGGGGGACATCGGAGACTACTTGGGTTGCATTTGGGGGATACATCGGGATTCTGGCACAACTGTGTTGTCTCCAGCATGGGGCGAGGAGTTTCACTGTGACCTCCTGGCTTCTGGACCTGTGGATGACCTGTCATTCTGGTGTTCAGAAAACACCTGCAGGGTCAGACGGATGTTCCAGAGAGAATGCTGAGAAAGAGACTGTGCTTTCTGGGAAAATGCCCACTGGGGGACAAGCTACTTTAGGTGGAGACTCTCAGAGTCCTATGTGAGCTCACTAAACTTTAAAAACCTATTCTGGAAAAGTCCAAAAGTTTGGATGTGAAGTTTTCCCCGCCTCGTAATTTCCAGAGATGCCAAGACCCCTACTCTGCGGTCACCTCTCTCTCCCATGTGGCCGCCACTGGCCCAGCCCCTCCCCTCCCTGCATATCCAGTCCCCTTGCCTCGTGACTTGGCCGTTCTTCCCATGAAAGGGGAGGAGGGTATTTCCCACTGCTGACCGCGGGCTCATCTATAGGACCTGCTTGGCACAATAGCATCAGGAAGGTGTGAGGTGTGCAGTTCCCAGCCTGGGCTTCAAGACATGCATGTCTGCATCTTCTCTTTTACCTTCAGCCATCATCACAAACAGAACACGCCTGGTTCATCCACTGTCTCAGGGGGTGATGAGAGATATGTGGCTCAGAGCCCCTCCGGCCAAGCCCAGTCTAAGTCCTCCAACTCTCCGTTGACCTTCGGGCCCGAGAGTATAAATGATTGCTATTATAAGCCACTGAGTTTTGGGGTGTTTTGTTATGCACCACCTCTCCACTGAGAGCTGACTGATACACTCCCTTCCCGTGACTGGCTCAGTGCTCCCCAGTCCACGTGTTCTGGCTTGTCTACACCGCACACGGCAGCCACACCAGCCACATCTCTGCATGTGGAGTGCTAGCATGGAGTCTCTGAGACCCTTCAGCACCACCCCTGGTTTTGAGCCCAGCTATTTCCCTTGAATCTCTGGATGGTTCTGGGGTCCACAGCACCTCTTGCACGTGCATCCAGCTTGTCCTGCCTCCTCCCCTCTCCCTGCACCTGGCTTTCATACCTACATTTCCCTCCCTCCACTCCCCATCTCTCCTTGCCTCAGAGCAGCAGGCAGGTGCCCACCTTCCCCCTTGGCACCTCTACAGCCTCCTTTGTGGGAAGGAATTTAGAAACCATCTGTGAAGGCGTTATTCATACGTGAGGCGTTGTCCCCCCTGCCGGGGTAGGCCGGTCCCACAGCAGGCCTCGGTGACCTCCCATGCCCAGATCTCCTGGCAGAGAAAGCCAGGCTTTTGTCTGGCAGTGTGCAGTCTGGGCCAGCAGCAAATTCCATCAGGGAAAGACTTTTTGGCAGAAATATTGCATCCCTGGGCCCTCCTCTCTGAAAGGAAGGAAGGGGACTGTGTGGGGGAGGGAAAGCTGACACGAAAGAACCAGGGAGGAGTGCAGGCTCTCAGAGGCACACCCCCTCCTTGTCTGTCTGTGGAACCCCAAAGTCATGCAACATGGGCTCTGTGTCAGGACCCTCCCAGCAAAGATGGTGCCCTTGAATCAAGATAACTCAACAAGGGTTTCAGAAAGACTGTCGACGAAGCCGTGAGGAGTCTGCTGGGGGCCCACTGGGGAATGAAGTGTCTCAGGGCTAGGGACAGTCAGCTGCCCCCAAATCCAGCCCCAATGGGGCAGGGAAGAGAGAGTCCCATGGAGAAGACCACTTTGAGGTGACCTGTAACTTCAGTCAAGGGACACACATGGCCCTAGGCCACCATGCAAGGGGAAAGCTGGGGGAATCAACAACAGACACAGGCCTTGACCCCCTCTGTCTCTCTGAACTCCTTCTGGGGCTCCCCCCTGGTTTAGCCCAATGGAAAGCCAAAGACAGGTTCGTCCAGTGATGTCACCTCTCCGGATCAGCCTCGTGGGAAGAAGAGTGGAACACAGGTCTGGATGTTTGTGGGTCTGGATGTTTGCAGCTCCGAAACAGCCCTAAGATAGCGATTTGGTGCTGGGCTTCACAAAATCTGACGCTAAGAAGAGGTCTGGATTCGAAGGTCCTCGGGATTTGTTGTCATCAGCTGTGGGGAGAAACAGACATGGAAAGGACCAGCATAAGGAAATCGTCTTTATTCTCATACATACAGAAACAGGAGGCTGCATGTCACTCAGGGCCACACCGGTGAGCACCAGGGTCAGTCCAGAGGCAGAGGGAACAGGAGGAAAAACGTGGCTGGCTTCCGTGGGAGGAACGAGCGAAGCAGGGGGTGGGCAGGTTTAGGACAGGCTAGTTTGAATCATTTCAGTGGACTCCAGGTGGCCCTGGGGGATTAGGGCAGTGGGACAGCGGCCCAGAGGGTAAGGGCCCCATGGAGGAGGGGGTTGGGGTGCAGGACTCTGGATTGGTTGGTTTGCATTTGAAAGACATGTTCCCAGGGGAGTTGTTTGTTATCTCTAGGAATTAGCTAGCTGGAGGGACAGTCCCTGTAGGGTCAGCAAGGCCCCAAGATCTCAAAGCGTCAGAACACAGAAAATAAAATACATGATTAATACCAACAGTGAGGCCAGTGGGAGGGAAGAGCAGATAGAAAGGGGGTGGATTACGTAGCCATTCCAGGTGAACCTGTCAGGTGAATCTCCTGCATATAAAGACCGTGGCCCAAACCAGGGGAGTTTCAGGAAGCGCTGGGTCCCTGCCTTCACCATGCATGTGACACGAAGAGTGGGACTTCAACTTAGGGCAGGGGGAACAGGAGCCCCATACATGCAGGCATTGTCTGCTCAAGGAAGGAGGGGGCACACTTGTTCCTTATCTAGTCCGCACCAGCAGTGAGCACCGGGCGCTCCATTTCCAGAGAGTTCTGGAAGCAGCCGGGCACACGCTGTTTCCTCTGCCAGAGCCGGCCAGGGAGACGCCGTCTGCTGGCTTTTCGGGACACAATGCCTTCTGCTCAATGAACACTATGGGGCCATTCAGAGCTGTTCACCGAAACGAGAACAGGAAAAAAGTCACAAGAAATGTGTGAAAAGCCGACCGGGTTCTAGAGCAGCTTTTGGAAAATGGCATCAGGTACCTCCACTGGATTGCAAGTTAATGGGCCCGGTGAGGCTGATTAGCAAACCTTTCCAGGGCGCCCTCTCCCAGCTGCCCCTGGGCGCAGCCTCTTGGACACAGGTGAGAGCCAGCCCTGCTCCCCACAGTCGTGGGGGACAAGTAGGGCCCCCCTCCAGGACAGGAGGCAATGAACATTCCAGGCCTAGCCTCCTGCAACTCAAACACAGCATTATGAGAAATGCTCAAAGCCCAGGACAGTTGCAAACACCTTTCTTCATTATGATCTTTTTTTTCCTTGAGGTTGCTAATTAAATCATTAAAATTTTATCTTCACTTAACCATGGATGAGAACCATTTGAAACATTTAATTAGTATGCTGCTGGAGGTATATACAGGAGCCAGGAATCTCTGCAAGTTGGGTCTGTTAGGAAGTGCGGGGGGAGCGGGGTGCATGAGGTGGGGGAGGGAACACAGATGCAGGAAAAGAGAAAGAGAGAGTGGATGGTTTACTTACAAAAGAATCTGCAACCCTCTCCTGCCTTTGATAAGAGCTAGGCCTGCAGTCAGAGCCACCTGCTTGGTCCTGCCCCCTGCCTTCCTCAGGAGCTTGGGCCAGCTTGTGTGTGTGTGTGTGTGTGAGAGAGAGAGAGAGAACAAGGTTGAGCATTCCAGGGCTCTTGGCTCAACAGTGTAAATTGCATTTCAAATTTTACATACAGTTACATTCAGGGTTTCTGAGCTCCCTGCCCTTCTCCCACTCCCAGCCAGCAAAATAAAATATCATGAAATAAAATCGAAGGAGTGCAACGCTAAGGTCAAGCTCATCTTCATCTGGCTGGGAAAAGGACCTCCCCCTGGCTCTCCCCTGAGCCCCAAGGGAACAGAAACCATTAGCAAGTAGCAAGCCCATCCCCAGTGCCCAGCAGCTTGCAGCTTCGGAGTGGGCATTATCCTCTCCTTAGCCGTGACGACTCTACGACCGTCCCAGGTTCCTGTGGCCGTCCTGACGAGGTGCTTAGGACAGCGTGCAGTGTCTCCCAGGCTGGAGACCTGAAGTCCGGAATCCAGGTGTGGGCAGGGCCGCGCTCCCTCCGAAACCGGTCGGGGGGAGCCTTGCCTGCCTCTCCCAGGCTCTGGCAGCCCCAGATGTCCTTTGGTTTATGGCCCCGTGGATCCGACCTTCACACAGCATCCCCGCTGCCTCTTGGCACCGCCTCCCCTCTGTGTGAGTCCAGATTTCCCTTTTAGGTCATGCTGGATCGGGCCCGCCTGATGCACTCATCTTCACCTGATCACCTCTGCCATCACCCTATCTCCAAATAAGGTCACAGCCACAGGGCCTGGGGTCAGGACTCCAGCAGTTCACAGCCGGGAAGGGTGGCAGCTCGTTTTACCACCCAGATCTGACCTCAGCACCAGGCTCCTGACGGCTGTGCGGCTCAAGGAGATTCCTGGGCTTTGCGTGCAGGGCTTTCTGCCCTCCTGCCCCTCGGAGTGTCCCTGACCGGCTGGGGTGGGCCCTGAGCCACCAGGCCAGGCATGGCAGGAGCCTGGAGCAAGCCTCAGGCTCTTCTCCTGCAGATGCCGCCGCCTTGCCTGTCACTGTTGTTTTGTGGGATTTCAGGGCTCACTGCGTGTGTGAGTAAATCTCCATGAGCAAGCTTTCCAGGGGGGAGTTCTTTCTGGCAGGGCCACCTACTCCCCCCAGGTCCCCTGCCAGGCTTGCTCCTGCCTGGCCCCATGGGCCATGGAATCCTGACAGGACAAAGTGTGGGGTCAAGCGATTCTCCCTCCGCTGTGGCCTGAGGAGGTGGGGATCACACCCTCCTTTATGTCCTGAGCCGGAGAGCAGCAACCCAGGTGCCCTGGTTTACAGAGGGTTTGTCCAGAAGTCTGGGGCTTGATGTGGCTTCTCAATGCCCCCATGGCCAGTCCCCACCTCCGTCCTGCTCGGGTTGGGGCTCTGGATGCCATCCAGAGAGAAGCAGCTGGAGGAAGGCAGTGGGGGGGCCTCTGAGAGCCAGGCACCGTCCTTGTTTCCTGCCCACCGGGGGTCAAGTGGATGGTGTCTTCGATGGCTCCACGTGCATTCCAGTCATGGATAACCGAGTCCACGGCTGCCTCGCTGGGATGCGGACAACCCCCGGCGAGCTGGCGCCTCTGCCGTGTCCTGCAGGAGGGATTAGAACAGGAAGGATTTCGGGGCGCCTGGGTGGCTCAGTCGTTAAGCGTCTGCCTTCGGCTCAGGTCATGATCCCAGGGTCCTGGGATCGAGCCCCACATTGGGTTCCCTGCTCCGCAGGAAGCCTGCCTCTCCCTCTCCCACTCCCCCTGCTTGTGTTCCCTCTCTCGCTGTGTGTCTCTCTCTGTCAAATGAATAAAATCTTAAAAAAAAAAAAAGAACAGGAAGGATTTCCCACTCCACATAGTCATCATTAAAGTCCTTTGAGCCAACAGGCAGGAAAGGTTATGGAAAACATCTAAGGAAACTTCTGGTACCGAACCACCATTATACCCTCAAGCACACGTACCGTGGAAGAGAACACGCACGAGTGTCAACATTCACGAAACGTAATGACACCTGACTGCACATAACGTATCAGTGGCAGCTCTGAACCTGACCTGTTTGTGATGAGACCACGAGAGTGAGCAATTCTTTGATCTCCGCTAAGTACTTTGCAAGTTAACCCTTCGTTCTGGAACAGGCTCTGGGCTGCACGGGGGTGTCTGCTCCACGGCTGCTTTCGGGGAGGCTGCCCTCCATGTCAGAGAAGCAGGATTTCTGCTCCGGGGACAGTTGGAGCCCCAGCCTAATGCTCAGGCGAATTCCAGAGAATTCTTCAGAGGACCCAGGTGTGAGTGTTCTGAGAGGGGCGGGAAGTGTCGGCCGGCAGGAGAGCGTCAGGGAGCTCCCATGCCTGCCCCTTTGCCCACAGCAAATAACTCGCTCTAGTCTTCTGGGAGCAAGGTGTGTGTGTGTGTGTGTGTGTGTGTGTGCGCGCACAAGCATGCGCGTGGGAGTGTGTGTGTGTGTGTGTGTGCAAGCATGCGCGTGGGAGCCCAAAAAAGTTCTAGTTAGATTCTTAGGCTGGGCGGAGGGAGGGCAAGTCGTTTTTCTACCTTGTTAGGAGGGAACATTCCATAGAAGAGCAAGCAGACAGGTCTTTGTGAGGTGCACCTGGAACTTTCTATTGCCCCGGGCACTCCCTGGGGCTCTATTGATGCCCTAGGCAGTTCAGGTTGAGTGGGATCTGAAGAGAGCTCCTAATTGGTCCTGCATCTTCCTAAACCACACTCGACCAGAGAACATCATCCACCTGTTACAGGCCTAGCTCTTACTAGAAAGCAAGCTCCGTCCGGAGCTGCCACGACCGGTGAGGCTTCTCAGCTGACCGGCAGCAGTGACAGGGCTGGAAATGTCCCGAAGCAGGTCTGTGGGGAGTGGCGGGGGTGAGAGCCCACCTTTGTCTCTTCCCTGACACGCACGAGTCCCAGGTGTCATCGCCAGGCGCGTTCGAAGAGTCTTGGCCTTGCTGCTCGAGGTGTGACCCAAGCCCCCCCACCAGCACCACCAGCAGCAGCAGCAGCCGGAACTTGCTAGAAAACCACACCTGCTGAGCCAATCATTTTATCCAGATCTTCAGGGGCTCTGTGCACATCACAGCTGGAGCATGACTTCCCCGAGGTGACGGGACTACGCTAATGGCCACCCTGAAGGACAGCAGAAGGGAGGAAGTCTCCAGAGCTACCGGGTCTGAAGGAACAGTCCAGAGAGGGAAGACCCCATCGTAGAGATGACCGTTACTCCTGAATGTTGGTGTCCTCCCCAAATTCCTCTGTTGAGCCCCCAACGCCCAAGGTGAGGGTGTTAGGGCCTTGGGGAGGTGATTATGTCATGGGGTGGAATGGGATTAGTGCTCAGGAATGGGATTAGTGTCTTTCAGGGTAGGACCCCAGAGAGGTCCCTGGTCCCTTCCACCGTGGGAGGTCACAGCCAGAAGTGCCAGCTATGAACTGGGGAAGCAGGCTCTCACCAAACACCAGATCGGCCAGCACCTTGACTGGGGACTTCCAGAACCGCGAGAAATAAATGCCTGTTGTTTATAGGGCACGGGGTCTGTAGTATTTTATTACAGCAGCCCACAGCCCCCCCACCCCTGCACATAGAAAAGAGCTGCCTTTTGAGCTGGGCTTCTTGCAGGGTAACAGAAATGGTGGGAGAAGATGCTTACCCCCCCATCCCCCCAGAAGAGCAACCAAGAGAATTGAAAACACAAGAGGAAAGGAAAGGCTCCCTGGGCCCCCGACCGTACCACCCCCCTCCCCCAATCTGGGAGGGCTGGAGCTGTCGCCCCTGCTGGACTCCATGAGAAATGCAATTGGGGGGGCAGTGGAGTCCAATCAGGCCCCCCCGTGGTGATTTCAACAGCATCGCCTTTGGGAATAATAGCCAACATTTCTGGAGAATGGCTCTGTCCTGGGCACACTCTAGGGTCTTTATAGATTAGCCCACTTAACTCTCACAACCCCCCGGGGGAACCTTTCTCTTACTATCAGCCATTGCAACGCCTGCATTTGCTACAACTTCACCCGATTTCCTTGCAGTAAAACTCAGCACGTGTGGCAAAGCTCTGCCATTTTAATCATTTCTAAGTGTACCGTTCTGTGGCATTAAGTGTATTCACATGGCTGTGCAACCATCCTGCCATCCATCTTCAGGACGTTTTCATCATCCCAAACCGAAACTCTGCACCCATTAAACACACACTCCCCACCCGCCTTGCCCAGCCCCTGGAGCCCGTTTGCTACTTTGTGTCTCTGTGGATTTGACTCTGGGAGGAGCTTCATGCAGTGGGTTCAGTGGTGTGTGTGTGTGTGTGTGTGTGTGTTAATTTGTTGGTTTAAACTAAACTAAAATCCTTCAGTGTTTTACTGTAAGGGATTATGTGGGGTGACGTCGTAACAAACACAGTTATTACGATCTCTAATGATAATTTTTAAAAATTAACTTTGTGTAATGAGAAATGTGTCCCACGAATAATCTTGTATTTCTGGAAATGGACCTCAAACAAATAAAAAAAAAAATGTGTGTGTTGGGGGGTAATCAGCAATAGCAGTAGCCCCAGCTGCTCCAGGAGAGTTCTAGAAGCCGTTCCCTCTGGCGCCCGATCTGGGGAGCCCTGTGTGCACCCACTGCTTCCCCCATGCATGACCTGCTCACGGTGTGTTTCTAAGCCAACCTGCTCTCTTGTCTGAGGTGGTGTCACAGCTCACTGGGCACGGCTTCTGAGGCAGGATGCCAGGCAGCCAGCGACAGCGACGTGCCCAGCCGTGTCCATGGGGATGCCCACCAGCACCGCTCAGAGCTGGCAGCTCCCAAGACACAGTCAGGCTGGATGCGTCCCCTGAGTGACCCCGGCTTCCTGTTGGCAAGGGAAGGAAGTGTCCAGAAAGGCCCTCGCCCAGAGGCCCCGAACGCTCGGGGGAAGCCCCCTAACCCTCCAACGCCATTTCCAAGCTCTTTCTACAGGGGCTCCGACAGAATTCCCCTCCCCCAGGATGACTTTAATCACCCCTCCTTGACCGGTTAGACGTCAAATCCTCTCTAGGAGCCAGTGTAGACCTGAACCAGGTTCTCAGGATCTAGCCAGAACATCTCCAGGCCAAGCTCTGTCACCACGTCTCTCATTAGGCCCCTTTTAGAGTTCTCATTCCTTCCCCCTGCAAAGGCATCGTGGGGCGGAGCAGAACACTGGGGCACAGAGCTCCCTTCCTTCTAAAACATGGAAGATTTCCAGCACAGGACTTGACTGGGTATAAATGGCCCAGATTCATCCCATTTTCATTTAACAAGTCCCCTTCCCCCAGACTCCATCTTCAGACTGGGAGGAGTCAGCCCCAGAGCCTTGCTGAGCTTTCTGTCCTGTTCACCTGTTTATCTCCTCCTCTCTCTGACCCTCTTCTTTCCAAAGGGGAATCAGTTTTTTTTATTTTTTATTTTTTAAAGATTTTATTTATTTATTTGAGAGAGAGAGAGCGAGAGCACATGAGAGGGGGGAGGGTCAGAGGGAGAAGCAGACTCCCTGCCGAGCAGGGAGCCCGATGCGGGACTCGATCCCGGGACTCCAGGATCATGACCTGAGCCGAAGGCAATGGCTTAACCAACTGAACAACCCAGGCACCCGGGGAATCAGTTTAGATCAGGAGGCATGGCCTCTCTGCTTCACCCCCTCCCATTACCCTACCTCCTTCTCTAGACATAAGAATGAGGTGCGGGGCTGGCTTCCCTTCAGAGGACTGAGTGGGCACCCCCTAATGAGCAATTCTCCCACCCTGCCAGGCTCAGCTGTAGGGAATGCAGCAGATGTGGGTCTGCGGGGGGGTGGGCGATTGGAGAGGGTTTGGAGGGTTGGGGGCCCGAATGGTTCCTAGGCAGCTCCTGGGAGACTGGCTTTGATGTGGACCCAGAAACTGGTCCAGAGTCAAAGCAAAGGAATGGATTTGTTAGCTGGACTACAGCCCTGAACTCTCCCCAGGAAATTCACTGAGAAAGAGATTTAACCTGGGAGGGTTCTATGAAATGATAAATCACCCGGCTCTCCCTGGCCCCCACCAGTCTTTCACACCCAACATGCCACCTCTCTGCCGCGGGTTGGATAAATGAATGTGTAATATTCTCAGACTCATGGGTGCTTTGCCGTTCTCAAAGGTCCTCTACTTACCGTGTCTCCTGGATTCTTGTGGGCAACCCCGGGGGTGAATGGGTGAGGCATAGTAGTAGGAGCTTGGGGTTCAGTGGAGGAACAGGAGACAAATAGGGTCCAGCAACTTTCTTGAAGTCCTATAGCCTGGGAAGTGTGGTTAGGACCAGAGCTCAGACCTCTCACCTCATTATTGTTGGTCCTTGGGTTAAGGCTGCTTCACACTAAGTGCTGAGAAAGGCACAGATTTCTAAAATTGAAACCGAGTCGGTGGTGGGCTCATCAAACTGAGCGCTCAGTAACTGCAGGTGGCCAGTGGCCACCATACTGGACCACACAGCGAGAACACTTCCACCGTCCCAGGAAGTTGAGTGGGTTTCAACTCAAGGCCAGTTCTGTTTCGTGCGCTCTTCTACCCATTCCCTGTGGGCCTTAGGTTCTTTTGAGGCAAATCCCAGACATTCTATCATTTTATCTGTAAATAGTTCAGTACGCATCTTCAAAAACATAAGCATGAGGCCATTATCACAGCTAAAAGTAGCCACAGTAATTCCTTAATATCATTAAATCCCAGCCAATGTCGTGGATCACCACATCAAAAACTAATGATGTATTGTATGGTGACTAACATAACATAATAACATTAAAAAAAAAAATCCCAGCCAATGATCAAGGTTCTCTGTCTTGTGATTTTTTTCTTTTACCATGTTTAAATGTGATTTGATATCTAAGGTAAGATCCAAAGTGTGGTTAGTTGACCTCTCTTATGTATCCTTTAATCTACACTCCTCCCTTTCCTTGCTCTTATGTAGTTAAATAATTACTTAACCTCATTATTTGATGAAAAAATTGGGTCATCTGTCCTATGGAGTTTGCCTCTGTCTAGATTTTGATGGTTGCATCTCTGTGGTGTCAATTAACACGTTCCTTTGTCCTCTGTATTTTCTGCAAATTAGTATTTGGGTCTAGAGTCTTGATGAGATTCAGGTTTTGTGTTTTGGGCAAGAATATTTTATTATGTAGTGCTGTGTCCTTCCGGTGGGGGCACAGAATGCTTGGTTTGTGTTTTTGGGGGAGGGATGTTTATGGCTTTTAACGGTCATTGCTTAGTTCCATGAACATATTATAGGTTGCAAAAATGGTTCTAGGTGAATTCTACATTCCTGTTCATTAATTAGCTAGAACACTTCAATAGTGAGGACCCTCCCTTCATCCACCATTTGGTCACCTGGCCTGAGATGTAGTTGCCAGAGGAAAGTCAGGATAAATGTTTGATTTTTTTTCTCCTTTTATGGATCATTTTTCAAAATAATGACTTGGTAGCCTAGCATCCCCCAAAGATGGTCACAAGGGGTGTTTTATTTTTTAAGTACCTTGAATTTGTGGATTTAAACATATTTGATGTGTTTTGATCCACTGTACTAGTCTCCTTAAGGATGCTGACTTGTAGCGTATCTGTTGGACCACCTCCCCTGCACCCTAGAACAGGCAGCTTCTGGAACAAGGTCCATCAGGCTGGCTGAGGAAAGACAGGGCCCCCTCATCTTGCCACAGACTGCAGGATCCCACCTGGATGATTCAAGATGTGTGTATGTGCAGATGCATGACTCACAGACAGAGCCACAAGCAGAGAATGTTCTAGAACACAACCAGGTGTTGGGAAAAGCCAGGCACCGTCCCTAGTCAAGAGTGAGAAACCTGGACCCAATTTCCCATGGTGAGGGGTGTGCCATGTTGGGTTACGGTTGACGCCGACGCTGATTCAAAGCCTTAAAATACGTACACCACACGTGCACACACATGGACACACATCACACCCATACATTCAGGCAACGACTGTTCGCGAGGGAAAGAATTTCCGGGCTCCTGTTCCCACCTGCTGAAAACACATTCTCAGAGGTCCTAGCGGGCCAACTAATCTGGTTTGATAAAAGGATAGATTCCGCTTTCTAAGGCACAACTCCCTCTGTCTGGACGCTGCCTCTTTAACCCTTCCCCGCTAGGAACTCAGGTTGTTGCTGAGCAGTGAAATTCCGGACTAACTAGTTAATGTCTGGTCCATTTCCAAAGCCTGCAGATATCCACTGTTTATTTTACTTGCTCCATCCCTGCTCAGGACAGGATATTGAAGGTGAATTATTTATACCCCAAGAAACCAAAAGAAAGAAGGAGAAAAAAAAAAAAAAGAGCGAGAAAACTGTAATTTCTGTGTGGCTATCTTGCACGTTTCTGCCTTTCTCACTAAAAAAAATATTTTATTCTTCCTTCATTTTTGAAAATTTCATTTGTGCATTGCCACTGGAGGAAGACATTATTGATTTATTTGAAATATTTATGCTGAATTACAACATCAAGATAGACACACGCGTTAGCAAAGGCTGTTCAAAACAATATGCCCACAAAGTTTATTTTGAATGGAAAGTTGGGAAGGCTGTGTCTACAAACATCAAATGGCTCATTCTTCACTAATTACTGACACCTGCAGCCTCATCGCGCTCTACTAAAACTCAGCATTTCAGTTAATTTCTGCTCTAATTAGTGTGGTAACAAATGCATCTCCTGCTTTAACTAGAAATACAGAAGCTGCACAATGACTTGGGGAGCTTTTTATTTTCTTCCTAACATTCTAGCAAAGAAATCAAGAAAAGGCAATGGTTTAGGTTTTGTGGGGTGACCCCCGTGGTCAGGCATCCCTCTACCTATGGGCAGGGTCTCTTGGAAACCTGTCAGTTCAGTCTCTTAATATGGGATAAAGGAGAATTCAGGGGCTAGGGGTCAGACAATCTTGGGTTCATGTTTCTGCCCTGCCATTCACGTGGTGTGTGACCTTGGGCAAGTCACTTAACCCCTCTGAGTCTCAGGATGGGGATAATCAGTTGGTCCTATCTCACTCAGATGTTGTGGACGCAAAGTACTTGGAATATGGGAGCTGCTTCATGTATTTTATTCCCACTGCTCAGGATCAGCCCCGTTTTTCTTGATCCCCAAAAGTACCCTGCCAATGTTGCTCCCCATGTCAGTTCTCCAAGCTTAGCTCCTGACATTTCCATTGCCTATTCCAGGTCCCACTGCTGCAGGCTCCTGCCTTCAATCAGTCCATGACATGGCCAAACTCTTGTCTTAACCTGGCCTTTTCCCTTCCTGGGCCCGACCCAGTGTGTGCAGAGCAAAATAGTGCAAACACCCCCTGGGGTTTGGAACCCCAGGGGTGCAATGATAACAACAGTGCTTTCTCAGTTGCAAGAGCCTTGTCAAGCTCTCCGTGTGCCTTATTAACTCAGTAAGCCTTCAGAACTTCCAAGAGACAGATATCATTGTTTCCCCATTTTATGGGTGAGGAAACCAAGACTTTAGAGAAAAGTAGTCCAGAAACAGACAATTCACTGAAGAGGCAATCAAAATTGCCTATCTAGCTTAAGAAAAGTTGCTCAAACTTACAACCCATCAAAGAAATGCAAATTAAATTGATCATGAGATAACATTTTTCATTGATTCGATTAACAAATGATTAAAAGGACACTAGCTTCCAATGCTTGCAAGAATATGGGAAGCTTGGTGCTCTGGCACCTTGTGAAGGAGTGTGAATTGCCGTAAGCTTTACAGGAATTAACCTTACACTATCTATCAAAATTTAAAATGCGTGCCTGTTGAGCAAGCAGCCTCACTTTTGGGAATTTATCCTACACAAGTAAAATCAACCACACGTGACAGACGTGTACAAGGGTGTAGGGAAAACGAATGATTCCTACAGCATTGTTTGTAGTGGAGAAAAAAATGCAACCACTCCAGAATGTTACAGCGTTGTTTCTAATGGGGGGAAATGGAAACAAAGTAAGTTTTCGTCAATAGAGAGTAGCTGGGGACATTTTGAATACCTTATTATGGAATATGTTGCAGCTATTTAAAAGGATGAAGTAGGGGCGCCTGGGTGGCTCAGTCGCTAAACATCTGCCTTCGGCTCAGGTCATGATCCCAGGGTCCTGGGATCGAGCCCCGCATCGGGCTCCCTGCTCGGCGGGAAGCCTGCTTCTCCCTCTCCCACTCCCCCTGCTTGTGTTCCCTCTCTCGCCGTGTCTCTCTCTCAAATAAATAAATAAAATCTAAAAAATAAATAAATAAAAAATAAATAAATAAAAGGATGAAGTAAAGCTCCATGTGCCGGATTGCTGAGTGAAAAACCAACTGAAGCCGCCCCTTCAAATGTGTCACAGAGCAGTGTTTTGGATAATGGGAGACCATATTCCATTATTTTAAGTGGGAAGATATCATAATGCATTCCAGGCCATTTAAAAACCCCAAGCAGGGCGCCTGGGTGGCTCAGTTGGTTAAGCGACTGCCTTCGGCTCAGGTCATGATCCTGGAGTCCCGGGATCGAGTCCCACGTCGGGCTCCCTGCTCAGCAGGGGGTCTGCTTCTCCCTCTGCCCTCTTCCCTCTCGTGCTCTCTGTCTCTCATTCTCTCTCTCTCAAATAAATAAAAATAAAAAAATCTTAAAAATAAAAAAATAAAAAAAAATAAAAACCCCAAGCAATTCCCAAAGATTACTAAAACTATCTCCACCACCCATATAACAACCCAGCAAGGGTTTTTGCATAACATCAGGTATTTAAAACACCAATAACCTGATCATCTAACACTAAATGTGCTCACTCGAGGGGGTGTGTGTGTGCACCCTCAACAGTTACGTTTTCCTTCTCCACTGGAATTAATGCACCCAGTAATATCAGCAAGTGGGGAAATAATATGGTGAGGATACAAAATGAATGCAAATAAGACTTAGCAAAATAAAATCAACAAGGGAACGTTTTAATAATGGTGATTTACTGATTGGAGAGTGGTCTCAGTGAGGAGGAGGTGGGGGCTGGGATGGGCTCCGTGCCCTGCCGTGTGCCCCGCCAGGTTCGGGGAGGAACGCATCGCTCCTGCTGCTGGCAGTGCTGAGGCCGGCCAGCCTTCAGCTGTGAGCCCTTCTGGAACTGCTTCTTCTGTAGAAATCTGTGCCCCGGGCCACATCCCTTCCTGGGACAGCTGACCCATGCAAGTCATCGCCTGCCTGGTCTAACCGGCGCAGTCAGACATCTGCTTACCTTTCAAGGATAAGCAGGGTGAGTAGGCTGAGGACTGGCAAGTCTGAATAATTCCAGTGGGCTCTGAGGCATAGGGCCTGTCCCCAGGTGGCTGGGACCCAGCTCTGGTGATCGGGGCAGGGGGATAGTGGCCCAGAGTGTGAGAGCCCCACGGAGGAGAGGGTTGGAGTATGGGCTCTGGGTTGGCTGGTTTGCATTCGAAAGGTGTGCTCAGAGGTGAGTGGTGTGTTATCGCTGGGAATTAGCTCGCCCTGGGAGGGCCAGTCCCTCCGGGTCAGCAAAGCCCCAAGATGCCAAAGCATTAGAACACAGAGAATAAAAGGCATGGTTAATGCAGCTGTAAGGCGAAGGAGTGAAGGAGTGAAGGAGTGAGAGGATGGATAGAGAATCAGGCTCACAGGGGCTGCATAATTGCCAGCACAGGGAAGACAAGCAGCGAACACGGTCATGGGGCCATCCCGTTGCTCCATCTGCAGCCCCAGAGGGTGGCTCCCAGTCTCCCTGGCAGCAGGCAGGATTGTGCTCGGGCCTTGGGTTGGACGTGGATTCTGCGCTCTGTTCCTCGGTCGGTTACTGGTTCTGTCATCCTTCGCCAGCTCACACCTGCTGCCCCTCCCCCTGCCCCCCAGCTGCGACAGTGGCCTCAGCTGCCGCCCAGGTCCAGTTTCTGAGATTGGCAGGCTGCAGGATGCCCACTGAGGAGTGCCGTGCGGAGGAGGCAGAGGAAGGGGAGTGGGCAGAGGGGAAAATTGAGCTGTGACGAGCCTCACCCAATGCCTCATCTGCCCTGCAGGGAGCCCTGGAGCTAGAACGGCCCCTCAGGGGAGCATCGCGCTGCTCTTCTAGCTGGACCTCTGAGGCTGTGCCAGGAGCCCTAGGAGCCTAGAGGCCCAGCCCCAGCTGCAGGTCTCAGAGAAGCAGAGGGCCTCGCAGACGAGGGGTGCTGGGGGTGCCTCTTGAAGGATGGACAGACGTCTGACAAGTGCACACACATGGCAGGAGCATGACTTAAGGGGGGCATGGAAGCCGTGAGACCAGGCCTGGTCGGGTCTGGAAGTTAGAGGAGAAAAGCCTGTCAGGAAAAGCAGAACTTTGGCCGTGGAGATCCTAAGGGGTCTTCCTCAGAAGGCAAAGGGAGTGGCTAGGGAGAGGGATGCGGGGCTGGGGCTGGTTTCAGACGTATCTGCTTTGTGGCTGGAGGGCGGATTCTGGGAAAATCAATGCTTAGCTCAGTTGTTGTCAACTGAATCAATGCGCAGATGCAGCTGGGAGCCGCCGCGGTGGGGGTAAAGTGAGGCAGGCAGCTTGGAGGTGTCGGGGTGCCCCCACGAGGGCTTGGTCGCTGATACGTGCGGGGTGTTGAGTGGAGGGTGGGCAGAGGGAAGCCAGCAAGGAGGCGCCCTGGCCCCTCTTGCAGGTGGGGTGGGTGTTGGGGTATT
This sequence comes from Leptonychotes weddellii, assembly GCF_054177405.1. Classification (NCBI taxonomy): domain Eukaryota; kingdom Metazoa; phylum Chordata; class Mammalia; order Carnivora; family Phocidae; genus Leptonychotes; species Leptonychotes weddellii. The sequence continues at coordinate 2,155,711 of NC_138373.1, read as the reverse complement.
TAAGCGGAACAGAATCTCAAGGACGCATTGGGTTTGGGGAGTAAATACTTCCCTGTAAGAAAGAGGCGTCCTGAACGGGGTCTAGTAGAAGTCTGTTTGAAAGTGCTGTACTGGGTGCTCAGCAATACGAGCCAACCTCACCCCTGGGTCCCCACTCCAGTTCCCTATCCCTCCCTCTGCCTTCTCCCTTCCCTCCTCCCTAAAATACATTTTTAGCATCAGGGTTATCGGGCAGCCTACACACAGCATTAAGGAAAACCTGGCAATAATTCTAAGTGACATAAAATTCATTCGAGAAAATACCTAGTTTTGCCTTAATTGTTCAGATTGCTGCATGCACCCAACCCACCCCGGGATGAGATGGCGAGTCCAGGAACCTACACGAGACCTTAGGAGGACAGTTTATCTTCCGGGTTTGTTTCCTCGGCTCAAAAATACAATCCTGGCTCTCCCACAGGATGCAATGAAGACCCACTGAAATCACTCTCTGAGCATTACTATTCTTTCCCTTCTCGAGCCAGCTCTTATTTCTACCCTTGGCGGTACGAAACATTCAGCCCCTTGCCGGACTGGGGATCTCCTTTCACCTTCTCTATCCCTGTCCCCTGCCACGCAGCGGGTGTGGACCGGGACTCCCATGTTGGAGCCCCAGCCCCGGCGCCCAGTGCCACCTGACCTCACACCGAGCTAGCCCAGATCCTTCCTCCTTGGTTTGCAACAACTTTCTTGGGAAATGATTACCAAGCGGAACGTGATCCCTTCCATGAGAGATAGTACTCAGAATAAATTGTACTGGCATTTCCCTTCTCATTTTTCTCCCGCGGGGCATGTGGTTCATCATCTTAAAGAGCTCTCTGTGACAGTTAAGTGCATTAGTGTAGGCTGGTGTGATATTTCTTCCCTATTGTAATTATTATTTGCTCTTATGATTTCTGAGTTGTATGATTGCCTCATACGTTGCTCCTAATGGACGTAAGGATTTCCACCGTACCCAATAGTAATGCTGCAAGCAAGAGGGATGACATCAGTGAAATCCCACAGCCTTATAGAACGATCTTATAGGAATGAGGCAAATAGTGCTGATTAGCTGAGCAGGATGAGCACTGCCTTGCAAGAAAAATACCAATGTATTCCTTTAGCTGTAGTTCCAAACAAAGACAGTGTGATCATCAAGGTTTGGGGCCACTCATATCAGCTTAATTATAATATAATTCTTTATGGCAGTGACATTATTATTACATTCAAAATGCTTGTTTCTCAAAAGGTCTGAGGGGGCACTAGAGAATTCCTTTGATGCATGCCTCCCTCTGCATCAGGAATGCAGTTTCAAAGCTCCCAAGTGCATAGGGAAATAAAAAGACATAACAAGAAAAGAGCTTGAGCTCACTGTGCCTAGCCGTGTTGTCACCTTCATCAGGTGCCACCAATATGTACTTTGCTCTGAGGCCATAAGGTGGTGTTAGTAACCTGCCAGCTTTGGAGAGGCAAGCCGGGGACTCGGTCCTTCTGGGGACAGAGGCAACAGATGACGGCAGTCACCCTGGCCTCTCAGAGGGTGGTCCTTAACATTTGGGAAGCTTCCATTAAATCTAATTTCGTCACTCAGAGATTCTGAATCAGTAGGATGTCAGGAATGATTTTTTTCCAGGGGATATATGAGGGCTTGGAAGAAGTACTCAGGGGTCTTTCTCAAATCTGGTTGGCTTAGATTCCAGAATCACATAGCTCCTACAAGTTGGAGATGGTATTCAAGGAGGGGAAAGAGGAGGCAGAGGAGAGAGAGAGAAAGAGAGAGAGAGAGAAAAGAAGAGAGGAAGGAGGGAGGGAGGGAGGAAGGAAGGAAGGAAAGAAGGAAAGAAAAAAAGAAAAAGAAAAAAGAAAAGAAAGGAAGGAAGAAAGAAAGAAAGAAAGAAAAAAGGAAGAAAGAAAGAAGGGAGAGTGGAAGGAAGAAGGGAGGGTGGAAGGAAGAGAAGAAGGATGTCAGGTAGGCAGGCAGAAAGAAAAAAGGCAAAGTAAAAACAACTTTTTATTTTGGGGACACATTCCAACTCTAATCCCTGGTCAGGAAGAATTATTTGTTTCCAAGAATTTTTGTTTTTTTAAAATAGTGAATGGGCGCCAGGTAGCCCCAGGTATCGGACTTTGTAAATATGCTTTTCAGAGTGAGGAGACTGATGTAGGCTTGCTCACCTGTGCCAGCACCAGAGCTAAGGACAAGAAGCCCCCCTGGGAGACAAAGGTCCACGGGGAGAGAGTAGGATCCAAGTGTGTCGTGGTCCTGGGGCTGCCAGAACAGAGGACCACAAACTGGGGGGCTTGAAACCACAGAAATGTATTCTGTCCAAGTTTTGGAGGCCAGATGTCTGAAATCAGGGTGTGGGCAGAGCCATGCTTCCTCTGCAGGCTCTGGAGGAGGGTCCTTCCTGCCTCTGCCAGCTCCTGGTGGTTCCTGGCAATCGTGGGCGTTGGTTGGCTTGAGGACGCATCACTCCGATCTCTGCCTCCCACCCCCCTGCACATGGCCTTCCTTCTTTGTTCACATGGCCTTTTTATAAGGACACTAGTCAATGGGTTTAGGGCTCACCCTAATCCAGTGTGACCTCGTCTTAAATAATCACATCCGCAAAGACCCTATTTCCAAATAAGGTCACCTTCTGAGGTCCCGGGTGGACATGAAGGTGGGGGGCACTTGTCAACCTGTTCGGCCAGGGTGGGGATGGGGTGGTGCAGGCAATGGAGTGGCAAGAACACCAGGCAGGGGGTGGAGTGCCCGAGTTCTCCCCGCTGGGCACCCTCCATGGGCTTCAGTTTCCATGTCTGTCACAAAACGTTGCCACAAAGGTCCCTTGTTGAATATTTTCTTCTTTAATTCCAAGATGGCAGAGAACCTGTCAAGGACAGAAGAAAGGGGGTCGCTGAGAAGAAACAGCTGGGATTCTTCTCTCACTGAGTGCTCAAATTTGGGGGTGAAGTCCTGAGTTGCGGTGAAATCTCCAAACCAGTCCCTTAGGCTCCTTGGGTGGGTGGGTCCCTTGCCTCTCTGCTTCCACCCCCTTGCATTTAAAACTAAGCTAATAACTTGGAACTCCCTCGCAGGAATGGTGTAAAGAATGGGTATTTTAAAAGAAAATGATTTTTAAGCGTGTTGCAAATAGGAGGTGCTACAGGAAGGTGACCTATCAAGGTTTCTCAGATTCTAAATCTGGCAAGAGAGAGAAAGAGAGAGGTAGGGATTTGGGGGTGGGGGGAGAGCTATTTTTAATTCTTGGCCAAGAAATGATTTTTCTAAATCCACACTGATATTATGAGCTCAGCCGGTTCGAACAATGAATTGTTTCCGTTAATTGTCCTGTCCGCGATCATGCTGGTAGAGAGAGTGAGGGTCCTGGTGACTTCTAATCTAAATCTGTCTGAGCACCCCCGGGGGTGGGGGCAGAGTGGGGCTGGGGAGGCTGTAGGAGCCCCCAGAGTACCTTGGGGGAGGGGGTCATGGCCTCTTCTGGGGCCAAGCCATCTGACGAATTATTAATATTTAACACTGGTTTTATGAATAAGAGACAAGGCCCTCAATCAGCACACATTATCTAAGGTCAGGAGCAGAAGAAATGCATTTATTGATTGATTTGCTTTTTACCCTCCCATCCTGATTTGGGTCTCTGCGTATGTATGAATCAATATCGCCTACAATGTCCAGATTTTTTTTTTTAGAGATCTCTTGGATGCAACTGTAAAGCCAGCCAGCTCTCTGCTTTCTGTGCTCACTGTTTCTGGGGAAAGCATGTCAGCAAGAAATGTACTTGTTTTGGGAGAGCAGCTCAGTCTCCAGCACCAGACCTGTCATGAAACATTCCCTTGCTTGTGGAAGAAGGGGGTCATATGAATCCGGTATTCACTTCCATGTCGATCTTTCATTTTCTTCAAATGTTGGAACACAGAAAAGCTCAGAGATTAACAAAAGGAATTCTTAGGCGTCCACCACCCCAACCGACAAATGCCAACATTTTCTGTCTTTAGGGGCTTTAGAAAAATATGAAATGAACAAAACATTACAGATCAAGTTCAGTGCCTCCAACCTCAGCAGCAGGGCTCTCTGCCTCCTCGTCTCTGTTGAACGGGGCACAGGCGGCTCCGGGCCATCATATACACCTGTCCGTGAATAGTCTGTGATACTGTTATTTGGGCTGCTTACGGTTCCCCCAGCTTGCTTGTTGTCACTTGACAGTGTGTCTTTGATGATTATGCATGGTGATCCATACACTCACCTAGTTTATTCATTACCCTCGCTTACAGGAGTCTATCGTATGAATACTCCATGCCTTTTTCATCTTTCCCTTGTTGGGGGCATATAGGCTGGTTCCCTTTTGCAGACAATGAGCAGCCTTCTCATGCCTCCTGGTGTGCATACACATGCGTGGAATTTCTGGCCAGTGATTCCGTGCACCGTCAACTTTACTGGAGACTTCCAAGTTGCTCCCAGAAAGGCTGGATCAACTAACACTTAATCAACAGGGCATGAGATTTGCTCCCCCCCCCAACATTCTCTCCAACATCTAATATAGCCTCACTTTTCTTCCTCATTTTAAACAATACGATGGGTGGGGCAGGGGCACAGGACCTCAGGAATGTTCTCACTTCGTTATTCTTTGGCTCTCTCCGTCCGAGGGACTACAACACAGCAAAGGGGGCAGGAACCAGATTGAAGAAAAGTGAAACCCAGTTCCTAAGGGTGGCTCTTGGGGGACCTCACCCCTGGGACCGATCCCCCCACTGTCCCATCCTTTATAACCATAAAGCAGAGCACCACAAGGGGCTAAGGAGTTGGGAAGATGGGGGTTCTCCTGGCGGCTCTAGGACTTTCTTGAGACAACTGACTTCACTCTCCGAACATCAGTTCCCTCAACTGTCGAAAGTGGACAACAATTAAGGAAGCAGTATTTACGGAAGGCTTAGCACATTTCTTGACATACGGTATTCATAAGGGGTTAGCTATTATTATTCATAATCAATAGTACATTGAAAGGGCTGAGTCTGGACTCTGGAGGCACTGTCTGGGTTTCTCTCCAGGCTCAGCTGCTTGCTTCCTGGGCACCTTGGTTTTCTCACCTGTAAAATGGAGATGCTCTGAATACCAGTCAGGAAGATGAAGTAAGATCGTTCCTGGGATGGACTTAGTATGTGCTCAATAAATAATTGCCCGTATTCCTAACAGAGCAAGTTATTGAGAGCACAGCTACTGTGTGATTTGGGCAGAGTCTTGTCCAAGAACCCTGGCTTGGAGGATCGCCAAACTGCGAACACCTCACAGTGTAATGCTGCTCATTGACGGTCTTCCAGACAATGAGATCTCTGTTCTCCTGATGGTTGATTCTGGCAACTGGATGGTAGCTGGTGTGCACAGTGGGGAGTGCGCCCCAAGGACCCGGCAGAGGGGAGCGAGGAGGTGCGGGACAATGGAGGGGAGCAGCGCATGTGGGACCTCCTTCACCATGCACGCACAGGCCCAGGAGGAGACCACAGTGGACTGCCCCCGTCGGAGAAATGCCAGCAGGAAGCAGCATCAATTCTATCCTCTTCTGAGACTTCCCCTGCCAGCATTCTGAGTGATAATAAATCACTCATGTCCAACATGGTTTATTTTTCAAGGCATTTTTGTAAGAAGCATCAAGCCATCTCATTCCAAACGTAATTTAAGTGGGGGGTGGGATGGACGTGCAATGTTTATTATTAATTAAATAGGATTACAGCACCAACTTGATAGAAATAGAGAGAAACAGACATCCTCCCAAATATTTTACACCGGTCCCAGACCTACCTGAGAGGAGCTTCCAGACAAGATTCCTTTTGTCATAAATCCAAATATCTATTCATGCCTATCTGCATTTTGATGCTGGAATTAGATGCTCTGTGTGTGTGGATGTTGGAATATTTATTGATAGTTAAAATTTCATGTTCCCGGGATTGATGTTTGTGCATAAGGACAAATGACTAGTGTCTTGCAGGTAGTTTGAACAGGTGTAAAGATTATTTAACACCGACTTCTGCTGTCTTTAGATTCTGTAGGAAAAGAGAAATTAAATCTCTGGGGACTATCCAGGTGGGAAATGAAAATAAATGATATATAAATAAGTCAGTTCTGTTTCCTATTGGTCGGGAGCAGACTTTTTCTTTTATGATCTTGTTACTGTTCCAAATTTATGAATTCTAAAAAATTTAGAGACGATTTGAAATATTTAAATGTGTTTTAAAGACTCTGTGTAGGAAATGGAGCTATAACCTGATAACACCCAGAGCGTCTTTCCTAAGCCTGCACTCTGCTCTGGGAGGGTCTGTGCTGGGTGGTGCCCGCGCCCATCATGGCAACGCATGAGCTGCTAAAGGTCTGCAGCTGAAGACAGCAATGAGCCAACACCCACAGCCTGGCCGTCGCCACCCAGACCACTGTCCTTGGAGCATGGACAGCAAAGATGCCCGAGGTCGCTAACGCCTGCCCCTTACATGTTTGGAAAAATGTGCCCCATGTGGTGTCTTGCTCATAGGTCATCACTGGATGACTCCTTCATTGGTCCTTCCAGGAGTGGCCTGCCGAGGGTGGGAGCCATCCATCCTAGGAGTCTTCAACGAGGGTGCACTGTCTGTAGAGAATAATAATAAAATAAATAAATAATAATAAAACCAACTAAAAGTCCATATGCTTTTTATTATCGCCCTGTGCTGACAGTTCTGCACCAGAGCTGGTGGTATTTCCCACACCCTCCCCAAATCCTCCCATCGGCCTCAGTTCTAGACATCTACTGCCATTCCCATGGAATGGTCTAGCTTCAGATGGGCACATTTATGACTTGTCCTAGAATCAACATCACGTTGCACGCGGAGGGTGATGTGGAGAGGTCCCAGTTACGTGGTTGGCCCCGACCCTCAGGAATGCAGCAGTGCGGGCGCATTGAAGGAGGAAATTTGCCAAGGTCTGAGATGGTTGGGGCTTGCTCAAGGAGCGATTCTCCAGCCCTGAGGCATTGGATGTTCCTGTGTTTCAACAGCACATTCATTTCATTGAATTCCAACAATATCTTTAAAATAAAAATTTGTTTTCAGTTGTTACTGTTTGTCTGAAAACTAAAGAAGGATTCCAGAAAATAATAGTTGTCGTGTGATTATTACAGGGAATAACTTTGTCTTATAAAGTTGGGGTTATTGAACACGATGGGCCTTGGGTGTCTGTTTTGCTTGGCCCGCTGATGCCTCCCATCAGACTTGAACCACCACCAGCTGGATGCATGCTATAACCCCGATCATCACTTACCCGGGTCAGAGTCCTGAGGCCACGGCGGGGACCACAATAGACATTTCTAAACAGCGAGTTCCCCAGCTAATTATTTAAATGTAAATGTCAGAGGAGCTATGAAAGAGAATAATGCAGGAAATGACCATACCAGTTGTCTGTTGCCATGTAACAAATTACCACGGAACCTTGTGCTTCAAAATGATAAATGTTTGATTATCTCCATTTCTGTGGATCAGGGTTCATGCATGGCTTAGCTGGGTGGCTCTGGCTGAGTCTCTCATGAGGTTGCAGACAAGCAGTTGGTTGGGGCTGCATCATCTGAGGGCTCAACTGGGGCATCAGGATTCACTTCCAAACTCACTCGCCAGCTGTTAGCCAGACGCCTCTGTTCCTCACCAAGTAGACTCAAGCAGAGGCTGCTTGAGGGTGTCCTCACAACATGGCAGCTGGCTTCCCCCAGAGCAGGCAAGAGAGAGAACAAGGAGGAAGCCACAGTGCCTTTTATGACCTAGTCTCTTCTGCCATATTCATGAAAATGAAGGACAATTGGGCTCCAGTTGGGAAAGAGGAGCATCAAAGAATTTGTGAATTTATTTTAAAACCTGCACACCAGCTCTTAAGTGTGGATGGGAACTAAGTAGGTAAAGAAAGAGGAAGGAATATCTGGGTAGAGGACACAATGTGTGCAAAGGCCATGGGGTGGGGAGGAACAGAGTGGGTGGGGAACAAAGAGGAAAATGGTTCCACATTTAGTGTGTGAGCCCTGATGGATATCCCGATGGTGACATGAGGCAGGGAGCTGGATGTATGAGACGGGGACAGCTGTTGGCCATAGGTTCAGCTTTGTCAGGAGAGAGTGAAGGCAATTAATTTGAGAAAAGAGGAATCGATAAAAGATGGCATTCGAATTCCCTTTTATCAGCTACATTCTTGCCCACTTTTCTGGTTCAGTTAGACAAGAAAGTTACCCGCTTTGTTCAAGCTACTTAGGATTGGGGTCAGGGTTCTGTCGCTTGTATCCAGAACATTCTGACAAAGGCACAAGGCTACTTGAGAAGACTTTCCTGTCTCTTGGGAAAGTAAACCAACTTTACCTCCCACTTGGAAGGAAGATGAGAAAGACTTTAATTGTGCAAATGGAGATGAATGGTGACCTTCTGCTCATCAGAAAACAAGGACTCACATTTCACTTTACACAAAAGCTGCAGTGCAGGATGGCAGCCTGAGGCAGGTATTTCCTTGTCTCCTTCTTTTTTTTACTACCGATTGTCAAGCAAGACCGCACTTGATGTATAAATGCTTTTATAACCTTTGACACAAATGCTTCAGATCTCCCCTCCTGGGTGAAACTTCCAGCAGAAGGGGCTGGGTGAAGAATCTAATTAGAAAACTGATCGCCCACCCACAGGTGATCAAAATTCAGAGTGTGCGGGTCCCTCTTATCTGGCAGTCTGGAAAGAGCAATGGGTGGGAGTCAAATGTGGGAGGGCTCATGTGTCAGCATCAGGTACCCGGTCAGCACGGCAGCCCCGGGAGGACATGACCCTTTCTTTCTCTTTCTTTTTTTTTAAAGATTTTATTTAGGGCACCTGGGTGGCTCAGATGGTTAAGCGTCTGCCTTCGGCTCAGGTCATGATCCCAGGGTCCTGGGATCGAGTCCCGCATCGGGCTCCCTGCTCGGCAGGAAGCCTGCTTCTCCCTCTGC
>NC_138373.1:2102650-2146224 GCF_054177405.1 Leptonychotes weddellii | reverse complement strand
GGAATGCTTTCTGCAAAGACCAGAAATGAAGCAAAGATGTCCATTCTGCCCACTTCCGTTTGGCATTGCACCAAAGATTCTAGCCAGTGAAATAAATCAAAAGAAAGAAACATTGAAAGCACTCAGATTACCAAAAAAAAAAAAAAAGTAAAACTTTTCATTCACAGATGGCATCATTCTATATGGAGAAAATCCTCAGGAATCCGCACACACACACACACACGCACACACACACACAAATCCTTCCAAGAAGACTAAAATTTAGCAAGTTTGCAGGGTAAAAGATCAACTTACAAAAATAGATTGTATTTTTCTACACCAGTAACGAACAATTTGAGAATGAAATTTTTCTAAAGTTCATTTGCAATAGCATCAAAAAGAATAAAACACCTTGGAATGAATTTAACAAAAAAAAAATGTGTAAGATCTGTACACTTAAAACTATAAAGCATTACTGAGAAGATGTGAATAAAAGGAGACCCATTCCCTGGCCCTGGAATGGAAGATTTATTGTCGTTAGGATGTGAATCTCCCCAAGTTGATCTGTGGATTCAGAACAATGCCAGTTAAAATCTCAGCAGACGCTGACAAGCTGGTCCTAAAATGTATGTGGAAATGCAAAAGACCTACAGTTGCCAAAACAATTTTGTAAAAAGGAAAAACAAAGCTGGGGCACTTACGCAACCCAATTTCAAAGCTACAGTCATTTAGACAGTGTGGTGTTGGGAGACGGGTTGGTATATTGACCAATGGAACACAAGTCCTCAGAATCCACCCAAGTGAGACTTCAGAAATAAACCCTTCCATTTATGGTCAATTGATTTTTTGACAAAGATGCCAAGACAATTCAATAGGGAAAAGGACAGTTTCTTCAAAAACGGCGGTTGTAGCAATTGGACATTCATATCCAAAAATAAATAAATAAACAAATAAAATAAAAATAAAAGAGCTTAGGCCCTTACATTGTATCTAAAAATGAACTCAAAATGGACCATAGACCTAAATGTAAGAATTACAATTATAAAACTTCTAGAACTCATAGGAGAGAATCTTCCAGACTTTGTGTCAGAGAGTTCTGAGACACGACACCAAAAGCATGAGCTGATTGATAAATGGGACATCATTAAAATTAAAAACTTTTGCACTTCAAAGGACACCATTAAGAAAATGAAAGACAAGCACTATCTAGGAGAAAATATTTGCCAATCATATATCTGATGAAGAAGAACAGCATCCAGAAAATACAAAGAACTCTTGCAACTCAATAATAAGAAGACAACTTAACCAAATTAAAAATGAGCAAGAGACCTAAATGACATTTCACCAAAGATGACATACAAATGACTAATAAGCACATGAAAAGGCACTCAACAGTATTAGTCGCTAGGGAAACCCAAATTAAAACCATAATGAGATACCCCTACTCCATACCTAATAAATGGCTATAATTTTTTTTTTAAATCAGACAATCCCAAGGATAGGCAAAGATGTAGAAAAACTGGAACTTTCATTCATTCGCTACTGGTGAAAATGTAAAATGATACAATAGCTTTGGAAAACAGTTTGACAGTTTCTTAAAAACTTTAACCTAATCTTACCATATGATGCGGCAATTCCAGTCCTCAGAATCCACCCAAGAGAATGGAGAACGCACGTCCACACAAAGACTTGTACACAAATGTTCACAACAGCTTTATTCATAAATAGTCCAAACTGCACACAGCCCAAATGTCCATCAACTGGTGGAGAGATAAACCAAATGCCAACCAGTGTCAGTCCTAAGGGTATGGGTAGTTATTGGGAAGTTCCTGCTGCAAGTGGCAAAGCAGTAAGTGTAGGACGGACCCTGTTCAACGCTTTTCCCACCACGAAGCAGAGCCCGCCTGGGAGCGCCATGGGCGCAGAGGAAAGCAGATCTGAGAGATGGAGAAAAAGAGAGAAAGACACCATGTCTTGAGACCCCGCTGCTCCTAGACATTTCAGATGAGTCAACAGATCCCTCTTTGCAATTCCATTGGTGGGTATTAAGTTTCCGTCCCTTGTAACCAGGAGTCCTGACAACCACAGTTTTTGTCTACTTCATCTGGGGTTACTGCTCTGCGCCGTCCCTCCTCCACCCTCCCCTCACGTCCTTGGGCGTGGCCTTCCCTCGTTCATTCTCACCTCCTACCATTAGGCTCCTAAGCACAGCGGGGTGACGGAGAACCAGCCACTCACCCCCCCCACTGCAATGCCAGTGGCATGAACTTGTTGGACAAATGTCTTTCTTCCCTGAGCTTCTGTTACCCCACATATAAATCAGGAACAAGAATATCAACTTTCTTTTTTTTTTTTTTAAAGATTTTATTTATTTATTTGACAGAGAGACACAGCGAGAGAGGGAACACAAGCAGGGGGAGTGGGAGAGGGAGAAGCAGGCTTCCCGAGCAGGGAGCCCGATGTGGGACTCGATCCCAGGACCCTGGGATCATGACCTGAGCCGAAGGCAGTCGCTTAACCGACTGAGCCACCCAGGCGCCCGAATATCAACTTTCTTACTAAGAAAGGATTGCCAGCAGGATTAAATGAAGCGCCACATGCCAAGTGCTTGCCACGTAGTAGGTCACCAGTAAACGGAACTGTTACTCGTAATCATTATTATCTTGGCACTCAAAGTGTCACACAGCTCGGTATACGATGAACCCTTCTGGGTCACGCCATGGTGAGCAAGTCAGAGTGGACGCCCAGGCACCACCCCACCCCTGGGATGGCCGGCATCATGGCTCATGTCTCCCCAAAGGTGGGAGAAGTTGGGGAGCAATTAACTAGAGCTGAGGGCAATGAGGCTTGAAATCGTCAGCCATAATCAAGGTTCCTCCCGAGGACATCCCTCCTAAAGCTTCCCAAAGTAATGTGCACGTGTATCAACTGAGAACTTGATTAACTTATAGATTCTGAATCAGGTAATCCGGGTGATTCAGGAGGCCTGGAGGGGGGGCCCAAGATCGTTCTTCCAGCGAGCTCCCAGGTGAGGCTGATGCTGCAGGTCCACGGACCACACATTGTGTAGCAAGGATCCCAAAGCACTATTTTTCATAGTCAGCTGCACATTGGAATCAGCTGGGGAACTGTGAAAAAAAAACACCGTGGCCAGACTCCCCACCCGAGAGCTGCTCATTTCATTGGTCTGGGATGTGGCTGAGCATCTGCATGTGTCAGAGGTCCCCAAGATATCCTAAGGGGCTGCTGGGGCTGGGAACCGCTGGCCTGAATGAACCCTGTTCTCCTTCCCTACACGTCCTCAGGCTCAAGAGATTTGCTTTACGCACCAGAAGGCAAGATGGACATTTTTTACTCTTCTGTATGTGCCCCCCGCCCCCCAGGAAGGAAACCAGTGACTCACAGCTTGAACCCTCACACACGGAAATATCCAGAGGGATGATGAATGAACGTCGGGAAGGAACGATGTATAAACCCTTTAACCTAATTAGGATGCCTCAGTGATCCTGGGGTAGAGGAGCTGAGCTGCGAGCCTCCTTCTGGAGGCAGAGCAGTGACATTTTCACTTAGGGAAAGGGAGAGCATCTCCCCAAATCAGGACCTCCGTGACACTTTGAATATTCTCGGGGATTCTTGAATGTTAATGTATGCACTCCGGAAATGTTTCCTTCCTGGAGAAATGTTATCCCTGGTCCTCTTGGTTTGGTGTGGCCACGTGTCTCTACCGCTAAGGTTTGGACTCAGCACTGTCGTCCCATCCCTGGAGGCACTAGAAATTCAGCCTCTGTCTCCAGAGCTGTGAGCACGGGTCTTGCCTGTCCCTCGTCCTCGCTGTAGGCAGAGTGGTGTCAGTCCCAACAGCAGAAGCCAATTCATCATCCTGGATGCCCACCAGAACCCAAAGGACCTGAAGCGGGGGTGCGGGGTGGGGGGTAGGAGCTCAGAATCTCTTGAAAGAAGCACAAAATGCTCATACTCTTTTTTTTTTTTAAGATTTTATTTATTTATTTGAAGATTTTATTTATTTATTTGTCAGAGAGAAAGAGAGCACATAAGCAGGGGGAGCGGCAGGCAGGAGAAGCAGGCTCCCTGCTCAGCAGGGAGCCCCATACGGGGCTCAATCCCAGGACCCTGGCATCATGACCTGAGCCGAAGGCAGACAGTTCACCGACTGAGCCACCCAGGCATCCCAAAATGCTTTTTATGAGGCAGGTGTTGGAGGGAGCATTGGGTTGTTTGTTTGTTTCTGTTTGTTTTGTTTTAGTAAGATTTTCCCACATGGAATTTTTTTTCTGTTGTGGTAAAATATTCATGGTATACATTTTACCATGTTGCCATTTGTAAGCGTCCCATCCAGGGGCATGAAGTGCATTCGCACTGAGTGCGGCCATCCCCCACCATCCATCTCCGGAAGTTTTTCAACTTCCCCGAACTGAGACTCTGTCCCCAAACACCCACTCGGCACATGCCCTCCCCTAGGCCCTGGCTCCCACCTTCTGCTTTCTGTCTTGAGGAATGGGACGACTCCAGGGACCCCATAGACGTGGGGTCCTACAGTATCTGTCCTTCTGTGTCTGCCTTACGTCACTGAGCGTCACGTCTGCAAGGTTCCTCCACTCTGTTGCATGTGCCAGAATTTCCTCCCTTCTTAAGGTGTGAGCACTGGTTTTGGAGCTTGTTTGAATTCCAGACGTGAGGTAAAGGGCTCGCCTCCCCAGATTTCTTCATCGGTAAAGTGAGTCGTAATATCTAGCGATTACCTGCGAGAAGCTATATTCGCTTGTAGCAGAAACCCAAGGTCAGCAAAGAGAGTGCTTTTCCCTCCCGCTCCACAGAGGACCAGATGTCTTGGAGGAGGAGGTGGCCCAGGACTAGTCAGCTCCTCGCCGCCGCGCCATCATTCTTAGCGGGGCATTTCCGCCCCCACGACCCCGAGGTGGTTGCTCCCCTACAGCCTTCTGCCCCGCGGGCGTCAGGGGGAAGGAGCAGGAAGCACCAGGAGAACCAGGTGGCACCTGTGCCGAGAAGACAATCTCCGCCCCCGCCCCCCAACCGGCAGAGGGCGCGGCAGGGGGCTCCTCGCATCTCATTGGCCAGGGTGTGTCACGTGACCGACAGATGCGGCAGGGGGCTCCTCGCATCTCATTGGCCAGGGTGTGTCACGTGACCCCTCCCGGCGGCAGGGCAGCCTGGTAACCTCGGGGGCGTAACCTGCTGTATTGTCTATCTCAGTTCGTAGGACGTAGTCCTTCCATTTCCGACTGTGTCGCGGTTTTAGATCCTCACACCTAAAAGGAGAGGTGGATTTGGTCTGTTTTCAGGAATGTATTAATTGTTTTAAAAATGTAGTGCCTTGGCACGCGGAACAAAATCGGGGTTCCGCACGGGGAGGAAAGGGGAGGGTGCCCTTGAAGCTGGTCACTGGGGACAGGCCACATCTCGGGTTGTTGCAGGGGTTAGATCTAGGTACCTAAAGCACCTGCAACAGTGGCCGCACACAGTAGGCACTCGGCCAATGAGAGTGTTGATGAAGATGATGAAGGAATGTGCACGGAGACATCGCCAGTGGAGTACATTTTTTTTGCAAGGCGGCTGGTTACCCTGATTCCATTGGGGAAAGAATAGCAGCCAATACATAGCTAACAATTATTGAGCACCCACTGTGTACCTGCCTGAATCCTCACAGCTCTCCCACCAGGATCCTGATCTCCGTCCAGGCGTGCTCCTTGGGGCTCACCCCACTTCTGCTCTGGGGAAGGGGTGGGTGCTTCCAGCCCTATCTGACCAACGTAATCACATCCTGGACCCTGACTGGCTCACCTGTGGCCGCATCATCCAAATCTGTCCATGAACCCTGGGGGCAGGTTTAATGAGGTCTCCATGAAAGAGGCCTGCTCACTCTTCTGTGAGGGTATCTGGAGGGGATCCTGGCCTCTCCCCAGGACGTTTCTAGCTCCAGGGTATGATGAAGCCTGCAGTGCCCAGGAATGGAGATGAACAAGATACTGTCTCAGTTTGAGTTGAACTTTGCATTCTTCGCATCCTAAATGGCGCAAGTAGGTACTGTCATCAGCCCCATTTTACAGATGGGAAAACTGAGGCTCGTCGAGGTCAGGGCTACACACATAAGAAGCAGCAGAGCTGATATTTGCACCCAGGCAGTTGGACGTCAAGCCTTAGAACATAATCACTCCATTGTCCCCAAATTGTGTGCTCGTTGGTGGAGTTGCTTCAAGTGCCCCCAAATGACCCTGTCCCTCTTCCAGAGCCTCTCTCTTATAGGATCGCTGACATCTCCCACCCGCGTTCAGCTCCACCCCCTTTCTTGTGCGGGCAGTGAGGGAGTCTTCAGTTTTGCTTCTGTATTTCCATGGATGTAACCTGCAGATTTATGGAGCACGCAGCATTCAGCTTAAAGAAAATACAGCGTGTCTTTGCCCTCGACTGGAATCCTCTCTACTCCCTGGGAAACACTGGTTGGCTCTGGAGCAGTGGACACACCGATCGCCTGTTGTATGTCTTTGATTAATAATAATAATGTCTTTAATGAATTCACTATTTCTTTTTTTTTTAATATTTTATTTATTTATTTGACAGAGAGAGACACAGCAGGAGAGGGAACACAAGCAGGAACACAAGCTGGGAGAGGGAGAAGCAGGCTCTCCGCTGAGCAGAGAGCCTTATGCGGGGCTCAATCCCAGGACCCTGGGATCATGACCTGAGCCAAAGGCAGACGCTTAACGACTGAGCCACCCAGGCGCCCCGAATTCACTATTTCTTAATACATGCAACTTAGTAAACAAAAATCTTTCAAAGTATAAGATGTATGAGGAACACAACAAAGGGGTCTTTGTCTTCCCTGTTCCTAAATGTGGACGTCATCACCCCCAGAATCCCTCAGTCCTCCTTAGCTCCAGGCTTGTGTGACTGTTCAGCATGATCTGGAAACTTCTTTCCATGCCAGGTCACTGAGACCCAGAGGTGAATGAAAAGCAGCTCCTATTCTGTACAAGAAAAATGTCCATGGGCCTTTCCCCCTGAAAATGAAAAGGGAGAAGTTCATACGTGATAGAAAAACACAAGTTTCCAAAACCTGTTTAAATGTTGTTTAAAAGGTGTTCGGCGGAAAGCGCTTCTAGAACTGTGTTCTGTGGGGTTTCTGTCTGAGGCTGTTTGGAGAAGTTGCTCGTGAGAGGCCCCGTTGCTAGGGAGACGGCGAGGAGGTTCCTTATATGGAAATCCAGGCAAATAGGAGATAGTGAGAGTGAGTTCCCTCAAAAAGGGAAAAATTCGGGAGAGATGGGAAAGCAAATTGACTGAGAAACTTTATGATCGGAGAAAAGCTGTCCCCGCAGGGCTTTGTGCTCAGGGGAGAGAGGAAGCGATAATCTCTCTCTCTCTCTCCCTCCCTCTCTCTCCATCTCTCCCCGCCTCTCTCTCTCCTGGGAAGTAGTAAATCCTAATCTAAGCCTTTCTTCTCATAAATCAGGGGTCCAGGCAGAGTTGCCAGATAGAACAAATAAGAATATTTATATTAAGAAAAAAATTGTTGTTTATCTGAACCCCCAATTTAATCTGGCAACCCTCAGTCCAAGGGGATGGCCTGCCCCCACGTTCAGGGCAGCTCCCCGAATGTGTACGGGGTGTGTGTGCGTGTGCGCGCATGCACGCACACGCTTGGAACATGAGAGAATGTGTAACTGAATGGTTCATGAAATCAGCCTTGTAAATGGTAAGCATGCTGTGATTCTATTTATCCTGTCCCTCAGTATAAATCACATTTTTTAAAAAATCAAGATAGGCACGAAAGAATAAAGATAAGCCTTGAACACCATCCCCTGAAGAGATTTACCGTGGCTACACTGAGAAGTACAGTGATTGTAAGACTGCCGTCCTCCCCATCCTCTCCCCGCCACCCATGCACACACAGGCTTTTTCCCACCTTAAGCCCCTGGCTTGAAGCAGCAGACTTTCCTCGCGTGATCCCTGCCCCTCAGCTGATTTCCTGCTGGCCGCCCTTTGGCTGCACTGTGGACTCTGCCCAGCAGGACGATACAGCCCCGAGGCTGCAGGGCAGTGTGGAAGTGGGTTTACAGGGAAGATATGTCTTCACCCCACCTTTTTCCCTCAGTATCCTTTCTTTGAGTCACTAAATAGTCTTTGCAAACACAGTTGGTTAGTAGGACTGGGGCATAGCTTTCCAATTCCCTATGTTGAGCATTTAGATGATATCCAGTGTTATAAGGAGTTTGATCTTGATGTCTTAAAGGGAAAAGAAATAGCTACAAATTGATGAGCTATGCGCCTAAGCTTTATGTATTATCTTGACTTGGCATGTTTGGTGATGAGTCATACAGTTTTCATCAATAGATACATTTTAATAGGCTTTTAATGGAAAGTGCATAGTTCTGCTCTGGAACTTTCCAAAGAAATAGGGAGGGAGGGCAGGTCACAAACCGTCTGAATAGGAGACGGTACCAATACACAAGGGGTGTGGGGGGAAATGGTTTCCTAAGTGCTGCATTTGCAAACGTGAAGTTATCAAGGGACGAGTGGAGCGAGAACGTCCTAGCAAAAGAGACGCCTGCTTTGGTGGCAGTAATCCATTCCGAAATCCCGCTGGGGTTTCTCCATCTAAGTCCCATTCTTGGTACAAAGAAAGGCAAGAAAATCCCACGGGGGAGGGGAAGGACTGCTGTGGCTCAACTGAACCAGGAGGGAAGTTGATCTGAGTCAATAATAGCTCAAGACAAAAAGTGCGGTTCTATCAAAGCGTCAAGTCCAGAGGGCAACGTGAGGCCAGAAGCAGAAAAATAAGCCATGGATGATCAATGAGCTCAGATGCTGGGAGAATTCAAAACAAGATGGCGGGCAGGGTGAAGTGTGTGCTTTAGAGCCAGTGGTCAGGGAGCAGGGGGAGAATTCTGGAGTTCCTTCTAACCAGAGAGGGGGTGGTCCAGGATGCAGGGGTGGGTGTGAAGGCTGAAAGCGTCTTGCAAGGCTGGCCACCTGTCATGTGGCACTTAGACTCTGGACATTGCATCCATCAGTCTCCTTCCCTTGTCCGGCCCCAATATCATACCACGCTCAGATCCCCCGGCCGTCAGCCACTGCCCTGCCCACGTTCCTGCCACCACCACCAGCCATAGCTCTCGCTGATACAGAACAGGGAAGCATTTCCTTCCATTTAGAAAGAGATACCCTCCAGAGAAAATCCCCCCTCCGCCCCCCTCCCCCCTTTCTGAGTAATAAATCTGGAACATAAAAATTAAAGCCATCAACATAAAGTCACTTGCCGACCAGCTACGACTTGGGAAAACTAAATGTTTGCGGGTAGACGGGCACAGGGGAAATCCATCTGGGGAAATTATTTCTAAAGTTTGCTGTCTACTTATGGCCTTAAAGTTTTTATTTTCCCAAATTACAGGGAAAGATCAGTTGTGGTGAGATACAAATTTCTTTCGGAAAAGTCGTGAGAAAATGTCTTTGCTCCAGCAGGAAGCAATGTCTAATTTTCCTGGTGGGCACATTGAAGAAGATGGGGCAGAGATAAAGAGTGATGGTGGTGGTGGTTTATGTTGCCAACACACAGTCTTAAAGATGATAATCGGCCTGCCTGGGAAAGCTCGAGGGAAGAAGGGACGGGGGTGGACTGAACACACATGATCTATAAATAGGACACATGCCTGAGAAGCAGCTCTCTTATCTGGAGACAGCCTTACCTCTGTTCCTTTATTGATTCTCCCCACGCTGATGGTGTTGCTTTGAGCTTACTATTAATCTAATGACTGTGCTTTGGAATAATAATGCGTCTCTCCTGCCCTGTCTCTCCTCCTTGACAGACAGCTTGGATTCATCAGGGAAAGACCCAAAAGCTGCATCAGTCACTATTAGATAGAAATCAATAGAGTATGTTGCATGGAGGAGGCCACGGGTCTCTGATATAAGGTGACGTGTTATGTCTGGACTCCCGAGTCCGTTCCAGCTCCCAAGCACGGGGGTCCTAGAAACGTATGCACATACTTTGAAAATTAGTGCTGCCAAGAGGGCGACCAGGGGAGGATGCAATGTCAGGGGTGCCCCCCGGAGTTGAGCAAACGGGCAGTTCTAGTCTCTGGTTCTAGTCTCCCCAGTCGGGCAGATTTCAGCAAGAATCGGCATCTCCAGGGTATTTACTGTCCACGGTAATGCCTGGCAGACAGTCCTGCACACCCCGTCTGAATCAGCAGACTGGAGGGGAACCACTGGGTCAAGTGTAAGAAGCAGCAAGTGCAGAGGCTTGGAAGCGGGCTTCCAAGGTACCTGGGCAGTAATGAATTATCAGCTGGGGAGACTCTCCCCCATTTCCTCCTTCCTCATTTGTTGGTCCCAGCCCTGCCTTGTCCCCACGAGAGTTGGGTAGGAGTCTTTCAGCGTGATCCAGAAAAGGAGTAGCAGGCAAAGCTGCATCTCGGCCCCCCTCTTCGGCAAACTCCCCCAAGAACTGGATTAAGGTGTTGTTTTCTGGAGGTACAGGTGTCCCCGGCTCTGCTCCGGGTTGTTGACCCCGCAATGGCACTAGTGCCTTGTGCTTGCTCGTCCGTTGCCTTCGACATAATAGTAATAATACCAAATACTCGCTAACATCCCGAGTACTTACTGTGGGCTAACAACAAGCCCGAGGGTCCCCACCAAATCTTCACACAACCCTGTGCATTAGGATCTGTTACTGACCCCACGTTATGGATGAGGTGTCTGAGGCTCAGAGATCAACACGCCCAGGTTCAAGCCGAGGTTCTTAACCAGTGTACTTGGAGCCACCTTCCCCCAGTCAGCAAGATCCAGGTTCTCACCATGGGCACCCTCCCCAAGCCACACCCACAAAACTGCTAGATTTGCCCCTGGGGCCAATGTTATTGGGGTTCCACTCATGTTCCTTCAGATCCCTTTGCCCTGATGTGCACACCAGCCCCCAGCCTGCTTTCAACCCCAACAGCCAGCACCTGGATATCTTTGTGGGAGACTGTCTTTCGGCTGCTGGAGCCCACTCCCCTGCCCGCATGGGGAGAGAGCCACGCCCTGGGTTTTTTTTGTCTCCAACCCACCCCCAGCAGCTCTTATATGACTTTATCAGCTCTTTATTGCCATGTAAACAAATTCACCTTGAGTTTTGTGACTTAAAATAACAACAAACATTTATTATCTCAGTGTCTGTGGAGTCAGGGGATGGGATGTGGCTTAGCTGGGCGCTCTTCATGGGTCTCTCGTGAGGTTGCAATTGAGACATTGGCCAGACGTTCATCTGGTGGCTCGACTGGGGCTGGAGGCTCTGCTTCTAAGATGGCGCCCTCACATGACTGGGAAGTTGGTGCTGGCTGTTGGCTGGAGGCCTCAGTTCCTCCCACGTGGGCCTCCCCACAGATGGCTCGGGTGTCCTCACAGCATGGCGGCTGGCATCCCCCAAAGCCAGTGATGCCAGGGAGCAAGAGAGAAACACGATGTCTCCTATGACCCAGCCTCAGGGTCTTCTCCTGCCCTTAAACAGGTCTGCCCTATTCAAGGTCGAGGGGATTACAGAAGGGCCATGTACACCAGGAGGGGAGGATCCTTGGGCACCATCTAGGCTGCCACAGTGCCTCTCTGCAAGAGTGTTTGTCTTTTTACCCTCATTTGGCCTCCTTGCCTTGCTGGTCCCACTTCCTACTTTCCTATCGGTTTTTCCTGGGAACACTTTCTATCAAAGGATCTTCACTTTCCCTTGAATCTTCCCCCCAGGCATCAGCTTCTGGAGAATGCAGCCTAAGAACCATCGACAGCTGGCTCTGCTCCATTTTCTGATGAGCCCCCTGGCCTTCTGGCTGGTGTTAAAGTCTGGATGTAGATTCTGTAGGTTGTGTCCTCCTTGGCTGTGGCCTTGACCAGCTCATCTGAGGCTCGATTCCATCCTTTGTCCAGTCACTGGACTCTGCTGAAGACAAACCCGCACCCCAAAACTAACTATATCCCCTTTACCAAGCACTTGGCATACCTTACCTGTTTAACTTAACTCCTGAATAATCCTGCAAGTGGCTATTATGATCTCCTGCATCAGGAGAGAAAGTGGAGATTGAGAGAAATCGAGTAACCTGCACAGATTTGCACGGGGAGTGTCAAAACCAGTGGTGGTGCCCGTGGTTGCAGGCCCAAAGTCACGTCCATTCCCGCCATCTGTTACCACTGTGTCTGCAGGTCTGGCCCTCCCAAAGGCGGGGACAGGGCTAAAGTTGGCCACATCCCCTTGTGCTGCTGGCCACTCCCACACCCTGAGGTCTGGGTCCACTCATCCTGCTGCCCCTGTAGATGGGCTGGGCCTCCACCCCTGCAGCAGAGAGCCCCCGCAGCTGTCTGGCCTTCCTGCCTGAGGCAGCCCAGCACTGTGGTCACTCTGGTGAGGACACACAGCGGAGTGATTAACGCCCAACCTCGGCCACATGCCACCTCCACCCCATCACCTTTGGGGAGTCCATGTCCCTTGGGTCACCAGGCACCAGGCTCTGCCTGAAGCAGATAGAATGGGTTCTTCTGGTGCTGGAGTTTTCTTTGAAGGCGAAGTCTGGCGGAAGGCTGGGTGCATGCAGTGCGGGGAGCTGTTCTCAGGCCAAGTCCACTCAGCAAGTAGCATGACCGTGCTCTTGGCTCTTTCAAATAGGGCAAGTCCTCCACCCGGGAGAGATTAGGGTTTACGGACACCAGTCCTGGGGCCATGGAACCTTCCTGACTATAAAACACAGTGTCTCCCAGGGCAGCCCCGAACTAATTAGCCACTTGTCCTGCATAAGTTTGCCTTTTAAAATCAAAAGACCAAACTCCTTGGACATACCATAAAGCTGAGCTCAATTTTAAAATAAGACTCGAGAAAATATCAAACAGGGGTTTTAAAAACTGTGTAGTAAAGATATATTTTTTGTCTTCAGACATGAAGTTCAATGTATTTTCACAAGCTGGGCTTACCTGTATAATCAGCATCCTTACCAAGAAAAAGAGCATTCCAGCCCCTCAGAAGTGTCCTCATTTCCCTCCCGTTACCAGCCTTCCACTCACCTGATCTCTAATGCCATAAATTAGTCGAGTAGGGGCCATGTGGTGTCATATTTTAATTGAACTAAAATTAACACACAATTAAATGCACAGAACTTAGGTGTTAAGTTCAACAAGTTTTGACAATTGCATACACTCAGCTAACCACCACCCAAAAGGAGAAATAGACCAGCTCTATCCAGTAGCAATTACCATGTAGTTTCGATGCAGTCACATTAGGAAGAGTACAAAGAAACAAGTGAAAATAATTTCAATACTGTAATTTTAGCCCAGTGCTTTTTAAAAATTGTCATTTATTATAAATAAATGTTTTTTTTGTCTAAGCCAAAAGAATCATAATTAAGATTAAAATTATAATTAGAGATTTTACTTTTTTGGGTAACACATCTTCAAAACTTGTCTATTTTATACTTACAGCACATCTCAATTCAAATGCTAACTTTTTAACAGTGAACATGAAATAATGACCTACAAAACAATAGAGCTGCATTTAAGAGAAAAATATTTTGTACTGCTTCAGTTTTTAAACTCAGATTAATTTAAAATTAAATAAAACAAGAAATTCGGTCCCTTGGTGGCACTAGCCACAACTCAAGTCAGTTTCCTACCTCCACACCCAGGCAAGCCGTCTCTGGTTTCTGTCATCGTAGATGATATCCTTTGTCTTTGGGTTTCCCATCAGTGGGGTTATATAGTATACCCTTTGTGTCTTGCTTATTCTGCTCAGTGTAATTGTTTTCACGAATATCCAATACCACGACGCATGGCCGAAATCTGACAAGGATGTGGTCGGAACTGTCCAGGCACAGCCGTTCACTGCTGGGGGAAATGCAAAATAGTGCAGTCACTTTGAAAGACAGTTCGGCGGTTATTTTCAAAACTCAACATGCTCTTAACGTACAATCCAGGAATGACACTCTTTGGTGTTTACCCAAAGGAGCTGAAAATTTATGTCCTCAGAAAACGTGCACATAGATGTTTATAGCAGCTTTATTCACATTGCCAAAACTTGGAAGGAACCAAGATGCTCTTCAGTGGGTGAATGGATAAATAAACATTGGTCCATCCAGACAGTGGAATATTATTCAGCTCTAAGAAGAAATGAGCTATGAAGCCATGGGAATACATGGAGGAAACTTATATGCATATTACTGAGTGAAAGAAGCCAGTCTGAGAAGGCTCCTTACTCAGGATTCCAACTCTATGATCTTCTGGAAAAGACAAAACTACGGAGACAGTAGAAAGATCAGGGTTGCCAAGGGTTAGAGGGAAGGAAGGAATGAATAGGAGAAGCACAGAGGATCTTCAGGGCGGTGAACCTACTCTATATGATATTATCATGGTGGATGCATGTCATTATACATTTGTCCAAGCCCACAGAATGTACAACATGGAAAGTGAACCCCAAGGTGATTATGATGTGTCAGTGCAGGTGCATCCCTGGTAAAAAAAATAATAATAATAACGTGCCATCCTGGGGCGCCTGGGTGGCTCAGTCGGATAAGCGTCTGCCCTCAGTTCAGATCATGATCTCTGGGTCCCGGGATCGAGCCCCACGTCAAGCTCCCTGCTCAGCGGAGAATCTGCTTCTCCCTCTGCCGCTCCCCCTGATTGTGCGTGCTCTCTTTCTCTCATATAAACAAACAAACAAACAAATAAAATCTTTTTTAAAAATGTGCCATCCTGGCGAGTGATGTTGATAGTGGAGAAAGCGGTGTGCCTGTAGGGGCAGGACATATAGGGGAAACCTCTGTATCTTCCTCTCAGTTTTATCATAAACCTCAAACTGCTCTCAAAAATTAAGTCTTTAACAAAACAAAAGCATCCACGATGGGGCATGTTTCAATGGTCTGTTCTTCTTTGCTTCTGTGTAGTATTCCATGGCATAAATATCACACCATTTATCCGTTCTCCTAGTGATGCTCATTCCGACTGTTTTTAGCTCTGAGCTATTATGAATAAGGCTACACTACACATTCTTGTGCAAGTCGTTTGACAGACAGACATTTTCATTTCTCTTGGGTAAACACCGAAGAGGAAGTGCCGAGTCCCATGGTAGGTACATGATCGAATTTCTAATAAACGGTTCCGCGAAAGGATTGTGGCATTTCGCTCTCCCGCCGGCAACACGGGGGACCCCCGTCTTCTCTGCTCTGCCAACATTCAGGACTGTTCGTCTCTTGCGTCTGAGCCGTCCTGCCCTCCGTGGCTGTGATATGCACTTCCCTGATGACCGAAAATACTGAGAAGCTCTGATACATTCATCCACCATTCCTCGATCTTTTTTTGTGAGGGGCCTGATCAAGTCTTTTGTTTGTTTTTAAAATTGGGCTGTTGTCTCTTTTTCGTTTATTTGTAGGAGTCCTCTACACATTCTGGGTACAAATCTTTTGCCAGATACGTGCGTTGGCAATGTTTTTTCCAGTCTGTGCCTTATCTAAATGATGTCTTTTGACGATGCACGTTCTTCAAGCTGTCTTATAACGAGCAGAAACTTTCGGTGAAGTCCAACTTATACAATTTTTAATTCTGCGGTGAGTGCGTTTCGTGTCCTGACCAGAAGATCTTTGTCAAGATCCTAAGATTTTCGCTGATGTTAGCTATTAGAACGGAGACTGGCAAACCGTAGCTGTCAGGACAGATCCAGCCCACCACCTGCGTTTGCGTGGCTGATGAGCTAAGCATGGTTTTGCATTTTTAAATGGCTGGAGGGAAAATCAGAAGCAGATGGATATGTTACATGGGAAAAGTATATGAGATCCAGATTCCAAAATCCATGAGTGAAGTTTTATCAGAACACAGCCACGTTGGGGTGACTGGGTGGCTCAGTCAGTTAAGCGTCTGCCTTCAGCTCAGGTCATAATCTCAGGGTCCTGGGATCAAGTTCTGCATCGGGCTCCCTGCTCAGTGGGGAGCCTGCTTCTCCCTCTCCCTCTGCTGCTCCTCCTGCTTGTGCGCTCTCTCTCTCTAATTAATAAATAAATAAATAAATAAAATACACATATTTTTTAAAGCCTCTGTTCTAGAAGCTTCTATGGCTCTGGATTTTGTGTTTGGAGTGAGATAGAGGTTAAGTTTCATTCAAACAGATTTCTTTAAATGAGGATTTGAATTGTGTGCCTGATTGGGAGACACAAGGATGCTGCCCGTGTTTCTGGAGTGTGGCAAAAAGCCTCCCCCCAACTCCCCGCTGGAAAGAGACAGTGGGGCCCCTCCCAGGGCCTGCGTCTGGGCTGAGGACTGGAGGACCAGGATCTTATCCTGGCCTCTTCCGGGCCAGAGGCGCTGACTTTAGAACTGGCCTGTTTTTTTTGATTCTTGTGGTTTTCCCCGGATTACACAAACCATGTCAAGTCTGGGCTTTTGATATTAAAATTGCAGACCTCTATGCACAATTGCCCATTGTTCCTCCCCCAAGGCCAACATTCCTCCCTGGAGAGGGATCGCAGCCCGCGCTCCTGTTACCTGCCAGGGACGACAGGCTCCATGGCAACCCAGGCCCCGGGCATTCACCAGTCCGCTGGACACCTTGGCCGTGGCCCCCCCTCCCCCCCACGCGGCGAAGTGGAAGCCTTGCCAAAGCAGCTCATTAGCGCGCACCTATTTACAGCCGGTCAACGTTGTCTGGCTCGGAGAATGGAGTTCAAAAAGTCATCCCTCCTCACAACCAAGCAGAAATAGCTGCCTGTGTTTTAAAAGTTCTGTAGCTCTCGGGGGCCACCTTACCTCAAAGCGCTTGTTAGGCACGGCGTCCTGAGATGAAGTTTAACTCCGGCGTTTGGGGAAGGGCCTTTTATTAAAATAAATAGACAGGATTTATTAACTGGCTTTATTTATGCTGAGTGTCCTGCGTCCCGTGCTCTATCTCCTTCTTGTTATCTTTTATGCGAGGCCAGGACGGGTGGTTCTGTAGCCTTCGCGAATCCCGTCTTGCACGGAAGCATCGGACACGTGCCCCCCCCCCCCCCCGCCCCACTGCACAGATCAAAATTACAGCATTAGAATAACACCGCCTCATGTCAGGTGCTGCTCATGTCCCAGCGAAGCTAATCCTCCGTACAGTCTAGATCCCCCTGTTCCCGATGGGGAAAACGAGGCACAGAAGGGCTGGGAAAACTGCCCTGTGTCGCGAGGCTAGTGAGGGGCAGAGCTGGACTCCACAGCCAGGCAAGGGAGCGCCGGAGACCATGCAGGGGTCTGTTGCGTCTCAGGCAACCGTTGATCCCAACTAGGAACGATTTGTCCTCCTGGAAAACTGGTGGGAGTGACGTAGGCACAGCATGCCTCACCGTCCAGGGCAGGAGAAAGCCTGCACGCGGGCTTCATCACATTTTAAAGGATTCTCCACGCATTAAAGAGAAATTAAAGAGCAGATTTTTGCTGGGTGTTTTGAAATCAAAACTACACGAAAGGTCACTTAGCCTAAACGCATGGCCAACAGTGTAGCTGGCCATTTGTGAGCAGAGAGGGACAGTGGGGCGAGACAGAAACAACCAGCAGCACATTTATCCCGCTTTAAAATTACGAGTTTTCGCACGTATGACCTAAATGTGGATGCAAAGTGGAATGAACCCCACAAGCAAAAAAAGAAAAAAAAAATTTTATCTGGACTTCCCCTTGACTTAGAACATATCCTCCAAGGATTTTTCTGTAAGGCCAAGGAAAATTACAAGGTTGGTGTTTTCAGTGAAGTCCCAAAATTATAGTAGTGTAAAGGGCACTCAAAAGGCCAACGATCATTGCGGCAAATTAACATTTGTTAATACCAGATGGAAGAAATGCAGAGAGGAAGCTTCCAGCACAGGTCTGTGGCAAGGAGCCTTTCCTCCACCTGACCCGAGTGAGGCTTCCCACGACCTTGGAACAGGAGGTCCCGGAGTGGGAGTCAGAGACCCCGCCCCATGCCTTCCTTGCCCACGAAATTGTCAGGCTGGCAACGTCTCTGAGACTCTGCTTCTAACCCTCTGGAAATCATCAGTCCTTCATTGATTCACCATCATCCTACCAACATTTAAGCACCTCCTCCAACGTGCCAGACGTGGGGCTTGGTGGACACAATGGGGAAGGGGACAGACGTGGTCCCGGCCTGCACAGAGCTTCCATCTGCTGGGGAGAGGGGCTCTCAAGGTAGACGTGTCTTAGCACAGATGAGGAGCATGGAACCAGTCAGGAAAGCGTCCACTACAAGGACGGATATCCCTGCTAGAGAGACTCAAAGCAAAATGAACTCTGTGAGAGCTGTTGATGAGGTCATCAGTGGAAAATCGAACGCGGCTGCGTCCGTCACAGGCGCCTGCACAGGACGTGAGGCTCCGGAAAGCCTGAGAGAGGGAGCTTCATGTGCGCTGAAAACCAGAAGCCAGAGAGAAGGTAGCCAGGTGAAAGAGGGCGGCGTGGAGGGTGGCTGGGGACGGACCGCTCCAGGCAGAGGGCAGCACGTGAAGGCAGCCAGGAGCACGGCCCCTGGAGGAATGAAGGCGTTGGTATGGCCGGGTGGGAGGGCTCGGCGGAGGGAGAGGGCAAACACAGGCGGCGAGGTGGACAGGAGCCAGACCACGTGGGACCCCGTGCGCCAGGGAAGGGGCTTGGGCTGCGTCCTCAGAGCAGCGGGAGGTCGAGTGGGGTTTCCACGGGGAGCGAAGTGACAGGTTTGCATATTAGGAAGTTCATAGGCTGCGGTGGAGGAAATTGATGGGGACACCTGAAGCCAGGTAGACGGGGAGGAGGCTGCTGCAGGATTTTATGGGAGAGATGACTGGACGTTCAGACTTGGCAGGGGCGGGGGGTGGGTTGGAGAGAAGCAGACGTGGATTGGGATGTGTTGCGGATGGAAGCTTGCAGGACTCCTAATTCACTGCCTGGAGGTTGCAGAGCTGAGGGACAGAGAGGAAGGAATGTGTTCTGAGCTTGAGCACTCTGAGTCCCCTGTGAGGTGCTAGCACAGGGTTGCTTCTTAGTAAGTGACACCTGTTGTGGAAGAGCCACCTTTGTAAAGTGAGAGCAGGGACACAAGCAGGGGGGAGTGGGGGAGGGAGAAGCAGGCTTCCCGCCGAGCAGGGAGCCTGATGCGGGGCCCGATCCCAGGACCCCGGGATCACGGCCTGAGCCGAAGGCAGACGCTTAACGACTGAGCCACCCCGGCGCCCCACAAATAAACAAAATCTTTAACAAATAAAATAAATAAACTGCAAACCCAAGCAAGGCCCTCCAACGCTTGACATTCTTAGCAAGTCTACTTCGCCCTCTGGCTGAAGATTAATCAATCGCCTGAGACTGGCCTAGAAAAGGGGTCTGAGGTTCCTCTGATGCCCTCCCTCTCATGGCTCCAGCTCCACGGAACAAAAGAACGAGGCTTCTCACCTTCTCGAATCTGTGCCTTTGCCCACCCGCTCGCCTAGCTGTGCCGTCTGCCTCCTGATCACCTCCTCACCCCTTTCTGAAGTCACTTCCTCCAGTCCCGGGGTATCCACCTCATGTCACCACACACTGTGGTATTTCTCATCCAGCCCCTCTGAACTGCAGCTCTCCGTGAGTGGTGGGCTTCTGGTCTCTCCCTCACTGCGGTATGGCTGAGCCCTAGACTGGGGTAGGCACTCAGCAAGGGTTTGGAAAGTCGAATCAACACGGCCAGTCCTGGGAGCAGGGAAGACACAAGGGACCAGAGGAGACGTGTAGGGAGCAGGGCCAGAGGGAGGAGGACACCTGATGCATCTAAGCCCCTTGGCTTCCTCTGCAGGAGGCCATCAGCTGCACATGGCTCGTCGTCAGCTCTCAGTTTCAAAAAGCCAAGATTACTGCAAGTCCCTTAGATGCTACTAGGCAGCAGTAGGTTTCTAGCTGAACAGTCTGACTGTGGCTTGATTTGAAAGTCAAGAGTGCATAGACTTCCCGTGTCTATTCACAGCTCAAAAGGAATCCAGAAAAGTGGAAGTTAAAAATCAGGATTGGGAAGTGACCACCCCTGGTTGGTGGAAACAGAACTGTTCAGTTCCATCATCTTTTAAAACAACAACAACAAAACCCTAAGAGAGGAAAAAGAGACACATGGCTTTCTTCAGCAGACCCTTCCAACAACGAGATGAAAACGTCACATGGCAACATGGTCTTTGGAGTCATGCTTGCTGGCCAGGATTTTCTGTTTTAAGTCTCAAATTCCTCTTTGGAAAATGGGAACATCCTTGTTTTAGGATTCAATGAAGTATATGCCCAGTGCCTGGTAATTCGGGGGCACCCAAGTGTAATTCCCCCTCTTCGGTGCACTTAGTCAAAACTTTGAACACATATGCACCGAGCATTGGAGCACCTAAATATATAAAGCAAATATTAACAGACCTGAAGGAAGAAATACTCAGCAATACAATAACAGTTAGGGGGCTTCAATATTCCATGTTCAACAATGAATAGATCATCCAGACAGAAAACCAGTAAGGAAACATCAGACTTCAGTGATATGTCAGACCAGATGGACCTAACAGACATGAATAGAAAATTCCATCCAACTCAGCAGAGTAACATTCTTCTCAAGTGTACATGGAGCAGTCTGCAGGATAGATCACATCAGGCCACAAAACAAATCTTAAGACACCGAAGAAGACTGAAGTCAGGGGGCGCCTGGGTGGCTCAGTCGGTTAAGCGCCTGCCTTCGGCTCAGGTCATGATCCCAGGGTCCCGGGATCGAGCCCCACAACCAGCTCCCTGTTCAGCAGGGAGTCTGCTTCTCCCCCTCCCTCTGCTTCTCCCCCTGCTCATGCTCTCTTGCTCACTCACTCTCTCAAATAAATAAATAAAATCTTTTAAAAAAAGAAGACTGAAGTCACAGCAAGCATCTTTTCTAACCACAATGATATGAAACTAATAATCAACTACAAGAAGAAAATAGGCAAATTCACCAGTGTGTTGAAATCAAATGACATGTTCCTGAAAAACCAATGGGTCAAAGAAAAATCAAAAGGGACATTTAGAAATATCTTGAGACAAATGAAAATGGAAGTAACAGCACGTCAAAATGTATGGGATGCAGGAAAAGCAGTTCTAAGAGGGAAGTTCATAGTGATGAACATCTACATTAAGAAAAAAATTTTGAATGCAGAACCGTCTGCCCGTCACATGTTGTTCTTTATTCCCAAATGGCTTGGAGCAGCTACAGTGAGAACAACTGCATTTTTCCAACAAGTCCCCTGCTATGGGACACTAGCGAATTAACAAATGCAGCCCATTAGCAACACCGCCTGATCATCCAACCAGCACCACCCTGGGGTGTACTCAGTAGCAAGTGCTAGGTGCTTGCTGACGTTCCAGAAACGCCCACTGCTTTTTAAATTTCCCTTGTATTGGGAGAGACAGGGAAAGTCTGAGAGGCAGGATGATGTGCTCACGGCAGATGATGGGGCTTCATTTCGTGTGTTTCCAAGTAAGGCTGGTAATGCAGTTTCCTCTCATTAAAAATTGTTCCTCGTGGTTCCCCATTCAAGCTGCATTAAATTTTAAGACCTAGTTAAGTTTGTATTTCTTCAGGCTAAGTGGAAACTCAGTAGATTATTTTTCCCCAATTAAAATAATAAACCTGATTCAGAAAAAATAAAACAAGCTTGAAGAAGCCTGAACATATCTGTTTGTCGGTTTTACTGTTACAAATAGAATTAGTCCAAACATTTAAGTGGCTTCCATGAGCCTTCCTCCGGTGGGTTCCCTCTGTGCATATTCTCTGTGCAGAATGTTGTTTAGGTAAAATTTATCCTCCGTTAATTTATTAGATTATGTCTGTATACTGTCGCACTTATTTTAACAAAGAGGTTTTTAAACAAATAGAAGTAAATGCAGATTTAACTTATTTCACCAGGCGAAGAATTCTCAAGAAAATCAATTTTCATTTGTACAGGTATCTGGTAGCCTGACGCCAGCCCCCCACCCCCACCATTATTGCACTCCTACTCCTTCTAGGCAGCCGTTTATGTGACAGATAGCTTCATTTCTCTGCCATGGTTCTCTTACTTACAGAAAAATATATTCAAGGAGTATTTTTTTTTTTAAATATTTTATTTATTTGACAGAGAGAGACACAGCGAGAGAGGGAACACAAGCAGGGGGAGTGGGAGAGGGAGAAGCAGGCTTCCTGCCGAGCAGGGAGCCCGACGCGGGGCTCGATCCCAGGACCCTGGGGCCATGACCTGAGCCGAAGGCAGACGCTTAACGACTGAGCCACCCAGGCGCCCCTATATTCAAGGAGTATTAAGGGTCTAACTTAAACTGACAAAAGTCAGCAAAGCTTGCCTTAAGGCTTCAATTACTGGGGCAAGGGGGACCCTTTGGGAAAGGTGCACGCTGCCTGTGGTGAAATGGCGCATGAGCTTTTCTGCAGCCCCTCATGTTTTGCTAATTTATGGAAGACCTTTAATGTTATCTAAATGCAAGAATGGGTCTCAGCCCAGCATGAGAGGGCCTGACGATGGATTTTCCGTACCTTCTCTCTGCGACCGAGCTTCTCGGAACCAGGGGGTGTGTGGGCGCCCACTGCCAAGGTTCTAAGCCCACGGGTCTTCATGTCACTGTTGCCCCTCGTGGCAGATGCTATCACTCCCCTTCTTAGATCCCCTCGTTCTTTCCCCATTGGCACACGCAGCCTTCCCACCTCCAGCTGCCAGGACCGATTTATCCCAAGGCTCTGCTCTGGTCTCCATGTGTTGCCAGTGCGGAAGGCCTAACACCAGGCCCCACCATACCCTAAATGCGGAGGCGGAGGGGTTGGCGGACCCTCCGGGTGGGGGTAAGTCTGGATGTAACACTCATTTTCTTGGCTCGCCTTCCCTGTCTCGCTTCCCCAGGACCACCTCTCAAGTAAACTTCTTGTGCCTTAATCTCTGTCTCACGCTCTTCTGCTAGGGGAAGCCAAACTAAGATACCCCCAATCTTCCCTTGGTTGTCTTCTCCCATTCTGCCGGCCTCAGCTCACCTGTCTCTGCCGAGAGCCCACCCGAGGTCTCCCCTCCCAGCCCCAGTCCCTGATAATGCCAGAGCTTGGTTTTGAACTCAGAGCTCTCTGGCTCTCAGACCAAGGGCTCCTGCAGCATCACGACCTGGGAGGCCTGGGAACCTAGAAACCAGATCTTCTTTGTCACAAGTTCCCACAAGAGATTTTTATTCACACCAAACAGTCCCAGAAGAGAGCTCCCAGGAGTGGTTTGATAATACATGTTCTGTCTTTGCAAGAGCACTTTATCATGTAATTTGCTGCATATTCATTCACTCGACAAACGCTTGTTGAACTCGGGAGAGGACACCTGACGAGACAGGCACGGTCCCTACTCTCACGGAGCCTCTACGGACACTGGTTATTTTTGTGATTTGAGAATGAATTGATTCTGTGTTCAAGTCAAGTAGAGGCACCTGTTGATGGAGTGGAGGAGTGACGGGTTTCCCAGGCAGCCCGTGGAGGTTGCCTGGGCCTGGTGTCCCCTCCTGGCAGTGTGCCCTGTCTGGGGCTGACTCAGATGTCACCTGGAATTCAGAGTCCCATGCAGCATCCTCCAGGCGCTCCTCCCAGCTCCTCCATGTCCTCTTGTCACAACTGAGGTGTCTCCCTGCTGATTGTTCATGACCGTCCAATGCGAAGCACGTCCCCTGGAATGGTGCTCCACTGGGATGTTAATAAACATCGAAGAAAGTGATTACACAATCCAGGGATTTTGGGGGAACACTGCACCGTGGGGAGCACAGCACAATACAGCCCCGATTTGGAGAGTCACGAAGCACATCTGCATATCAAAGGTTCTGAGAAGTCCTGCAATACAAACAGCAAAAACAGAAACAAATACCGTGCTTCTTTCTGTGTGTCTTATCCAGGGCTCTTTGTGACTCTCAGAAAGGAAAGCTTATTATCTAGCCCCAAACTGACCTCTGTCTTCCAATCCATAAACACGTACCTTATACCTACCATGTGCAAGCACCACAGCCAGGACTGGGATGACCCAAGGGAATGCAGCCCCCACCCTCAGAGATCTTGCATGTCTCAGGGAAGGCAGGGAGCAGAGGCGTGCTTACAATCTGTGCATTCAATTACAGTTGTGATCCAGGCTGTCACAGAAAATTCTGGAGTCACGAGCGTGGCCAGCTGGACCTGGCCCGCCTGCAGGCTGTTCCGCGGCCACTGACACAGCGCTTGCTTCGAGAAACATGGGTCCAGGGCCCGGGGCCTCAAACCTTTCATGACTGAAGGACCTGACAGCCCGCCCACTTCACCTCCCCCATTTCCACGTCCTTCCGGAAGAACGTTTTGGGTTTAATGACACAGGAAGGCAAAGTTCAGATGTGTATGAACTCTATGAGCAAATCATTTCACATCAGAAACCAATAAAGCATTTTCACGTTACAATTGCTACAAGGCCTGCCAGAAGGTGTTTGTGGCTTATTAAGTCCGAAGGTCCTTTGGCTGGAACTCAGGCCGGAGAATCCTGGGTTTAAACCACCCCAGAGCTTTGCAGAATTCCTCGCGCATCCCACTGCTGAAGGAGAGTAATGATATTCCTCCTACTTCCTTGCTAAGATCTTGAGGCCAAAGGAAGCAGGCTGATGCTCTCAGCAACCAAGACCCTGGGTAACTGGTCTACTGTCTCCCCGGGCGCCTCCACTCTTATGGGGTGCTCAGGAGGGTTTCCAGCCCGGGACCCACCCTGGGGCGCACCCTGGAACCTGCAGGAGCAGTGGGGAGGCCTCAGGCCGGAGAACTGAAAACAGTCCAGAGAAGCCACATCTGGCAAAGAGAGCATCTTGGATTCAGGAAACCAGAGACTGACCTTGTCACATTCGGATGCCTCATTAATGCCTGCTCT
The DNA here is from genome assembly GCF_054177405.1 of Leptonychotes weddellii. Taxonomy (NCBI): domain Eukaryota; kingdom Metazoa; phylum Chordata; class Mammalia; order Carnivora; family Phocidae; genus Leptonychotes; species Leptonychotes weddellii. The sequence goes on along the minus strand of NC_138373.1, from coordinate 2,121,364 downwards.
GCAGTGGGAAATATCTCAACTGGGTAGAGAGAGAGCAATTCACTTTCCTCTGTTGTAGGACTTTAACACCTTGGCTAGAAACTCTTTTTTTCTCTTTTTCACCACACACTTAAAGACTCTGTTCCAAGTGGATTTCTCTTTGGGGTGGTGTTGGCGGGGGGAGGGGAAAGGGCAGATCTTTTGAGGGATTGGCATTTTGCAGTGGAATGGGGCATGTTCGTCCCCGGACACAGTGATCTGCGGACCTAACCAGGTCTTTCAGAGACACCCATGTTTTGGACTTGATTTCGCCATCTGTCCCACATTGAGGTGACCCTCTGTCTAAACCAGACTTTGATGATTTCATTGCAATGAGACTCCAGGAGATGGAAAGTGGTTAAAAATCTCTTCCCCTGATTTTTTTTGATCCCCACTGAATTCAGTACCCCAAGTAAGCACAGGTTCTGCTGCTCTCTTGTGGTTGTGTCCTCTGCTTGGAGGTGAAGGGCGGGGCTGCTCGGGATTCCGGGTCCCAAGCCCCAGTCTGCAGTCACTGCACCTGCATTCTGGCCTCTGTAGGGACCGCTCGGGCCTTTCTGATCTGGTAGCCACAGTGGGCATCCTGACCCCATTTTAAAACTTGGGTGGACAAAGCTTCTGTCTTCCCGATGACATTTCCTCACAGGCTTTCTGGGGTGCAATGCAGGCAGCCTTAATGGACCCCAACAAAATCCTTTAAGTACAGTATGTTGGGGTGGGGTGGGGGATCCAAGACTCTAGTATACAAAGGCTGGCGCTCTGCCTACTTTGCAAACTGTACAGAGAGAATGGGGTGAACTTTCTTAGGAATGATAGCACAGATCTATAAATATTCTCTATTCCCGAAGGGAAGAGGGACCAGGTGAGTCCTACAAACATTAGACATTAAGGTTCGGGGAGGCAGAGAAGCTGGGGTATCTTGACACAAAACACCCAAAAGATCCTGCATCTTTATCTGGGAAGGTAGCCATATACCCGGGGAGCATTCTGCACTCTGGATTTATTATTATTTCCATTGAGGTGAAATTCGCATGACACACGATTAATGATTTCAAAGTGTACGATTCGGTGGCATTTCGTGCCTCTACAATGTTAGGCAATCACCGCCTCTCTCTAGCTTCAAAACATTCTCCTCATCCCAGAAGAACATCTGCATCCCAGATGCACCATGGGATGGGCAGTCAGCAAGACTGCCCTCACTGCAAAGACCTCCAGGTGCCCTGGGTTTGGGGCCCCACATGTCCCTTCCCAGGCCTTAGGGCCCCACGCCTCGGCTCGCTGGCTGGGACGCCGCCCCCTCCCATTAGACGGCGAGCCGCGTGCTGACAGCCTGCATGCCCCGGGTCAGGTTTCCGGCCCTCCCTGCCCCGCATCAGAGTCTCCAGCCAGCCAAGTCCTGCAGGTGGGCCTCAGGAATCTGGGTTCTGCGTCTGGACTGTCGCCCCAGCACTTGCACCTGCAGCCGGCCTCCTCCCCGGTCCCCACCGCACATGGGTGCCCCACCCAGGCCCAGCCCCTCCATTCCATCCGTCTCATCTCCTTTCCTCCAACCTTAGAGGCCAAGAGAACGGCGCCTCCCCTTGCCGCCATGTAAGTGTCATCCGGGTCCCATCACCCAGCGACACCTGTAGATTCAGGAAGAGCCCAATGGAAGACCTCTCCCTGGATTTTCTGGTTCTGCTGGCCCTTTTCCCTCCAGGGCACATCTATCTAGTCCAAGACAGAATCTTTCATTTCCCTGTTTCACAGAACCAGTTGGTCGTCTGCTTTTCGCCTCTGTGGGCTCTGGGGGTGAGTGGAAGCCCTTCATCTGGTCATTACTGCGTTTCCCTCCTGGGGCATCGACTGAGAGGCACAGATTTCTCGGCTTCCTCTTTGGAGAGCATGAAAGGGTCTGCAGCGGCGGCCGGTGCGCGGTTCAAACGAGGCAAAGCTTCCTCCTCGGTGCTCGGGAGCTGCCCGGCGGTCTCCTCACTTCCTGACATTAAACAAAGAGGAAACCAAGGTTTCCTTAATTGGGGCTCATAATCAAGAATCTGTCACGGGGTCTCTTAGAAATTAATTCAGCTTGATTGTTCTTGAGACCTTTACAAAGGAGCTGCCGTCGACTCCTGACACCGACTTGTCCCATTTCCATCCCATATTAGCTCTCTAACAAGGTTGCGCTGCCTGCTCTCGGTTCACGAATGAGAAAAACGCAGGACAGCCCTGGCAGCTACATCCTGGCCCGCTCCCGCCGGATTGCTGGGATGACCCCGCGCGTCCAGCCGCGTCCCCACGAGCTGGGATGGGTTCCAAATGTGACTTCAAGTTTGGTTTCACCCCTGTTCCCTTGGTGCTGTCATGGGGCTATGTTTTTTTTTTTTAAAAAAAGAATTTCACCTGATCATCCATCTCGTGGAAATTGGAACGGAGTGTCCCGTTGTCATAGCTGATGTCCTGGTCTGCGTGGAGGCGGCCGTGCGGCTAAATGGACCTGGGGCTGCATGCAGCTCACGCCAGCCACTCCCAGTGAGGTGCCCACCACGGCCTTATCCACCCTCTAGGGCCTCAGTCTTTCTCATCTGTGCAGTGGGGGCAATCACAAGCCTCCCTTCCAGGGTTGCAGGGGGAACTGAGGGGATGAGAAACACCGGGGCGGACACCGTGCCTGCCCAGAGCGGACCCCCGCCGACCACCGTCCCTGCGACGCTCCCAGCCCTTTACGCTGGGGGCATTCTCCCCCTTGGCTCTGTGTCTGGGGTCTTTGTGTTTCCGAAGGCTGTGATGTAAATCGGATCACGGTTCTAATTAAAAACATCGGCTGCTCGTCCTGACTCGGTTACATACGATCCCTACCTGTGGGGAATCACAGGGCATTAACGGAGAAGTAATTGTGGTGTCAAAATCCCGTGCTACGCCCCATTGCCAGGCGCTCATTGTCGAAGTCGGAAACATTCAGCAGGACGGTAATACTCAAATCATCAGCAAAAGCCAAGGAGAGAAGTAAAAAATGTATGAGTGCTAAATGAATTGATTTTCATAAAATTAACATTATGCTGTATAATAACATTTCCCAATATAAAGTCTTTCTCATATTAATATTTATAACATCGTAAAGATTAAATCATACCTTTGTGATTATTTTCATCTTTTTTTAACCTTGTTCTGGTCCAAAGATAAGAGTTGGTTGTGGTTGGATGTGTTTTTTGGTTTGTTTTTTTTTTTTTTTGGTGGTGTTTATCGGATTTTTGGGGGGAGGGGGCCTTTATCTTCCCAATGTTCTAGTGGCATTCTGAATTCTTCCAACAGGGAGATATTGTACGTTTAGTAACAGTTACACACACATGCACATGAATCTGTCCTGGGGCTTTTGGGACCGAAAAATGTACGTGGATACCCAGCTCGGAACAGCGTTCATTCTCTCACGTTTATCTGCAACAACCTGCCTCTCTTGCACACAGTGTGAAGGTTATGGAAATAGGAGAGCAAGAGATGCATGTTCCAGCCGCCCCGTTGCTCCCCATGCTGGGGTTCAGGGAGGCAGGGCTGCTGGGCTACGGGTCGACGGCAGGAGTCGGGGAGCAGTAACACGATGGGCACGGCACACGGGGGGGCAGTGCTCCCCAGCAGGCTTCCTGCAGGAGGCCTGGCGCCCCGGGGCCGAGCAAACTGCCAAGCTGCGGTGCATAGAAGACCGCATTGGGGCAGGAAGTGAGGCCCGGCAGCCGCGGGACGGGCCTCTCTTCTTCAGCCCGGCAGAGGTGGGGAGCCCTACCCTTCTTCCTCCTTTTGCAGCAGCAGATTTTTTTAAAGCTTCACTTTCTAAAATATACTTACCAATATGTTAAGTGTGGGCTTCTTTTTGAACATTTGAGTGCATCGTTGGAGCTGAGTGACGATGAGATGCACACGGCTTACCCAATCTGTCACCGACGATCCTGGGTGCCCCAGGGAGCAGGCTCAGAGAGGGGGACACACAGGCAGGAGCGCCAGCTGGGTGTGGGGTTAGAGACGTCACCTGTGGCGGGGGAGGGGGCTGCAGGATTAGGGAGGGGGTGCTATCGAGCTCCCAACCAGCCTCCAGGGGGGGCTTCTGACAGCCCCGGCAGGAACTCTGGGGATGAGATGACCTCTTGGAGCTGTCCTGGGGTTGACAATGCACCAGACATTGGCCCTCCTGGGAAGGGGTGTGACTGGGGCCAGCACCCTCTCCATAGACACCATCCATGAAGGGGCCACATGCTGAGGGTGTTCTGCCAGTGGCCCTCCGGGCATGCGGGGGAGAGGCCTTCATTTCTGCAGGGCGAACGGGACAGCACATTGCAGAGCCCACGACGGGTAGCCAGAGGGATCGTTCTAAAAGGCAAATCTGACCGCATTACCCCTCTACATCCTTCAGCAATCCCCAATGCTCTTGGGATAAAGACGAACCTCTCCACTTGGTCCTTGCCTGCCTGTGTAACCTCATCTTGCACTGCCCCACATCTCCACTCTGACCTCATGCTCGCCCCATGTCTTCCTGCCACAGGACCTTTGCAAATGCTGTCCCCTCTGCTTGAAGCGCTCTTCCCCCTTTTCACCTACCTAACTGATCCCATCTCATCTTTCAAGGGTCAATTCCTCAAAAAGCCAACCCAGCTCCTCGACCAAGTCAAATCCTCTCAGTCCAGGCTGTGAGAATGGCGTATGACTTCCCTCAAACACAATTTGCAATTCTACATTCATTTCTGATGATTATTTGACTCTCGTCTAGCGTCAGTGGATTGTAAGTGCCGTGAGCTTGGGGTCACATCAGGTTTTCCTTCACCACTGTTTTCCTAGAGCCTTGCACAGGCCGGGCACATAGTAGATACTCAATAAACACTTCTCGAAAGAATGAAGCAACTCATTTATACATATGGATGATAGGTATTGTGACTACGTGAAAATGTTCATATTATAATCACGTGAATGAAGGGACGGCTATATACGTTTACTCATCGGTCCCTAACTCCCACAATGGGGGAGCTCACAGGCGACCCGTGACGCATTCCCACTCACCGTCTAAAACAATAGACAAGAAAAGCAAAAACGGGCCGTGTTTCCATCCCTCAGAGCTGTGAATGATTGGCCCTCCAACAGGTTAATAAACAGCAGTGGGCCCAGAAAGACACCGGGGAGCCATTTTTCCAAGCGAGGACACAATTTGCCCATTGCAGGGATTTAGTAAATGGCCCCCTGAGAAAGAATGGGCTTTCCCGACTGGGGCCTGGCCCGGCAACCTCCGAGGTGTCTCGTGATGGAGGCAGGGAGGTTGGCCCCCGGCCGTGCGCCTGGCGGCATCCTGGAGCTCTTCCAGCACGCTTCCATTCCCAGCCGCGGATGTCCTGGGCTCCTAAATCAAGAGCGAGAAGGGAAGAGGACAGGCACTGGGGGGGACACCCTGGCCTCAGAATATCGGACTGGCCAGTGACCCATTTGTGTGTAGCAATTACAGCAGCCTGACCCGGTCAAGCTGCCAAAGAGCTGGTTTCCCCTCCTTACATTGGAACTCTTCCCGCTCCATCAGCTCACATTGTTCCTGCTTTCTCTGGGTCCCAAAACATCCCCCCGCACTACTGGTTTTTGGGAGCCAGCGCCGAGCTCCCGAGGGCACGCCCTTTGCACCGGGCAGAGGCCGAGGCTAAGCGGCTTGCCGGAGCTTGAACCCCACCAGCCTGCAGGCTCCCACATCTCCCCTGGGGACTCACCTACCTGGGGTGGAGACTGCCGAGGCCTGGAGCAGGTGGAGACCAGAAGGCTCAGGGAGGGGTCTCAGGGCATCAGAGACAGGTGGGTCTTTTGTGTTTAAAGTGTGTGGCCAGCAGCCACCGACCGTCAGCGCCTTCCCCAGGCCTCGGACTGGGGCGCGGTAGCACATCTTTGTGCAGAGCGGGAGGGCCAGAAAGCCTAGGAGGTGAGCCACCGAGACCCTAGTGGATCAGGCCCCGAGGCTCGCTGCACCTGCCGGAAGCCGCTGAAACCACCCCAGCCTGACAACCTCGCGGCCATTCCCGGCCCAGGCATAGCTGCCAACACGGAGAAATGCCTCTGGACCCCCTGAGTGTTTTCTTGATGTCGAGGCCCTAAATGGCAGGTCAAGCCAGGAGCCACCTGACAAGGAGAAGAAACGCCTCTCGCCCCCCGTGGCCTTCTGTTCCCAGCCCTGCCCTGGAAAGTAAATGTTGTGCAGTAAATTCTTTGCTAACACATCAGCAGTGCATGACCAGAGCATTCTCCCCCAACCGACAGGATCATCCATCAATGCCAGTAAGTGGGATGCAGATTTCCTGAGCTCCCGGCAAAACGCTACAGCTAAAAGCATACACCTGTTTCAGAGTGGTGCTGCCAGGGATCAGCCCAGAGAATTCCTCGGAGGACAGAAGAGCTGGATCTGCGCCGCTCTTCCTCAAGATGAAGAGGGAAGCATCTTTATTACCCCAGGGGTGACCCGAAATAGTGAGAGCGGACAGGGCTCCTGGCTCTTCTCTGGGGCTTCAAGGATGTTCGTTCCACTGCATTAGGATGAAGGGTCAAGGGGTGTTTGCAGAGAAGGAAAGGCAGCCCGCTCGGGCACACTCAGGTCACCGAGTGGAACCCGGGTCTCCAGCCGCCTCCCCCAGGTAGGAAGAACCCCTCCGCCTTGCAATCCGGGCGCCTCCTTTTCTTGGGGAGAGGGGCAGCCACGGCTAACGAGGAGGAGGGGAAGCGAGCTTCCGGAGCACTAAATGAGAAATGACACTCTTCAGCTCAGCAAAATATAAAAGAAAGACCACTTCTGAGTCTCTCTGAAAGCTCGCTTTGTAGCCTCCAGGCAAAGCTGTCATTTTGGACTCAACTCAGCCGAGAAGCAACCGATACTGACCGTTCGCCCTCAGCTCCCAGCTCTCCCGACGTTCGCCTTGTGAATACGTCCGGAGCGACGCTCTGCCGAGTGGGCAACGGCGTGGTCCCTGCCGGGGCATGGTGCGGCCGTGACATTGAGTTCTTCGGGAGAAGGTTCCAGTGTCGGAGCGAAAATAAATAAATAAAGTGAAACCTCCCACTTTTCCTGGCCCGACAGCCCCCCAACCCCCCTCCCCCCGCCTCCAGCTCAAGATATCAAGTCTCTGCTTTTCAAATATATGGTCGGCACCGCTGTCTGCGTTTTGTAAGGACAAAATAGTAAATATTATCTCTCTTCTCTGGCTGTCAGCTGAGGACACAAGGGAAAGAGCATCATAATTCTTCTGCTTATGAAGGTGAAAAGCATTACCCCTAGGAGATTATCTAAGTCTGGCCTTGACTCTCGAGTTGCTCTGATTCGGCCAGGCTCTCGGCCATTTCAGAGTCGAGGGCCTTTGACGTGTCCGTCCGGCGGGGAGCCTGCCAATCTGCGGGTCAGCGAACCGCACCCCCTAGGCTTGCGTCTGTCACTCTCCGAGCCTCTTCACATTTTCCAGAATGAAAATGGTTTAAGATTACAGAAGTCGGAACTGTGTGGGCCTGACCACGGAGTCTAAAAAAAAAACCAGGAGAAGCTTAGTGAAAATATCAGTCAGTTCATTGGGTTTCTGTTTTGTTTGTTTTCTTTCTTTTTCTTATTTAATTTTTGATCTATTAGATGCCAACAGCTGATCTGACCTATCTATTATTTCCAGAATGCTCTGGACACATTTGGGTTTTACACCTTAACTTCTACTTTTGTTTTCAGCGAGTTCACTTTAGGGGCGTGCGTCAGGCTTACGCTGGAAGCTGCTTTCATCGTGAGAAGCCTGGAGTGAGGAGTGGGAGCCCCGCTTCCCCGGGCGACTCTGTGGTTGTCTTTCCAGTGTCCCAGTCTGGGCCCCCATCGGCCTGCTCTCTGGGATGCACAATCCTTCCTAAACGACGGAACTCCGTCTGCTGTCCTCACCCAGCACGTGGTGACTTCAGGATCCCACCCGTATCACCCTTGATGTATCCTTCAAATACTGTCAGCTCAAAGTCCACACCTCAGCCTTCCTCCTCCTCTTCCGATCTCTGGAGCATGAAGAGCGGGTGTGAGTTTGACTTTTGGGCCTCCCCCGAAGCTCATCCCAGAACCCCGACTCTCTGACCCCTCCAGGAAGCCTCTGTCGCATGCCTTGGGCCTGCCGTGGTCCTCTTTCCCTGTAACACCCTCACTGCTGGTCCCCCGGGGTCCCCTGTAAGACACCCACACCCCCATCCACCTCCCGTCTTCAGCGTGACACACGCGTGTTTCACTGATGGCCACCACAAACCTTTATGGCTCCTCATCCACCTCAGAATCTTGAGCAAAACACCTCCCCTCCAGCCCCAGAGCTGCCTGAGCGTCCCACCCATCCCCAAACAGGACCGGCATCCCTTCCTCCCTCCTGATCAATCCCCTATGTTCATCCGAGGCCTGATTCCTGGTCCCCTCCAGGACACCCCGACCTGCCCGTGGCCAGCCTCCCAGGAATGCTCTGGGCCATGACGCCCTCCTTCCCAGCGGCCTTTGCACTCCCAGTTAGTGGTGCCGTCAACCTCTCCCTGGCCCTCGGGGAGCTCCCCATCGCCGATTGTCCTGCGATGCCTTCTGAGAGCATCCGTTTGATGAACTGTGTGCCGTATACTCTGCCTGTATTTGCGTAGAAAGTCGGTAGTTAGCTGTAGAGCATTTTGTTAAACTTGTGTGTGAAGATGCTGGAGAAAAATAAATTGCATTGTATCGTACCTCACTCGTGAGTGAGCGCAGCATCCCGGGCCCGGCCCGATTCGCTGCCGCATCACCATCCTGAAAATTGCTGTTCTCGTCTTGATGACTGGGTCTTTTCAGACTCAGAATTAGTTTTCAGGGTACAGAGCAGTTCCTACCAACTCCATCCTTTTTCAGAAGGGTCTTATTTACCAACGTTAATTTTACTCATATTGCAACATGCTTGAAAATAAGTATGAATCCTGTTTATTTTCATTTGCAGTTTGCACCAGCAAGCAGCAATTGGAACTAAATTATACATGTTCAAGGAATGTACTCACATATTTCTGAGCTGTTGAGAAACATCTTGCTGGACAAAGCCGGGTTCAAACAAAGTTATGAACCAAACCATTGTTAGCTTTAGGACCCCCCAGAGAGAGCGAGTCCCTTGGTGCCATGAAAAGCTTGGGGGTGGGGGGGGTGTTTGTTTTAGTTGCGAAAGCTGGTCACAGTTTTACCATCTGTCTCTTTCACATCACTGGCAAGCAAGCTGGGGATGGCATCAACTTAATGGTTCCTAGCCCATTAGAAATGCAAACCATTTTTTTTTTAAAGATTTTATTTATTTATTTGACAGAGAGAGACACAGCGAGAGAGGGAACACAAGCAGGGGGAGTGGGAGAGGGAGAAGCAGGCTTCCCACGGAGCAGAGAGCCCGATGCGGGGCTCGATCCCAGGACCCTGGGACCATGACCAGAGCAGAAGGCAGACACTTAACGACTGAGCCACCCAGGCGCCCCAGAAATGCAAACCTTTTTGTTTCCTTGTAAATAAATCTCTGTTTATTTCTGAGGCTGCCCCAAATATTTCTTATTCTCCCCCTTTTCCTAGGAGAAGCCCCTGGAGTGTGGGGGGCTTGGCGGGAGCTGGGGAAGCCAGCCAGGCAAGACCCCTGCCCTCACACAGTGTGGAATCTAGCAAACAATGAGGTCCTCCCAGTGGGAAGTGCAATGGGCTGGGGGGGTGGGAACGTCAGGAGTCTTTCAAAAACAGTAGCAGGGGCACCCCCTTTAGGCTGGGGACTCAGACAAAGGCTTTCTGAACCGGCGCCTGAACTCTTGATTCCTGAGTTCTTCTGTGCGACTCAGACCAGGGAGTTCCACCAGCTTTGTCATTTTCCGTGTGTGTAGAAGGTGCAGCCTAAACCTTAAACACCGCACAAATTTTGTGGATTGATCCTGATTTTTCCACTGGACTTAAATGTCAGAGAGCCTTATCTTCATCTCTGATTGATAGGGCCCAGCAGGGGTCCCTACCTCTTTATTTCTAAGTGTTTTCTTGTCCCTCTTAACCGCCTCCAAAGTCTTCAGACTTGAAGTGTAGATTTTGACATTGAAAATAAAACATTTTGGAATTTCCTGGGCTGGTTGCACAGATGACCCCATTTCTCCACCCCTCCCAAAACGCACGCCCTCGGACTCTGCCCAGGCCCCCAGCGAGAAGCAGGGTCTGTTTTCCCCACCCCCTGGAGGAAGCTGATCACGTGATTTACTTCGGCCAATAACATGAAGCGGAAGAGATGGTCTGCAGGTAGGGAGCCTGGTCCCGGAGAGACCTGTTCCTTCTCTTGGTCTCTCTCTCCCACCTCCCTCCCCCCATCCCATCACCACGACAGCAAGCCTAGGCTCCCTGCAGGACCATGAGCGACCAGGAGTAGCACAGGGAGCGACATTGCTGCCGTCCCAGCCGAGGCCACGGAGGACCCACTGACGGCCAGCCCCTGACACAGGTGAGCTCAGCTAGGATCCGCACAACCACCCAGCCCACCTGAAGACCCCTGAACGATAACAGGTGGTCAGGTGTACCTAAGTTTGCTGGAGCTGCCATAGTCAGATACCACAGACTTGGTGGCTTAGACAACAGAAATGTATTTTCTCAAAGTTCTGAAGGCTGGAAGTCCAAGATTCAGGTGTTGGCGGGGTTGGTTTCTTCTGAGGTCCCTCTCCTCGGATTGTGGATGGCCATCTTCTCCGCTGTCCTGTGTGAGTCTGTGTCCTGAACTCTTTTCCTTATAAGGACGCTGGTGAGATTGGATTAGGGCCCCACCCACATGACCTCATTTTAACTTGATTACCTCTTTAAAGACCTGATCTCCAGATATGGCCCAGGCTGAGGTCCTGGGGGCAGGGGGCGGGGGCAGGCCTTGGGGAGGGAGACGCAGTCAGGCCCTAACAGGACACCTGTTTCTGAGCACTGTGGCAGGAATTAGCAACAGGTGCCCTTAGGGGGTGCAGGGTGCTGTCTGTGCACTAGGGTTACAAGCAAGCTCGAGACACGATTCGTGGCCTGCCCGGGAGCTCACAGTCTGTGGGTTTTCTTCATATGTAACCCCGGACGCAGGGCCAACCACATACAAGTGCACACACACATCTGAGGCTGGAACCATCCATCCCCAGCTGGCAGACTCGTGCTCTGCCTTTGCCAAACAGGCTCCAAGAAACACACGGGGAGAGAGAGAAAATTAGACTCCCCTGTATCTTAACATGCACTCGCATAATAAGTAGTTACGTTTTGCTGCCCCAGGCAACAGCTTTAATTAACTTGCCTTTTATTGAATTTCCATATCCATCACCAAACACCAGCGCACCTTTACAGGTGAAGCTGGCAGGGGCCGAGTGGTGCAGCGGGGGAGCGGTGTGGCTCACGTCGGGGAATCTGTCTGTCTGATCCTGCTGTGGCACAGCTGGGGTGGGGACCTCAGGAAGAAGGCGTGATGGGGAGAAGGGAGTCATGGGCAAGCGGGGAGGCCACAGCTCCGCCCTCTGGAGAGGTGTGAGGGGCACGGGGTTTGTGGCTCCGTCCTGCTCCGTAGATGAGGTCTGCATCATGCTAGTGGTTGCAGGAGACATGCAGTTATTCTGCTCTTAAGGACAAGAAATTGGTGGCAACGGGGAGATACTCTGTGCACGAGTCGAAGTGAAGCTGAGGGTCACCTTCTCCAGCATCTACCTACCTTGTGGGGAGAAGGCAGGACTGGCAATGACAAAGTAGGGGCAGACCCCTAAATTCTGCCCCCTCCCCTAGAAAAACCTCCTTGTTCTGGCCAGGTAGAAGGATGTCACCCCCACCGCTGCCCCCCCCAGTAGACAAATTTCTGTCCATCTGCTTTACTGTTCTGTCTCCGGTGCCTAGAAATAATGCTTGCACAAAGCAGGTGCTCAGTAAACATTTGCTTCAGCAAGTGTACGCAACTGCATCATGCCTGGCTCCTCTCCTCACATGGCAGTCTGCGTTAGGTTGGGTTTCCCAGAAGCAGATCCTAAGATGGGTATTCGAGTACTCAGCTCGGGGTGGGGGGGAGTGGGGAGCAGGTGGAGCCCAGCAAGGCTGAGATGGTGGGAGAAGTGCCACGCAGGGTTTTTCTGCCTGACCCCATGGGGAGTGCCAGAGACTCCATCAGACCTCTGGGTTGTCTCAGCCCGAGGAGAGGGGCAGGGTTTCCCACTCCTGTCCTCTTCAGTCTTGGGGCGAGAGCCGTTCTGGGGACCGGGCACCACTAGAAGCTCCAGCTGCCTGGGCCTCAGACAGGCAGCTCTGGAAATGGAAGGGGACCGAAGGGCAGAGCATGGATGGAAATGAAATTTGACACTGAGTGCCAAAAGGGAGACTCCCACAGTCAGCTCACTGCCCCCCAGGAGGATAACCTTTATGTGTCAACTTGGCTGGGTCACGATATCCAGGTATGTGGTCAAATGCCAGTCCAAATGTGGCTGTGAAGGTACTTTTTTAGATGAGATCCGCATTTAAATCCATAGCCTTTGAGTAAAACAGATGACCCTCCATGATGTGGGTGGGCCTCACCTAATCAGCTGAAGGCCATACCAGCCAAAAGACTGAGGACTAGGGAGCTCTCCCAGTCAACTGTCTTAGGACTGGAGCTGTAACATCTTCCCAGGGACTAAAGTCTGCTGGCCTGCCTCCACAATTGTGTGAGTCCATTCATAAATCTATAGATAGATGGAAATAGGCGTGCATGTAATTACATTGTATCTACCTAGCTAGATGCAGAGAGAGCTGTAGATGTAGCTACACATGGATACAAATGTTTCAGTATGTATTGTGTCTATAGCTGTAGCTGTCTCTGTATCTAAACAAAACCTCCATGTGGGGTTGGCTAGGGCTGCCTCATCTGAAGGCACGAGTGGGCTGGAACATCAAGATTGCTTACTCACACAGCTGGTACTCGGTGCTGCCAAGTTCCGCCATGGCCCCTCGTGTAGCTTGGGTTCTCTCACTGTGTGGTGTCTGTGCTCGGAGCGGGAGTGTTCTATGGAAACTGCAGACGTCCTCGGATCTAGCCGCAACAGAAGTCATGTTGTGTCTCTTCTGCTGCATCTGTTGGTCAGAGCCAAACACAGGGCCAGTCCAGATAGTCTCTGTTTTGGGTCCAACATCCTAATTTTCCCAGATGAAACCCCAAGATCTGGAATTGGGGAGGGGGGTATAGTGATAGCAGGGACATCTCTTTTTTTAATTGAGGTGAAATTCGCGGAATGTAAAGCTAACCGTTCTAAAGTGCACAGTTCACAAGTTAGTGCGTTCACGATGTCGTGCAACCACCACCTCTACCTGGTTCCCAAATGTTTTCATCACCCCAGAAGGAAATCCCATCCCGTTAAGCCGTCACCCCCCATTCCCTCCTCCTTCGGCCCCTGACACCCGCCCGTCTGCATTCTGACTCTGTGGATTTACCTAGGCTGAATATTTCATGTAAAAGGATCCTACAGCATGTGATTTTTCTGTGTCTGGCTTCTGTCAATTAGCTTCCTGTTTTCAGGACTTCCTTCCTTTTTATGGCTGAGTGGTGTTCCACTACGTGGACATACCGCAGTTTGTTTATCTGCTTATCCACTGATGGACATGTGGGTTGTTCCCTCTCTTGGCTGTTGTGGGTGGTGCTACTGTGCACATTCATGCACAAATATTTGAGTGCAAGAATTTATTATTGAGACAATGCAGGCAGTTAGAAGCCAATCTTAAGCAAGAATGTAAATTCTCTGGCTCCCAATCTCACACATATTCCTAGACTGTGTTAGAATTAGATGCACCCAAGAGATACAAGGATGGAGGGAGGCAGCCTGCCAGATCCTGGCTCTTTCTAAGGTGATTTTAACAATGAATCAGGACCAGAAAACTGCTTCAGAGTCAGATCCTTCCCAGATGTTCAGACAAGTCTAATATCATACAAATAAAGCCACCTGGCAATGAGGATTCAAAGAACCAAAGAGGGTTTGATCTTATTCTTTCATTTACAAGATGAGCATGCTGTGCATGCACACATGCGTGAGCGTGCACACACACACACACACTCCAGCCTACCATAAGCTGAGCCCTGAAACACCACCAAACATTTTGAATACTTGGAATTGGTTCTCAAAAGATTCTTTCCAGCAAAGCACCTTCAAGATACTCTTTTTGGGCATGAGGATTTCTTTCATCTTCCCAAACCCAGGAAAGATCCACGGTAAATAACAGCTCCTGAGAAAATATGAGCATTGTGGCTGGAACAGAAAGAACCCAACATTTCCAGCTTTAAAACCTCTGCATTTCACGGGTCCCCGGAACTGTCTTTGTTGCTGTATTTTGAAAGAAACATTATCACCCCCAGGGGCCTTGGCAGGTTGCAGGCTTTGAGTTACGGCTTTGGATCTTGCTATATGTTGGTTGTTATGCAAAATTAATTATCTTGGTCATTTGAATGCTTTCCCCCAAACATAATATAATCTCATTACAGACTACTCCATACCAGAGTGAATCACGAGCCAGATTCCATTTAGGAAATTGAAGGTAATTTAGAGTTATATGATTTGCAAAAAAAAAAAAAAAGAAGCCCCTTTCTCTGCTAAGTGCTAATTTGGTCTGTCTCTATAATGTAGAAGTGACATTCATTTGGTTGGGGAATTGCTATAAATGTGTAGGAGACTTGGGGCAGCCGAAGGGACAGTTCAGAATTTTGGAGTGAGTTACCTACAAATAGCTGATGCATAAGAACTCTGGGATCCATGCTGCAAAGGACAGAAGGCCAACAGGTGGGCATCCCAGAGGATGACATTTGTGTGCGGGTGAGTGGGAGAGCCCATGGGGACTGTAGCCTCACACCCGAGAAATTGCTGTGAGCAGAGAGAAGGCAAGGCATTTGGAGAAAGTGGAAGGGGAAGAGAGCCCGGGCCCCTGGGCCAGAGGATTTTAGCTTAACAGCGTGTATTAGGTTGTGAGAGTCACCTTAACAACGTAACACAGACCTGTAGCTTAAGCAACAGAAACTTATTTTCTCACGGTTCTGGAGGCTGAGACCTGAGATCCAGGGGTCAGCAGGGGTGGTTTCTTTCTGAGGCCTCTCTCCTTGGTGTGCAGATGACCATTTTCTCCTGTGTCCTGGCCTGGTGGTCCCCCATGCCTGTCTGTGTCCTGACCTCCTCCTCTTAGAAGAACTCCAATCAGAGTGGATTGGGGCCCACCCTTGTGACCTCATTTTACCTTAACCACCTCTCCGTAGACCTCCATCTCCACATGTAGTCACTTGCAGAGGTGCTGGGGGCTAGGACTTCAACCACCTGAATTTGCAAGTGACACAGTTCAGCCCGCAGAGGATCGTGGAGGCGGAGTGCCCTCCATCCAGACGCCACCCCATCCCACCCTGGTGTCCAGAGCAGCCTAACCTGGCCTCCCTCTTCCGCCCTCCCCACTTTCTGGTGCCTTCTACACACAGTAGCCAGAGTGAGCGATGTCCTTAAAACACCTATCAGGTCCTGACATTGCCCCCAGGCCTTTGGTGGGCTTCCACTGTGCTTTGAATGAATACAAACTCTTCAGCGGGGCACCAGAACAGACTGCTGCCTCTCTCCATCTCTGATCTCTGGTCATTCTACTCCTGTGTCTCCCCCTTGAGCTCCTGGGTCTTTTCTTCTCTGCTACCTTCTCCTTCCACGAGGAGACACTTGTCTCTGCTTTGTCAAGCCAGCTCATTCCTACTCATCCTTGGAGTCTCCATTTAAGTATCACTTCCTCAGGAAAGTCATCCCTAAATCTCCCTCCTGTTGACTGGAAGGAGCCCTTGACTGCCAAGCATGTAGCGGGCAGCCACTAGATATTTGCCCAACAGAAGAGAAAATGAATGAATGAAAGAATGAGTGAATGATCGATCAATTGAGCAAACAAAAGAACAAATATCTCCAGAAACAGTACAGTGACTTTCAGTCCCTCCAATGAAAGCTGACAGCATCAACCACAGAGTCATGATCTCAACGTTGGCATAAAGGAAATAGCCATGGGGAATTGGGGGTGTTCTCAACCTTGCCCACCCTGAGGAAGGGCCTAACAGGAGGAGCTCACTTTTCCCACTTCTTACTCTTCATAACCCACTGCAAGGGATGATATACGGCTAAGGGTTTGGGCTCTCTCTGGCCTGTGACCTTCCCACCCAAATTTCTCTCCCATGAAATATATCAAATTATAAACCACAGAGACTGAAGCTGAGGAATGTTTTAAGTGGCAGTGAGAGTCCCCATGAGACTTCTCCCTGGTTTCTTTTTCTTGGATTATTATGATCCAAAAGCCTGTTCAAGCCAATCCTTCCCTCCACCTTGGGATTATGGTTCTGAGTTAAAAAACAACCTTCAAAGAATTTAAGAACCTTGTTCAGACTCCTACAAGTATAATTGTTAGTGAAATGTGAGCACATCAAATTTGTAAATGATTTCTTGAAAGGGTGGATCTCATTCCCTACGAAATAATAGTGTCAGACCTTAAGATTAGGAGGTGAGTGTAAGTAGTTCATCAGGAAATTGATTCCAGGAAGGGAAGTGTCATCAGCTCACTAATGCCCACCCCCACAAAAGATGTCCAGATCCCAATCCCTGCAACCTGTGACTGTTTGATGGCAAAAAGCGACTTTTTGCAGATGTGGTTCAGCTAAGGATCTTGAGGCAGGGAGATTGTTCTAGATTGGGTGGGCCCTTAATGCAGTCACATGTATTTGTGACAACACAGGAGAAGACCATGTAGAGACACAGACGGAATTCGGAGTGATGTGCCCATAAACCAAGGAATGCCAAGGATTGCTCACCACCGCCAGGCTCTGGAGAAGGCAAGGAACAGATTCTCCCCTAGAGCCTCTGGAGGGAACGTGGCCCCACTGACTCTTGATTTCAGCCCAGGGCACTGATTTCCGACATCTGGCCTCCAGAACTGTGAGGGACTGGTGTCTGTTGTCTTAAGCCACCCAGCTTGCCATCATTTGTTACAGAAGCCACAGGAAACCAATCCAGGAAGAAAGCCAATGCTCTGCATGTCACCAAGCAGCTCACTGACGTGGCCGGCTGAGCAGGGCTCAGTCCTGCTGGGGTGGTAGGAGACTGTGGCTCACACCTCAGAGCCACCCCAGCTTGTGGGGGAGGAGCTGGGGATTTGTTCACTGACTCTCATCGATCACTGGTTGAAGGGTATCCCTGGGGGGCTCCACTCTCTGTCCCACGTGCAAACCAAGCAGGTGCCAAAAGCCAGACAGAGCTCTCCGCAAGTTCTGGTTGCTGCAGTTATAAGCCAGGGATGAGTCATTGTGCCAAGGGCACATGAGCAGGAAACCAACAATGTCTGCTATACATACAAAAATAAATGAGAAACTCAAAAGTGAAGACCCAAACTAGGGCACAGAGGTGGAGCCTGAACTAAGACATTTTTCAGTGGATAAATCAGGACGCTGATAGATGTAGCTGAATGCCGGCCATAGATGCATAGTGTTATCTTTTGGAACAGATATTAGAACAAGAAGAAGAACCAGCACTGGTTGAGCATTTCCATCGACCAAGCACTTGCATCTTCTTTTCCTTTACTATGCCGTAATCCTCTTTACCGTAATGCTTTTGTTTTCTCAGGCCGCTATAACACATGACCACCAATGGGGGTGGGGCTGAAAACAACAGAATTGATTTTCTCATAGTTCTGGCGGCCACAAGTCTGAGGTCAAGGGGTTGGTAGGTTGGCTCTGCTCCATCTACTCCTTGCCCCTCTCCCTTTGCTCATGATGGATGTCAGAAATTCTTGGCACTCCCTGGCTTGTTGACGCATCACTGCGATTTCCGTTTCCATCTTCATGTGACCTCTCAGTGTGCTCTCCTCTTCTTACAAGGACACCCATCATTTAGGGCCCACCCTAAATCCAGGAGGATCTCATCTCAAGACCCTTAAATGACTACATCTACAAAGACCCTGCTTCCAAATAAGGCCACATTCTGAGGTTCTGGTGGACGTGAATTTGGGGGTGGGGGTGGGGATACTATTTGACCCACTGGAAGTAGCTATTAGTATCTGCATTTTTACAAATGAGAACTGAGTTGCCCAAGATCACAGGGGTGGTGGGCGGAAGACGGACGACTTCACCCCAGGTTTATAGGACAGCATGGTGTTCAGACTCGCCCCAGACCTGCTGGAGCGGCTGTGGAGTTATTTGAAGACTCTGAGAAAAGGCTCCCAGCAAAAGTGGCTCAAGGTGGACAGGCACAACTCATGCTTGGTACATATTTGGATTGCATGACTGAAGGAATATTCCCCAAAGACCTCCAGTTCCAGGCTGGGATGCAAATCGAGCATTCCTCTTTCATGACTACCTGATGCCCTGGAAAACCTGGGAGGGGGAGGCATGAGCTGGCCGAGATCAATGGTGCACAGTTTGTGCTTCTGTCTACTGCTGTTGTCCTTGGCATTAGAAAAACACTCAGCCACAATCAATTTTATATTTTATTGCCTTTTTACCTGGTTCTCCAACAGTTTCAAGTATACTGGAGCATCTTTTATTCTTTTTATTTTTTTACTTTCCCCCTTTTTATTGTTATGTTAATCCCCATACATTACATCATTAGTTTTAGATGTAGTGTTCCATGATTCATTGTTTGTGCATAACACCCAGTGCTCCATGCAGAAGTGCCCTCCTCAATACCCATCACCAGGCTAACCCATCCTACCACCCCCCTCCCCTCTAG
>NC_138373.1:2101844-2102550 GCF_054177405.1 Leptonychotes weddellii | reverse complement strand
CGATTAAGAATTCCTCATATCAGTGAGGTCATATGATACATGTCTTTCTCTGTTTGACTTATTTCACTCAGCATAATACCCTCCAATTCCATCCACGTCATTGCAAATGGCAAGATCTCATTCCACTGCCTTTTCTTACCCACCTCCTGCACTCCATCCTGCACTGTGAGGAACCTTGTGCACACAGATGTGGCCACCCCAATCCACGCCCAAATGTTCAAGCTCTTCCCACTAACTCCAGGCAGAGACTTGCCCCTTGGCCATAGCTAGAAGCTGACCTGGAGCCAGTTGGCTAGGGAATTCGGAGATCCTGAGTGCCCAGAACATGGAAATGTAAGCTCTTGATGGGCATGTTGGCTGTGCCTTGCAAACTCCTCATGTCTAGAGAGTGGTCAGAACTGGTCCCTTTAAAGCATGGGGCCCCTCTTCTCAGGGTCTAAACTTTTCCCAAAATAACCACATTGAGCTTTTGTGTGCTAATGGCCTAAACTGGGCTAACCCAGAGGCAATAGCACTAAAGTAGTTTATATTTAAGTATCGTCCACATACCTCTTTCCCTATTTCTGTTACTAATTTTTTTAAATCTACTTTAATTTTACATGTTTAATAAAGAGTTAGCATGTACATTCCAGATTGAATGTATGAAAGACATTGAAAATATTTGGTGACCAAATAACAATAAAATACTCTTAAAATGGGAGTGTCT
>NC_138373.1:2005766-2101344 GCF_054177405.1 Leptonychotes weddellii | reverse complement strand
AAAAAAAAAAAAAACATCTTTGATGGGTCTAAGTGCTAAACAATTGCTGGGGTTACTGTTGGGTTTTAATAGTATATAGGTGAGCCTCAGATTAGCACATTCTTAGTACTTGAAACTTAATAAATATTGTATTCTGCAGGGGAGTTAATTCAGTTCTATAGTCCACCTCCAGCAAGCACCAGCTCAGCTACACAGCATGCTCAGTTCAAGAGTATGTTGTCATGGGAACAAGACAAGGATGCTTCTACTGGAGCACCTGGCCAAGGCAATTAGGCAAGAAACAGAAAGAAAAGGCATCCAGATTAGAAAAAAAAAGAAGTAAAACCATCTCCATTTGCAGATGACATGATCCTGTATATGGAAAATCCCAAGGAATCCACTAAAACACTATTAACACTAATAAACAATTTCAGCAAGATTGAGAGATACAAGATCAATGTACAAAAATCAATCGTATTTCTATACACTAGCAATAAACAATATGAAAACAAAATCAAGAAAATATTAAGGAAAAAATTAAGAAAACTATTCACTTACAATAGCATCAAAAGCAATAAAATACTTAAGAATAAATTTAACAGGGGAGCCCGGGTGGCTCAGTTAGTAAAGCAGCTGGCTCTTGATTTCAGCTCAGGTCATGACCTCAGGGTCCTGGGGTCAAGCCCCAAGTTGGGCTCCACATTCAGTGAGGGGTGTGCTTGGAGATTCTGTCTCTCCCTCTACTCCTCCCCCCAGCACACATGCTCTCTCTCTCTAAAATAAATAAATAAATCTTTAAAAAGGAGAATAAATTTAATAGAAGTGAAGACTTACACACTGAAAACTATAAAAATATCAATGAAAGAAAGATCTAAATAAATGAGAAGACATCCCATGTTCATCCTCCTCAAACTGATCTATAGACTTAACACAATTCTATCAAAAACTCCTCTGGCTGTTGTGCAAAAATTGACAAGCTGACTCTAAAATTCATATGGAAATTTAAGGGGCCAAGAATAGCCAAGACAATCTTGAAAATGAAGAACGAAGTTGAAGAACTCACACTTCCTGATTTCAAAGCTTACTACAAAGCTACTGTAATCAAGATATTGTGGTTCTAGCTTAATGATGGACATATACATAATGGAATAAAATTGAGACTCCAAAAATAAACCCTCACTTACAGACAATTGATTCTCAACAAAGGGGCCAAGACAATTCAGTGAGGAAAGAACTGTCTTTTCAATGAGGGTGCTGGGACAAATAGAAGTCCACCTGCAAGAGAATGAATTTAGACGCCTACCTCACTCCATACACAAATATTACATCAAAGTGGATCACAGACCTAAATGTAAAGACTGAAATTATGACCCTCTTAGAAGAAAACATGGGAGTAAATTGGGTTAGTCACGTATTTCTCAGATATTTCATCAATGCACAAAGTGGCAAAAGAAAAGACCAAGTGGATCACATCAAAATTAAAATTATTCCTGCAAACAATACCATCAGGAAAGTGAAAAGAACCCACAGAATGAGGGAGAATATTTACAAATCACAAATCTGATAAGGGACTTGTATCCAGAATACATAAAGAACCCTTATAACTCAATAATAAAAAGTCAACCGCATGTTTTAAATGGTTGAAGAATTTGAATAGACGTGTCTCTAAAGAAGCCAATAAATACATAAAAAGGTGCTCAGTATCATTAGTCATTAGGGAAATGCAGATCAGAACCACAACGAGATACCACTTCACACCCATTAGAATGTTTACAATAGAAGAGACAGACAAGTGTCAGCAAGAAAAGGGAAAATCAGAATTCTCGTACACTGTTGGCGGGATTGTAAATGGTGCAGCTGCTTTGGAAAACAGTTTGGCCGTTCCTCAAAGTGTTCTAATTTAGTGTGACCCTAAAATCCTACTCTTAGGCACCTACTCGAGTGAGAGGACATGGATGTCAACACAAGAACTTGTACGTAAATGTTCATAGCCTTACTTGTAGTTGCCCAAAAGTGGAAACCTCCTCTATGTCCGTCAACTGATAAAGAGACCAACAAAATGTGGTGCATTTAGAGAAATGCGTATTATTTGGCAACACAAAGAATAAAATACCGATTCATGCCATGTCATGAAGGAACCTTGGAAACCTTTTGCTAAATGAAAGAAGCCAGATACAAAAGTCCACCTATTGCATGATTCCTTTTGTAGAAAATGTTCAGAATAGGCAAATCTATAGAAATAGAGATTAGTGGTGGGGGGCTAGGGAGGGGTGGTGGAGGAGGGTTTGGGGGGAGGCGAGAATGACCGCCAGTGGGTACTAGGCTTGTTTGGGGGTGGCTAAAAAAGTTCTCAAATTAGGCTATGGTATGATTACACAACTCTGTAGAGACCGATACCGAAAACCATCGAATTGTACCCTTTAAATAGGTGAACTTTATGGTACACAAATTATATCTCAATAAAGCTATTTAAAATTTATAAGTTCCTAAAGGTTCAGAATTGTTAGAAGCTCATTTGAGACTGGTTCCTATCTCTAACCCTTCAGCACTGCATACTTTTGTCTTGAAACAGCAGATTTCTAATGAATAACAATAGCACAGTGATTATAAAGAACAAAACAACTTGAATTACTTCATTTCTGCCATTCTTGTCGCCGCTGGGAGTTGTCATTTATGTTTAAAATTTAAAACAGGGAAACAGGGCGAATCACGAGCTGTAATGTTTATCTCATTAAGTACACATTTTTGTTTACACGTGAAATATTTTCCTGTATTTGAATAATATCTTTAAAATTGAAATTCATTTTTTCTATAACTGGTCATTGTTTTAAAATCCAAAACCGAGCAAATAATGATTGTTACTGCTCATGATATAATTGTAACTGAAACTAATTCTGAAGTATAGAGGATAGGGTTTACAAACGATCTCCTCTGGCCATCACATGTGCCGGGGCTGGGGCTGGGGGGTGGGACATGTCCTGAAGGGTTGGAATGTCACACTCTAAATAAACTAGCTGTACCCGCAGTAATCTAGGCAGGCCGGATGGATCTCCGTAGTTACTAATAGGATATTGATATATTTCATGTGTTGGTCAAGTCCTTTACCGTTGGGTGGGCTAGTAATGCATCATGATTTAATCTTGGCATCCCCTAAAACCAAAGTCAGTGCTGAAAACAAGTAGCGTGAATACGGAATACGTAACTGGCACGTGTGTGTTTGTGCGTGGGCACACACACGAGCGTGCACACGAGTGTTCGTTTGGCTGTTTGGTGGCTCTGGTTTGGTTTGGTTTGGTTTTGATTTTGCTCTGTGTGTGATCCCTCTCGGTAACTCCCACATGGGGATCTCAGACAAACCTTTCTACCTCGACGGTGTCTCGTGTCTTCATCTGGTATGTTTATCTCTCGGCTCGGTGTTTTGAGCCATGTTGTTCGTTCCCAGCATTTGCTTCTGTCTGATCGCCCCCTGGAGCAATTTGTTCTTCTTCCCACCTCCTATCATCCCTCCCTTCCTTTGCTCCCTGCAAAGTTCCCTTCCCTCCTGTTTGTTCTCCCAGCCAATCCTTGATTCGCAGTTGCCAAGTTTCCTGTGTTCTGACACCCTGACCTCAGCCATTTCAGTGCGAACATTTCCAACGGACACAAGTCTTCGATAAATCAAAGGTCAGAAACACAAATCTTCCATACTGCGCACGAGTGAGTTCAAAGTAGATAACAATGTGCTTAATTTTACAGAACGTAAAATATTCGCAGGCTTAAGCTTAAAAGGATTAAATAAGCGCATGCCTCGAAAAGCACCTAATTCTTCTAACTAGTCGCCACATAACGGTCACAGGCTGGTGTCGACATTGACAAAGTGACAGGTGCTTTTCACATCAGTCATGGAGGGCTGCTTACTTCTTCATTGGCTGGAGTGATCTCGCGTATGCCATGCTCAGTTGAACCTTGGGGAAATATACTGGAGTGTGTTATGCACACAGATACTGAGGGATGCCTCATAAAAACCCAGACTACTATAAAACAGTTTGAGAACCACTGGTGTGTAGATGACTATGTTTAAAGTGGCCAATTCTATAAGCCACCACATTCGTATTTTTAATGAGCCCTGACTCTGGTGCTCAAACATTGTGTGCTAAAAACAGACATAACTCAGCCATTTGTATTACTTGGGTGTTTCCAGTTGCTTTCTCTAAAAGCAGAAGGAGGGGAAAAAGCAATTGGCAGGCGTGGTGATGGATGAGCCGGGCTGCATATTTTCCATTTTTAAACAGGCGGACCAAAAGCAAATATCGGGCCCCTCTTAAAGGTCTGCGCAGAGAGGGACGGACTCCACTTGATGAAGCACCTTTCAAGCCTCAGGTAACCCAGAGCGTTTTAGAGCCTAATCAGTTACATGCTGGTAATACAGTCCCCGAAGACAGACAAAGCATCCATTACGCGCGCTCTGCCAAAGCTCACACACATTTCTGGTCGTTACCGTGATTATTCATTATTTATGCAGAGCTGCAAGCACATACACCACACTGTAAAATGGATGTAATGTGCCAATTACCCTAATGTTGATTAACTGAGAAAGAAGATGGTCAAGTTTCCGAGGCTGTCATTTATCCCCTCGGAAAGGGAAAAAATGGACAGAGCCCGCGGTCTGCAGCGACGGGGCTGATTCTACATTTTCCCGACATTTGCCTAAGCACACAAGGTGGTACCTCCGTGGCCCATCTTGAGGCCGCCCTCCCGGCCTTAGACAGAAAGCCCTAAGTTCAGCGCAGCTCTGGTGCAGTCGCGAGCCCACTGTCATCGTGCACGTTTTCTGCAGTCATGCCTCCCCATCAGTACTGTGGCAGAGTGAATTTCAAGGTATCTTTTCCCCCATGAGATATATAGACAGCTATCATCATATTTCATAGCTCCAGCAATTGAAAACTGTTGAATGTATATTACCAGCCTACAGATGGGAATGTTTTCCTCCTGGATTTAAGCCGTGCTTTCTGCAGGAATTAAAGAAAAAAAAAAAAAACAAAAAACAAGTCAAGGGTCATTTAAGGTGTTGGACATACAGGAAAGTAAACGGATCTTTCAGTGGGTTGTTTTTCCATCCGTGTGGGGTAATGTGGATCCACAGATGCTCTTCTGAATCGTCTCTGCATAGGGAGATGGCATGGGAGCAGTCTGAAATGAAGAGGAATGAGCTCGAAGGAGCAGAGAGCAGCAACAGCATAAATGTACAAAGTACATAAAACATAATTAAAGGCCTGGAAGGTTGTTTTGCTCTCGATGCTCTTTTGGGGGGGGGCATTAATATATACAATAGCAGTGAGGTGTGGCATCTGGAAGAAAAGCAATATATTAATTCTCAGATCAATAGTTTGTGAAATGCCTTTTTGCCGTCCCAAGCGTGTGACTGTTTCAGTGATAAGGAGAGATTTTCTTGGAGTTGAAGACAGCCACCGCTGGATGAGATTGCTCTCTGGAGGGGAGAGGTGGAGGGAGGGGAGAGCACCAGCCGGGGTGGGGGGGTCATTTAAGAGCGAGGCCCTCATCGTCCCCTGGGTTCCCGCTCTCATTCCGTTCTGTTCTCAGTGCGACACAGAAATGTCTCAAAACACAGCATTGGGACTGAGTCCGAGGGGTGGCCCTAGGAAACGCCAGCCTCTCATCTTCCCTGCTGATCTCCTGTTGGGGCCCCGGCAGCTCTTAACCTGCTGTAGATAGCTAAAATTGTTCAGTGGGGAGGAGGATCGAAGGTGGGAGTGTTGGTGGGCAGATTGACACCTACCGGGGAAGGATGATGAGAAAGGGGGGTGCGTAGCAGACAAAGCTGACAATTAGGGCAATGGGGTGAATTTAAGGAACTGCATCCACGGTGCAGCGATGGCGTGGGACCCTGTTGTTTACGTCCTGTTCCTAAGATGTCAGTTCGGGGTGGCCCCATCGAGGGAAACTTTGTTGTGCACACCCCCCAGGCAGCCCACAGCCTCCAGGGGAGTGCACTCTGGGGGTGCCTGTGGCTGCTGCAAGAGTCCCCTGCCCCCATTCAGCATTTACCCCCCTGCTCTCTGAAAGCACCCCCTCCCAAAATCACCCCAGGGAAGGAGCACGAGCAGCTGTGCACACCAAAGTGAGATGCCCCTTTCCTTTCTCAGCCACCCCACATTTAGGAAGGCGGGGTCCTCTGGAGTTAGCTCAATAGCTGGACAGAGGGGAAAGACCTGGGTCTCAGGCTGTCCCAGCAAACCCTGAATGCCACAGCACAGTGACATGCGCCCCCAGGAAGAGCCCGCCGAGGCACAGGCTGCAGGTAGCCTTCGGGGCTGGCTGAGACTATGGCAGATACCTACCCAAGCCGAGAGGGAGCCAGCCAGGCTGGATGTGCGTGTGTGCAGGTGGCGGATGCCAGACGCCAGCCCTGAATTCCAGCAGGGGGAGTGGCACCCGGGTGAGAAAGAGACCCAGGGAACCCGAGGGCAGAGGCTGGGGACCCCCAGTCTTCCTGGTAGCCCCCAGGTCCCACAAACCACTCTTCTTGCATATGCTCTGATGCCTTCCGGGGGAACACAGAGGGAGGGGACCACGTTTTTATTCCAGAACCTGAAAACACCGTGAAGTTACTGCGTCCAGCTACATTTTAAGATGGAGAGAGCTAAAACTTGGATTTGTCCTCCTAACACGGAGGAGGGGCCCACAAGGAAGACTAGATTCCTTCTAGCTAAAAGAGGGGTTCTCTCTGAACACATGTTCGGTGATTCAGTTCCCCTGGCCCCGGGCTGTGTCAACTGGAATGCAGCGGTGCAGGGACTCCCCCAGCCAGTCCTCTTGCTGGGTTTTGTTATTCAGGGGTTCTCCTCCCCAGCTTCTCGTGGACACGATGCATTTTATTATGAAAGAATTACATGAGCATCAAATACACCATTTTCCAGTGGAGAAGGACAACCGGCGAAAAGCAAAA
Source organism: Leptonychotes weddellii (assembly GCF_054177405.1). Classification (NCBI taxonomy): domain Eukaryota; kingdom Metazoa; phylum Chordata; class Mammalia; order Carnivora; family Phocidae; genus Leptonychotes; species Leptonychotes weddellii. Next base: position 2,094,419 of record NC_138373.1, on the reverse strand, counting down.
TCACCCCTTTGACCCTGTTCACTCTTTTCCAACTCAACTCCTCAGGAATGACCCTTTTTGACCAAATCAGGCTTTCAGATCGATGTGCCATAAAACCTAGTCCAATCCAGTAACTGCACAGTTTTTAGTTGTTTCAGTGGCTGGGGTCTTTACAGAGAGGTCCGATACACACTGACTTTTTTCCTAGGCTGGCCGCCCGGTAACCATCTGTCTCACCGTCCTCGCAGACTTACTCCATTCGCTCGCAGAGCTCCTGTCTTCCTCTCTCTGGGACTGCCTTTTCATTTTGTTGTAGCACCTTCTCGAGTAATTTTTTTTTTCCTGAGAAGTGCTTGGGAAATAGATTTCCAAAATCCCTGCATGTCTAAGAATGTGTTTATTTTGTTCTCACATTTGATTGATTATTTGGTTGAATACAGAACTCCACGTTTAAAGTAAATCTCCCCGAGAACGCTGGAGCATTACTTCATTATTTCCTTGCTAGAAGATAATCTAGTGCTGCTGATGAGAACCCAGAGTCCCACCTGATCCTTGGCATTGCCATGCATATTTTTTTCCCTCTCTCTTTCTGGAGGATTTTAGAATCTCCTCATTATCAGCCTTTTTCTTTTCTTCCCTGAAATGTCATGAGGATGAATCCAGGTGCTGATCTTTCTTCATTCTTCATGGGGGTTCTCGCGGGACCCCCTCACTGTGGAGATCTGTCGCTCCTTGGCTCTGACACACACGACTGATCCCATTTGGTGATCAGCTCCTCTCTCTGTTTCTCTTTCCCTGCCCAGGACGCTTCTTCAGTGGGCCTTGGTCTTTTCAGGTTAATCACATAACGTCTCAGCTCATCTCTCACACTTTTCATATCTTTTTAAATTTAATTTTAATTTTAATTTTATTTTTGTGAAGATTTTATTCATTTGAGAGAGTGAATGAGAGAGAGAGGAGACAGGGAAGGAGCAGGGAGCCCGATGCCAGGTTTGATCCCAGGACCCTGAGATCATGACCTGAGCCAAAGGCAGACGCTTAACCCACTGAGCCACCCAGGCACTCCACGCTTTTCATTTCTTTTTAAATTTAATTTAATTTTAATTTTAAAAATATTCATTTGAGAGAGAGTGAATGAGAGAGAGAGAGGACAAGGGGAGGGGGCATAGAGAAGGGGAGAAGCAGACTCCTTGCTGACCAGGGACACCCCCCACCCCCCCGCCTCCATGCGGGACTCGATCCCAGGACCCTGGGATCATGACCTGAGCTGAAGGCAGACACTTAACTGACTGAGCCACCAGGTCCCCCACACTTCATCTCTTTGTGGGTTTTATTTTGTTTATTTTCCAGCCTAGGAGATCCTGTTGACCGGCATCTCCCAGTCCCCCTGTTGTACGTATTTCCTTCATCTTATATTTTAGCAGTCACTCTTCGTACTTGCACAAACCGTCCCTCTGTTCAGGCAACCCATTCCATAGCAATGTTCTTATTTTGCGGGTGTGATTTCTGCTGGAATCTCTCAGAGGGTACTCATTAGAGTTTTTTGGGATCATTTGTCTTCCTTCCCTTCCCTGTGTTATCCCTCTCCACCCGTGGGAGACACTTGTCCTATTTGCTCAGAAAGTACCCTCTTTCAAGCTACTGCTTTCTGCCCACGTTTCCGAAGGCCTGGGTTGACACATGCTTTCTGACCTCCTGGCTGAGAGGCTGGCGGGGCTCTCTGGGGGCAGACGTGGCACACCAGGTTGACTTTTCTCCAGGGCAGCGCTGTGCAAAATCTGGCCCTTGGACCCCAGGCTTTCTGGGCAACAGAAATTGAAACTGAGCGCTTAGAAACTTTTTTACACCATTTTGACATTGCCACTCTAACCTAGCATGATTGGCAAGTTTGTATCTTGAGTATCTTTTTTATTTAATTTCATGGGGCTGGGGAATGTCTTCTCCTATCGATATTTCAGGAGACACTGCTTTGTGGGGCCCAGGTCCGGGAGGTCTAGGAAGGCTGTCCCTCTGATAAATGTCACACGAGGAGGGGTCTCCTTAGGCCACTGTCCCCATTCTGAGAGCCCTGGACACTCAGAGCAGCTTTCCTTAGAAATATTTCTTTGGCCTTACAATTTTAAATTTTCTAGTAGCAACGTTAAAAAAGCAGGTGAGATTCATTTTAATAATATCTTTTATTTAATTGAACATATCAAGAATAATGTTATTTCAACATGCAATCAATATCAAAATTATGATTGAGATATTTTATATTCTTTTTTTACAAACTGAGTTTTCCAAATCTGGTGTGTCTTTTACACATATAGCACCTGAATTCATACACTAAATTTTCCTTGGAAATACATGACCACTACTAAGATTTTGTGAAATTTACAGTTGGAAAAATAGATTAAGACACAGTTCTGGGGACGCCTGGGTGGCTCAGTCGGTTAGCCGCTGCCTTCGGCCCGGGTCATGATCCCAGGGTCCTGGGATGGAGTCCCACATCGGGCTCCTTGCTCACCAGGGAGGCTGCTTCTCTCTCTCTTTCTCCCTCTGCTTGTGCTCTCTCTGTCAAATAAATAAAATCTTAAAAAAAAAAAAAAAAAAAGACACAGTTCTGTCTTCATAGGGGCTCAGGTTCCACAGTGTGTGCATTTGTCAAAACTTATTTCATGACATAGTTAAAATCTATAAATTTTACCTAAAAAAAAAAAAAAGGCCAAACCAACCCTCTATTTAATGATATGCAATGTATGTAAATTTTACCCAAAAAACCACCTCTAGTTAATGATATGCATGACGAAGTATTGAAAGGTAAAGTCGGCTGATGTTTTCAACTTACTTTGAAATGTATCATCAAGGGGCGCCTGGGTGGCTCAGTTGGTTAAGCGACTGCCTTCGGCTCAGGTCATGATCCTGGAGTCCCAGGATCGAGTCCCACATCGGGCTCCCTGCTCAGCGGGGGGTCTGCTTCTCCCTCTGCCCTCTTCCCTCTTGTGCTCTCTCTCATTCTCTCTCTCTCAAATAAAAATAAATAAAATCTTTTAAAAAAAATGTATCATCAGAAATAAGGATTGATGGCTACAGGGATACATAGATGGATACATATGTGATAAATCAAATCTAGCGGATTGTTCATTTTAGAATCAGGTGGGTTGCATATATGGGTGTTCACTATACAATTTTTCTAACTTGTCTGAATGCTTAAAAATTCTAAGAGGGTGGGGCACCTGGGTGGCTCAGTCGTTAAGCGTCTGCCTTCGGCTCAGGTCATGATCCCAGGGTCCTGGGATCGGGTCCCACATCGGGCTCCCTGCTCGGCGGGAAGCCTGCTTCTCCCTCTCCCACTCCCCCTGCTTGTGTTCCTGCTCTCGCTATCTCTCTCTCTGTCAAATAAATAAATAAAATCTTTAAAAAAAAAAATTCTAAGAAGGTGTTGGGGAGAAAAAGAGGCATGTCTTCAACGAGCCGTACCTGCATATAATCCCATTGCTAAATCTTAAAATTACAACGTTGAGTGAAAGAAGCCAGACCCCAAAGAGAATTTCAGTGTGGTTCCATTTATACAGGTTTGGGGCTTTAGAGAAGAGAGGTCAGGCCCAGTTGATCTGTGCTGTCAAAGGTCGGAATGTGGTTCTCTGTGGTGGGGAGGGTGCCTAGAAGGGGGCACAGCTGGGAGTTCTGAGGCGCAGATGAAGTCCTATTTCTGATTATGTGTGTGGGTTACGGGGGCGTGTGTTTGCTTTGTGACAATTCACCAAGCTTTTTGTGGAAATTTGCCCCTGGCTGTGTGTATAGCTCCCTAATCGGTTCTTGTTGTTGTTTTAAGGCACGCTGACCCTTCACACCGTGCACAAAGGGAACCAGACTGCTTGAAAACCACACTGCCTGATGTGAAGGTCTCACTGAGTGCAAGGAAGATCCCGCCCTGGTCCCGGGCTAGTCCTCGATACTGGGGACTTGGATGCTCTGGGCTTTGGTGCTGTTTATTTGGGGGGACTTTCTGTGTGGGTCTCAATTACATTCTTGAACATGCTCCGCAGGAAGCAAACCTGTGTTCCTTAAGTCCCTAGTGCATGCACATCACGACCACCGCGCCCCTCAACACTGCCCAGATTTCGGATTCTCCTGTGCTCTGACCACACGCCATGATTGATTTATCTCTTGCTTTATGTTTTAATGTATCAAATGCCTTTCCCTCTGGTAGCTCAAGGGACTTTTCTCAGAGAACTTAAAACATGAAACGGGAGGTCATGTTCTCTAGCTATTACAGGGGTAAATGAAAAGGGGGGCAGAGGGAGAGAAGAATGGCAAACTGAGGCAGAATAGGAGAGGTGTGGGGGGCTGGGGAAACAGTGACACCTCAGCAGGGAGACTAGGGCCCCAGATCCCCAGGATGTGTCCAACTCATCCAGATTTTTAGGTTCACGATTCAGATAAACTCTCAGGCAGGACCTTCCCACCCATACAGTGAAGATCAAGGCTCCCCTAGGGCCTATGGCCATAGCTGTCAGGAGTAAATTACTAAAATGTGGACATCTGGAAACCACAATTTCTCTTACAGGGGTCCTCCAGCAGAGCTTTGAGAGCACTAGTGGGGGTGGGTGCGCTGGGCCCAGAACAGGGGGTTGGGGTGGGGGGAAGGCACAGGTAGGCTCTGTGGCCATGACGTGTCCAGGAGCCTCCCCCCTGGGGCCCTTGGGGGGAGAGGACTGCCAGGTAAGCCCAAGGAAGTTTCCAGAATAGAGGCTGAGGGTGAGGAGAGGCGGGGCAGGAAGGCGGGGCCCGCAAGCCTATAGGATTCCTAGCTTCCCGCTCCTTTGTGGGAAAAGCCTCCCGCCAAATCACAAGGAGGAGGTCTGGAAGTTCTTCAGAACCTGACCAATTCCTGTAGGAGGACTGCTGCCTGAACCCCCACCCGGAGCTGGAGAAGGGGGCGTCCCTGCCCGAGGCACCCCCTGGGCCCCCGCAGGTTCCCTGAGCCAGGGCGGTGGACTTGGGGGTCTGAGCTGTGGCCCCAGAGCCTGCCTGCTCTCCCCTCCCCTCCCCTCCTCTCCCCGGCCGGGGACCCAAGCCCCGCCCCGCCCCCTCTTCCTTATCTCTTTCTAACCTTTTGCATTTTTTAGTCTCATTTCCTGTCGGGTTTTGCATTTCCCTCCCCCTGCCAGCCTATGACACACTTTCTCTCCTTTTTTCTCTCTTTCGCCTCCTCTGGCCTCGGGACTCCGGCCTGGGCGGCGCGCAGCCCCCTCCCGGCCCGGCAGCCCCTGCGCGGGCGGCGCCCCTCGGACCGCAGGGCGCGGAGGGCCCGAGGGCCGGGGCCCAGGGGGAAGCCGGCGGCCTGCGCGGAGGAGGCGGCCGGCGCGGCAGGCGGAGCATGAACGCCCCAGGTAGGCAGGGCGGACGCGGGGGTGGGGGGCACGGGCCGCGACTGGGGGGCGCCGTCCCGGCGGGGGTGCTGCTGCGGGGAGAGGACACGCGGGGGTGGGACAGCGCAGGGTGGGGGGAACCACAATGCATGGGGGGGCACGGAGGTAGACGGGGAGGAGGGCGCGGAGGACGGCGCCGCTGGGGGAGACGCGGTCGCTGTGGGGGCGCGCCTGGGGAGAGCACACGCAGGGTGGGAGCGGCCTGAGAGGTCTGGGATGGCTTGCTCTCCTTGCCCCGCGGAGCTGGACCCCCATCCATCTCTCTTCCCCTCCCCTCTTTCTCTGCCTCACTCTCCACGCTCCCCTCCCCCACCCCCACCCCAGCCCTCTTCTTCCAATCTTGATTTCTTCCACTTTCCACCTCCCCGTGTCCCCTCCGTGCCTCTCTGGGACAAGCTTGTCTCCCAGTGTCTCCACCTGGCAGAGTCCCCACACCCTTCCCAGAAGAAAGGGATGATCCTGGGGAGCGGGTCGGGGGGAGCGGGTGGGTGGCAGTGGCCCAGCAGGGCGCCCCTCGGTGCACCTGCCCCACAGAGAGGAAAAGAACCTTTTCTAACACCTGAAAGGACAGGAAGTTTCCAGACCACAGCGAGGCCTGACTCAGAGGCTCCCGAGAAGGTGGGGCCCCTGGGTGCAGAGGGGAAGGACAGCCTCTCCCATGGGGAGTATTTGAGAAGGGGACAGGAGGGGCCCCGGTTCCCAGCAAAGCCAGGAGGAGGTCCTGGTGACCCCGGCCTGCAGTTCCCTTCCCTGGACCAAGGACCACCCCAGCACAGGGTTAGGCTGGAAGCCTCCCCCCATCCCAAGCTCTCCTGCGCTCTGGGGCACAGGGAGGGAAGGTGAGTTCTCTGTGGCTTTAGAGCTCAGAGCATAGTTGGAGGGGCCACAGGGAGACAGGTAGGCTGTAGGGAACAGCCTTTCCAGTTGCCCCTGCCCTGCAGGAACGGAGAGGTTTGTCCAAGCCGTGAGCCTCCCTGCACCAGCTCAGCAGTGTGTCAGCAGAAGGCCATTTGCTTACCCCTGGTCTTGGACCAAACTGACCCCTGTGCCCGGACTGCCCTAAGAGCCTTTGATTTGTAGTTCAAAAAATTTGTCCTGACATTTACAACTCTCTTAAAGGTACAAGGTTATCAACCTTCCAGAAAGGGAAAACATGTCGGTCAGTCCCTTGACAATTACTGAGTGCCTACTCTGGGCATGATGTGCCCTGCAGTCCCAGGGGCATGGCTTCATGCAAGAACAGGAATTTAGTGAAAACTCCCCACCTTGGTCCTTTCCCTGAATGTCCGCTTCTGTCCACCCCCAAGGAAGCCATAAAGAAATGATGGTCCCACCGTGGGCCATGGGTGATCTGAGGGCAGAGGGAGCCTGGCACTGAGCCTTGCCACACTCCAGCAAAAGGTTTGGATATGTGTGGATTATATTAGCACCAGCATCAAAAAGGAAGGCTGCTGGCCCCGCCGGTCCGGTCTTGAGTCAGCACATGAATGATCCTTTATGTGATTTTTTTTCCTAATGGTGGTAAAATGCACGTAACAAAATTTACCTTCTCCACTGCTGTTAGGTCTATAGTTCAGCGGGATTAAGTGCATTCATACCGTGGTGCCACCATGTCCAGAACTTTCTCATCTTCCCAATCTGAGACTCTGTCCCCATTATCAATAACCCCTCCCCCCTCCCCTCAGTTCCTGGCATCCACCCTTCTGCTTTCTGTCTCTGTGAGTCTGATTCCTCCAGGGACCTCACGTAAGGGGGTTCATACAGCAGTTGTCTTTTTGTGGCTGGCTTGTTGCAATGAGCATGATGTCCTCCAGGCTCATCCATGTTATAGCGGGCGTCTGAATTTCCTTCCTCTTCAAGGCTGAGTAGTATTCCATTGTGTCGATGGACCCAGTTTTGTTTTATCCATTCATCCTTTATGAGGTCTTTTAAAATGACTTGTGAACCTAACTGTTCATCTGAAGATGATGGCCCTTGTTTGAATCAGTCAGTGGGCACTGTCTGGGGATGCTGCACTGGGCGCCATGGGGGACACACGGAAGGGATGTGAGACCCAGATGTCCTCACCCTAGGTAGTTCGTGCCAAGCAGTCTGGGCACACTGTGGCCAGAGCATACCGAGACTCAAACAAGATGGAACAGAATTGAGGGCAGGGAGGACGGTGAGGGATGAGGCTGGGATATGATAGGTGGGTGCACTCAGAGGGTGCAGGGACTGGGCTAGAAGGTTCCAGACTGAGACAGTGCTGGCAGGACAACATCCTGGCTTCTTCCCTACGTTGTGTTTCTCTACCCTTCCGAGAGACGACTTGCTTCCCGGGACCGAAGGGCTGTGTGTCTGGTGTGACGGTGGCAGGGGGAGGGGGCGGTGGAGGACGAAGGCAGCTCCTCACAGCACCTCCCGCGTGGAAGGCCAGCTTGGGTCCTGATGTTCGGATGATTGTGATGAAGAGGAGCGTCGGAGGACCCGTGGAGCTCCTCAAGTCCATTGTAAAGGCGCCTTCCGCTCTCTCTTGCTCAGCCTTGGAGGCAGTGCGCCCTGGTGACGGGGACAGGGTTTGTAACTCCTGCGTGGGCCAGGATTCCCAGGTGACCGCCCCAACACAAGCATGACTGCTGTTGGCACAAGATGTGTGCAACTGCTTAAAGGGTCTGATCGAGGGAAGAAGGCCCTAGGAGGTCCATGCTCCGCCTCTTGGGTCCGAGGCTGGCGGGGACGGTGGGAAGGTGCCGCCACGACAGCTCATCTGTGCTCAGCCTGTGACCTTGGACGGGCCTGTCACATCAGCTGAGAGTCATTTCTCCCCAGATACCCAGATATTAATACTGATGATTTTCAGGATTGTCGGTTACCCCAAGCATAAAATGAGAACACACGAAATGTGACAAATGACAGACCTTTGCGAGTATTACCGAGATCTGGGGAGGAGGAGAGGTGGGACAGTGAGGTCCAGACTTTCCCATGCAACCCCGCTGGGTGGACTCCGGTACCTGGTTTCCTGGTCCGCAAACCCCATCTTCCGGGCAGTTGTATGGATATCCTGCAGTATCCCGTCAGCCTAGCAAATACTGGCATTGATTTAAATATAGGAACAGAGAGAAAAGGAGAAGACAACTTTTCGGGAAGCCCCTTAAACACGCTTTTCTCCTAAGGACAGTTTCCCAGATGCCAGTCCCGCCCTGGGCCACACCTCGCAGGAAGAACACGCCCGGGCATCGTCCCCTACGCTGTCCACGGGCTTCTCGTGCTCTGCGGGTGAGTGGTTTTAGTGGGGTGACTGTTCTCAGGAGGGTAACCTTTTTTGGTCATGATCTATTCAGGGCTTCGAGATTATGATGGTCGCTGTCCCATTTGTGTTAGTGTGTCCATGGCCCAGTGCCAAGGAGTAATAGTTGTGTTCCCACCTCCCCGGGCTTGTGTGGTCTCTTCCTGCACCAGCCCCAGGGTCAGGCTCCCCCAGACACATCTGTTGTGTCACAGCTCCCCATGCAGCTGGGGGGGGGGTGTGTCATTCCCCAGTGGATGACGCTCCTCACTCATGGCTGAGCCGGAGGGAGGGGCGTGCAGACTCCATACCCCAAAAGAAGGCTCCCTCCTCCCCGTTGGTTTCTCTTTCAAGGGTGTAGGCTTCCTTCCTGCCTCACTCCCACTCAGGAATGAGCAGTCCTCGTACAGACATGCGGCAGCGACAAGGCGGGCCCCCCCATGCTCTGTCCCACGTACCCCACAGATCCTGGGGGTGCCGCAGGCAACACCCATCACGCTTTGCTGTCTACGGTCACCACCACCCCCAGGTGCTGGCCCCGTCCGCGAGGAGGCAAGATCCTTGAGCGGGAGGATCTGCAGTCTTGGAGCCAGGCCGACGGGGCGTCCACCCTGGCTCCGCAGCGCGCTAGCTGGGTGACCTCAGGAAACTCGGGAGAGTCATCATGGCTCTGAGCCTCAATTGCGCATGTGCAAAATTGGGATAGAAACACCACCCCTACATTTGTGTAGACCACAGTGTTTCCAAATGAAGGTGCCCAGAGGACTTCTGCTTTTAAAGTTGTACTTCTGACGTGGTTCCTTGTGATGGAGAATGGGGAGCAGGAGGTAGGACAGAGTGATGAGTTAAATACGAAACAGTATGTACCACAGCGCTATCTTCTAATTTACAAAAAAAAAAAAAAATCAGTGAGATGCAGGAATTGGCACACTTTCTCTGTAAAGGTCCAGATAGTAAATATTGTAGGCTTTTCGAGCCAGATGGTCGCCGTGGAAACTGCTCAGCTCTGGTCTTGCAGCCTGAGAGTAGCTGCAGATGTGAATGAGCGTGGCCAGATTGGGCCAGGGGCACAAAATGCGGGGCACAGGATTCACCCTTGACCAATAGTTGTCCAACTCCAGAATGGGGGAACTCGACCCAAGAGGAAAATTGGTTTTGTTTTTTTTTTAAGATTTTATTTATTTTGAGAGAGAGAGAGAGAGAACACAAGTGGGGGGGAAGAGGGAGAGGGAGAAGCAGGTTCCCTGCTGAGCGGGGAGCCCGACACAGGGCTCGATCCCAGGACCCTGAGATCATGACCTGAGCCAAATTCAGATGCTTAACCAACTGAGCCACCCAGGCGCCCCAAGAGGAAAATTCGTAAAGGACATGAGCAAACAGAATACGAACATACCAGCCAACGAGCTTCCTTTCTAATGAAATGCACACAAAGTCACGCAAGAGGGGCATGCCATTTTACACCTGTCGCTCTGGCAAAGGTCAAAAGGTTGAGGGACAACAGGCTCCCATACAGCGTGGCTGTGACGATATTTACCAACAGGGTAAGTGCATAAACCCGCTGGTCTAGGAATCCCACTTCTAAGAATGTATCTCATGGATGGAGTGTTTATGCGGGCCGGTATTCACTGTAACATTGTTTATCACAAGAAAAAGTTTGAAGCCACACAAATGTGCCCCAGGAGTGAGGTCATCCGATACCACGGAATTCTGCGAGGCCATTAATGGACCGGGCAGGACTCTAGGGCACATCCGAGGAGTTTCTGGAAAAAAAACAGTAGCACATATAAGAAACTGCGTTAGTAGGGACCTTGGGGAGAGGGACTTGGTATTTATTTTGTGTTTTATAGTATTTATTTTCTATCCTTGTCCCTCTTTTTTTTTTTTTTTCTTTTTTTACCAAGAGCATCTGTTATCTTTTTGATCAAGAAAACAACAATGTAGGGCACCTGGGTGGCTTAGTTGGTTAAGCGTCTGCCTTTGGCTCGAACCCTGATCTCAGGGTCACGCTCCCTGCTCAGCATGGAGTCTGCTTCTCCCTCTCCCTTTGTCCCTCCCCCTTGCTCATGCGTGCACTCTCTCTCTCTCAAATAAATAAATAAAATAAAATAAAGGAAAACAACAATGTAAAGTCAGGTTAGGAAGAGTGTCTAGGGTCGTCCCCATCCACTGCTGTTGCCGTCCTAGCTTCTCTGGGTCCCACCGGCCAGCCCCCGAGAGAGCCTGACTTCCGATCTCTGCTGCATCCCAGTAAGAGAAATCCCAGAGCCTCAGCGCTCCCATCGAAAGGCAAGACACCTTCCGAATCTGACGTGCACAGCTGCTGAGCGTTTCCATCCACCCACGTAGCCAAGCACCCAGATGGAGCCACAGGTCCCTTCCAGGCCCCCAGGGTGGGGGAGTGTCTCGAGCCCCTGCCCTGTCACTAACCCCCCACCTGCTTTGCCTGTCTTTGAACGTCACCTAAATGGAACCATGGGGCATGCTCCCTTTTGCCTCCAGCTTGAGACCCGCTCGTTGGCGCGATGTACAGCAACACCGATTCTCGGAGTGGTGCCGTATGAACGTCCCCCACTTTCTTTACCATCCTGCCGCTGGGAAGCATCTGCGTGTTTGCACTTTGGGGCTTTTATGATAAAGCTGCGGTGGACATTCTTGCGGAAGTCTTGGTGGCAATGACCCATTTTTTTTTTTTTTTAATCTGGAGGCGAACAGAAGCCCCACGCCAGCATCACTGAGCTTCAGTAAATTATTATTTTAGTGGGTGAACGTTGGAATGAAATACAACCAGGTCTTACCAACATTAGTTAGTGCTTCCTTCCTGGCCTCTGAGTAAGGATTATGTGATTCACCAAAGTTTTCTAAGAAGAAATGGCTTTTTTTTTTTTTTTTTTTAAAGGGATTCGAGTGTAGTTGGTTCAGGGGGATGCGTTCCATTGAGTAGTGATACCTCACACGGCCCTCCCAGGCTCCAGGCTCCAGGCTCCAGGCTCCAGGCTCTAATTCTCAGGTGCTTTTCGAAAACCCGTGTGTTGACCTCCATCACTCCTGGGGCACCGGAGCCCTCGGTCATCCCTGTGTGTGGTCGAAGAGACGGGTGTGCGGAGATCCCCCGTTCCCGGGGACGTTCTCTGTCTCCGTAAGCCGTGTCTCCCGGGGCCCCTCGGGGAGGTTCTGTCACATGGCCTCTATAGTCAGGGAGGTTTTAGGTCCCAGAGGAAAGTGGCTCCCAAGTAGGGGAGACCCCCCCCCCCGGACTGCAGCAGAGCACGGGGCGTTCACAGGGAACGGACCAATCTCCTTGTCCCTCAGTGTCATCATATAGAATGTTTACACCATGTGGCATCTTTTTAAACTAATTTTTAAAATACACTTTTGAAGCCCAACCTTCTCTGCCTTGTGGCAGAGTCAGACGACCGGAGCCAAGAGGCCCTCCTGCCCTAAGCCGGCGGCCACCCTCCCTCGTGGGTCTGGGCACATGGCCGCTCCCCACCTCCTCCACCCTACATGGGTGCCGGCCCCCGTCTCGTCTGTCCAGAGCCTCCTGGGGCCCCTGCACCCTAGCTCTCCTGCATCGCCCACGTCTCCCTTCTCTCCAAGGATCATTGCCATCCGCGTACAGATAGGATGCAGCTCTACCCGCCTTTAGAGAAAAGAACAGCCCCCCCCCCACCCCGCCGGCTTTCCGGGCTCATTGTGGCTCCCCGCCGGCCTGGCTCTGGCCTGCTCTGCACGGTCTGCTGTCGCTGCTGTAGGAGAATCCCACAGCGGGGACTTTCTGTCTCCATCCTGGACGCTGGAAGTCCCAGATGGACATGCGGGCAGGGCTGGGGTCTCCGGAGGCCCCTCTCTGGGGCCAGTGGACCGCTGCCTTCCTGCCGTGTCCTCGCGCGGCCCTTCCCTCTGTGTGCGTTTGCCGCTGAGACTCTGTGTGTGTCCCGTTTCTTCCTCTGACGAGGACACTGGCCATGCTGGGTTGGCTAACAGCTTCATTTTAACTTAACCACCTCTTCCCAGGCCTCATCTCCAGCTACAGGTCCCGGGGTTAGGGCTTCAGTGTATGAACTCGGGGGATGCACTTCAGCCCATCAGCTTTAGAGCAGGTCTCTTTGGAAATGTCTACACTGTCTGTCCCCGCCCCCATCCTCTGCTGCCCTCTGTCTGCACTCTATTTCGATAGCTCTTCTCAAGGTCACTGATGGCCCCCAAGCGGTTAGTTCAGGGGTCCGTTCTTAATCCTCCCAGGACCTCATCCCGGCCTCACGTGACCGTCCGGCCCCTCCTCCTGAGAACACGGCGTGGGTCCTGCCGTACTGACCACTCCTTCCTACTTCTCTTTTCTGATTCCTCGGTAACCCTTGACCTCAGGGTCAGAGTGCCTGGGGCCTCTTTTCCCGGTGCTCACCCTCCCTGGGTGCTCCCTATCTCACGACTGCCAGGTCTCATTCTGTTGCCCAGCCTGAGCTCTAGACGCTAACAGCCAACAGTCTCAACTTGTCTACCTGGACATGGGGTAGATCCAGAATTTCCCAACCCTGCCAGGTGCTCAGGCTTAAACACCTCCGAGAGGCTCCTGATTCCTCTCTCAGAAACAGGAGTGCGTCCACTTGCTCAGCGCAGAAATCCCACCTGCTCTGGTGAGGTCATGGAGGAAGCCATTTCTACGCCTCGTTGGTGCATCTGTCTGGGGACTTGCTCCCCCAGCAGGTGGAGTATCGTTCCGTGTGCTGGAGACGCCACCCGGCTCAGCAAGGGGGGGCCTCGGAGTCTGGGCCACAAATCCGTGGGGCCTGATGCGACATGATTACACAGGACTTGGGATGGCACCTGGGGTCCTTCTTGAGGGCCAGGTCCTTGCAGCTAGTGATGGCTTGCACGAGAAGGACCGAGCTCTGTGGAAGAGTTCTGTGATCGATTGCCCATGTCTGCTGTAGGTGTAAAACTGAAAACTGAAGCCTGGGGTGCCCCCGATGATGAGTCATCTGCGCGCTTGCTTGTCAAGACCAGGAACCCTCAGAGCCTTAAAAATCCACGATGACTCCGCGACCTTGAGCAAATCACTTCACCGTCCCAAGATTTTTGCTCCTTCACGAGCAAGATGGAGATAATAGTCCCTGCCTCCCTACCACCCAAAATTACTCCCGGGAGCGTAGGAGATAGCGGGTGAGAAATTGCTTTGAAAATAACACAACGTTATATAAACGTGAGGTTTTATTGTCATTAATTGACCTCTCTAGTCCTGAACTCATGTTAGCCATGCCTTCCTCTGGACCATTTCCTTGGGCTTTGCTTTCCTTTTCTCCCGCTCTGACAAGACCATGCCATTTGGATTTCCCTAGTGATGACGAGGAAGGGTTTGACCCTTGATGGCGGGCATGGGGCATGATCTTCTGTGCTTGGCAGATCTCGACCTCTTTAACACCAGGGTGGGTGGCTTCCTCTGGGGCCTTGTGGGTGGTTAGGGATGGGCCACTGCATTGCCAGCCATGATCTGGTCCCCGCCCCTCCCCCACCCCTCGTGATGCTTCTGCACAACAGGGAATAAAAATCTTCCCAAAGTGAATTTTTGTCTCCCTTCAGGGTTCATCCTTATTACCCAGATTCTGGAGTTAAATTAATTCTCCCGTCGGGCAGTTGGGAGTGGTTGGTCCTGCTGCCAAGCACACCTCTGGTTCATTTCTGGAGCGGGCATCAGCATCTATCTGTTCTGTCACCTGATAAAAACGTCCCTGTCGGAGGGTGGGAGGATGGGTTAGCCTGGTGGTGGATATCGAGGAGGGCACATTCTGCATGGAGCACTGGGTGTTATGCACAAACAATGAATCATGGAACACTTCATCTAGAACTAATGATGTAATGTATGGGGATTAACATAAGAATAATAAATAAATAAATAAATAAATAAATAAATAAATAAAAACAAAAACGTCCCTGTCCCCAAACCCACACGTCTCCCTTCTTTCACCTTGAATGTTGTTAATGCCCTGTGTTTTCTGTGAAAATCCCAAACAAGAGTCCCCATTTGTAGCCTCCTGTATGCATTAACTTTTCCCTCAGACCCAGGGGAGCCATCAGTTCTTATATCATTTGGTTTAAGCGAAGCTTTGGGGCATTTCTTCTTGCCAGTGGTATATTCTGAGTTGGATTCATTGGTCGGGCTCTTATTTATTAGCGAGCGTGTTTTATTGTAATTCATTTCCTTCTGGCTTCATTCTCCGGCCTTTGCCATGAACAATGTTTGGTGTGGTGTGAAATGAGAAGTATTCACAACTTCTCTAAGACATAACGGGTCTTTTTTTCTGGTTTGATTTCTTTTTTTCTTTTTTTTTTTTTTGGTTAGTGGCAGAAAAAATAAAGGACTCGTGTTTCCTGTGGGCCTGGAAACAGTGAATCAGATTTTTGTTTTGTTTAAAACCTGAAAATCTCAGGCAGGATTTGAAAGTCTCTGGACAGAGCTGAATGCCGTGTTTAAGGGCTTGGGGTGATGCCCCTTCCCGATGGGCCATTCCACAGGAGAGGGGGTGGCTACCCACGGAGACTGATGTGAGTGGGACCAGAAGGGTAACCTGAGTCAAACCATCTCTGGGGCACAGTGGGTCCTGACACTTCCTCCCTTGCCTTTCCTGTCCCGAGGGACATTTTCGTGATTCAACACCTGGTTGTTATTCACAGAAGAAAGAGTGTATGTAGTATATGTGGGCTCTGCCTCCCACCAGCCACGACACCTCGAACAAGTCCCCGAACGTCTCTGCACCTCTCCTCATCTGTAAAATGGGGATGACAGCAGTATTAGGCAAGATACCGTCTCCTGAGTGCTCCGCACCTGCAGCAGGCTCGTCCCTCGGGGAGACACACAGGAAGGGACATGCGCACACTCACGGTACAGATGTACGCTGCTCGTTAGCACGGGGACCTAGAGCAAGCTCCGAAGGGCCCCTGCCAAATCTAGAATTTATCGAGAACAGTTTACTCCTCTGCCTGATCCCCCGTACCTGAACCCCCATGACTACCGTTATCCACTTACTCATCCCTCACACGTGCCCAGCATGCACCATCCACGGGCCCCCTGCTAGGTGCTAAGGATGAAAAGCTGGCGTCCCGGCCCCAACCAGCCTGTAGCGTGGGGAGGAGACAGGTGAGTAAGCACCCAGTGAAGATGGAGCTGCAGGGGGGAGCACCTGGGGCTGCCGAGGAAGTCACCAAGACTTCCCAGAGCCGATCGAAGCTGAACGGAGTCTGGGAGAATAAGAAGGCTTTCTCAGCAGAGGACCAGCCTACACTAAGTCACGGAGGGGCGGTTAGTGTTGGGGTCAGACGGAGAGATGGGGAGGTGTTGGGACAGAGGGAGGAGAGGCCACCGAGAGCCCTGGGATGCCGTGCCAAGGAGGCAGATGCTGTCCTGTGGGCGAGGGCCGGCTGCTGGGGTGTTCTGAGCAGGATGGATGTGCAGGTTCGAAAGATCACTGAGTGGCAGCAAGGAGAACAGGTGGGAGACTCCAGGCAAGAGGCAGGCCCCCCCCCCCCCATGGGACACGGGCCAGGATGCGTTCTATTGTTATTTCAAATAAGCTTCACAGGGGTGCCTGGGTGGCTCAGTCGTTAAGCGTCTGCCTTCGGCTCAGGTCATGATCCCAGGGTCCTGGGATCGAGCCCCACATCGGGCTCCCTGCTTGGCGGAGAGCGTGCTTCTCCCTCTCCCACTCCCCCTGCTTATGTTTCCTCTCTCACTGTCTCTCTCTCTGTCCAAAAAAAAAAAAAAAAAAATCTCAAATAAGCTTCACATTGAAGTATAACATTCATATGAGAGATGTGCGCAAACCCTAAGCGCGCAGCCGGGGAGGTTACGCAAAGCGCACATGCCTGTGTTACCGGCGCCCAGATCAGGAAACAGACACGGCTGGCTGAGAAATTGTGCCACTGTGACAATGATGACTCTCCATATAGTGATGATCACCAGTATAGGCATGTCCCAAATACTGCGGGGGCCACTGAGGTTCTAAAAATGTATCGGCTGTTTTTTCAAACTGCAGATCTAACTGAGTGCTCCGCGTTCTGTCGGGACCCCCGAGCGGCATCCATGTTTTGCACGTAGCCACGCTTTGCCAGCGACAACCTGTTCTATGAATAGTCCACATTTTATCTGTACTGCTGTTGAAGGCTACTTGGGTTGTTTCCGATTTCTTGCCATTATGAAAAAGGATGCTATGAACATTCTTATCCCTGTCTTTTGGAGATTCCTGTCTGTATTTCCACTCGAGAGTGGATCTGCTGAGTCATAGAGTATGCTGCTAGTCAGCTCTAGTAAATACTGTCAAATCATTCTCTAAGAATGTCCCAGACCACACCCCCATCAGTGTTACACGCGCGTTCCAGCTGCCCTGCGTCTTTGCTCACACATGCCATGTCTGTCTCTTCACTGTTATCCATCCCAGTGGGGGTACAGCCAAAAAAAATAATTTTGTGGTTTTAATTTGCATTTCATTGTGACTAAGTCGAGTTAACTTTTTATGTGCTTATTGGCCATTTTGGATCTCGTCCTTGGTGAAGCGTCCCCTCGAGTGTTTTGCCTGTTAATCTCTTAGGTGGGCAGTTTCTTACTGAATTATAGTAGTTCTTTATATATGATAGGTAGGAGTCCATTGTCAGATATGTGTATTACTGATATCTTTCTTCAGTTTATGGCTTGCTTTTTCACCTTCTTAATAGAGTATGCTGATGAATAGAAGTTTTTCATTTTAACGTAGTCCAATTGATGTGGATTTTTTTTCTTACGGCCAATTATTTTTTGAATCCTTTGAAGAAAGACTTGTCTACCCCAAGGTTTATGGCTTCTTCTAAAAGCTTTATTATTTCGTCTTTCACATTTTTTAAAAGATTTTATTTATTTATTTGGGAGAGAGAGAACAACCGGGGAGACGGGTGGAGGGAGAGGGAGAAGCCAGGACCCTGGGATCATGACCCGAGCCGAAGGCAGACGCTTAATCGACTGAGCCACCCAGGCACCCCTGGGTGGCATCTTTCACATTTAGATATATAATCCTTCTAGAGTGAATTTTTTCCTTTAAAATAAACTTTATTGCAGGAAAATTTACATATAATAAAATGTACCCATTTTGAGTTTACAGTTCAGTGTGTTTTGACAGATGTGTATACCCATGTAACGACAACCACAATCAAGATATAGACTGTTTCCATGACCCCATGAAGTTGCCCCATGTCCCTTTGCCACTCGGGGTGTGGTCTATGGACCAGCAGCATCAGCCTTACCTGGAAGCTGGTTAGAAATGCAGACTCTCAGACCCCGCCCCAGACCTGCTGAATTAGAATCTGCATTTCAACAATATTCCAAGGTACTTTCTATGCACATTAAAGGCTTAGAGGCAATCTGAGTTCCTTTGGAGAAAGATGACAAGCCGAAAATGCTGTTTCTATTGTTATAAATAGCATAGCCTGAAGCAAGGCAGGGTAAATGATAGATTATCCAGTTTGGGGGGAAGATGAAAGTGAGAAGAAGGATGAAGTTGGGAAGAAGTGTTGAAGTCATTATAGGAGCACCTTCTATCCCCCAGACGGAGTCCTGGCCCCAACCATGTCGGGACAGGGCTCCCGAGAGGGACGGGATTTGCCACTGGGGAGGCTCATGGGGCCGCTGCGTCCTGCTCTGTGCCCTGGACCAGAATGGAGAAAGCCATCCTAAGGACCAAGCTCAAAAGAGATTTAATTTGGGGGTTCTTGTTGTTACCTTTTTGACTTTGTTTCAAGTTTAATTTTTATCTTTATCTAAGAAATACATGTATTGGTTTTTAAATGTCTAATATTTCCACATGGCTTACAATAAAAAATAGCAGTCTCCCAGCCCCCTCCCTCCCCCACTCTGCCAACATCTTAATCACGTTCTCTTGCCATGGCTCCTTAACCCTCATACCTGGTGCTCTGTTCTCCAGGGAGTAAACCTTCCTTCTCCTGCTGGGCTGGGAAGGGAATATGGGGGTTAACTGCTCCTTTTCCACATCTTCAGCCATGCCTCCTGGTGTAAGCCCTCCCCTGCATGTCCCCTTTCTATAGTATAAGATGCCTCTGTTTCCTGAGCCTCTCTGGGCTCTTCTTGCCAGCTCTTCGACCACGAGGCACTAGGTTACATCTCTCTCTAAATCTCTAAACATTTTTAAATTATGCACTAAATATCTCTTAAAAATTCAAACAAATTGGGGCACCTGGGTGGCTCAGTCAGTTAAGCATCTGCCTTCGGCTCAGGGGGATCGAGTCCCATGTCAGGCTCCTTGCTCAGTGGGGAGTCTGCTTCTTCCTCTCCCTCTACTTGTGCTCTCTCACTCTCCTTCTCTTTCAAATAAGTAAATAAGATCTTTTAAAAATTTAAAACAAATTAGGGGCGCCTGGGTGGCTCAGTTGGTTAAGCGACTGCCTTCAGCTCAGGTCATGATCCTGGAGTCCCCGGATCGAGTCCCGCATCGGGCTCCCTGCTCAGCAGGGAGTCTGCTTCTCCCTCTGACCCTCCCCACTCTCATGCTCTCTCTATCTCATTCTCTCTCTCAAATAAATAAATAAAATCTTTAAAAAAATAAAAAATAAAAAAATAAAAATTTA
The DNA here is from genome assembly GCF_054177405.1 of Leptonychotes weddellii. NCBI lineage: Eukaryota > Metazoa > Chordata > Mammalia > Carnivora > Phocidae > Leptonychotes > Leptonychotes weddellii. Next base: position 2,075,159 of record NC_138373.1, on the reverse strand, counting down.
AAACAAATTATATATAAAATAGAGAATTTTTTTAAGATTTAAGAATAAAAAAATTCTTTTTTAAGAATAGAGAATGTTTTTTAAGATTTTATTTATTTGACAGAGAGAGAGAGCACAAGCAGGGGGAGTGGGGGGTGGGGAGGGACAGAGGGAGAAGCAGGCTCCCCACTGAGCAGGGAGCCCAACATGGGACTCGATCTCAGGACCCTGGCATCATGACCTGAGCCAAAGGCAGACGCTTAACCGTCTGAGCCACCCAGGTGCCCCTATGGAATTTACTTTTGTGAATGGTTTGAAATCCCTTTAAACGTATTTCTGAGGGCTGTCCCAGCACATCCTTTCCCCTCTGATCTGCAGCACCGAGTTTCTCAGGACTCAAATTTCCCTCTACCCTGGCTCTAAATCTGAGCTCACTGTCGTATTCCTTAGATCTGCTTCTCTTTAGCCAAACAAGTACCACACTGTTTTCTTCCCCTTTTGTTTTCTGCCTCCTCAGGTTTTTAACTGAACATTTCCTGATTCCATTTTATCTCTTCTCTTAGCTTACCAATTATACTTCTTTAAAGTCTTTTTAAAGAATTTGGAAAATACATTCGCTGAGTATTCCCAGTTTCTCCTCTGCACCCCCCCCACCATGAGAACATTGTCAATCATTTCACCCATCCCTGTGTGAGAATCACCTGATACACTGTGACTATTAGGGAAAAGCCATGAACATTGTTGCTATTGTAGACCCGCCCCAACTTACAATGGTTACACTTACGATTTTTCATTTTTCGACTTTACAATGGGTGCATTTGGTAGAAACTATACTTTGAGTTGAATTTTGATATGTTTCCAGGCTAGCGATTGCAGTATGATTTTCTCTTGTGATGCTGGGCAGCAGTGAGCTACAGCTCCCACTTAGCAATGCCGGGATTACTGACAACCATCCCGCACCCACACACCCATTTTTCGCTTTCAGCACAGTATCCGATGAATTACATTGGGATATTCAGCCCTTTATTATAAATTGGCTTTGTGTTAGATGATTTTGCCCAACTATGGGCTAATGTAAGTGTTCTGAGCTCGTTGAAGGTAGGCTGGGCTGAGCTACGATGTTCGATAGGTGTATTAAGTTACATTTTCGACTTAACGGTATTTTCAACTTCCAGTGGGTTTATCGGGAGGTCACCCCATCATAACTGGAGGATGATCTGTACTTGAGAGAACAGTTCTATTTTAGGTCAATTAAGAATGAGAAAAATGAAAGATCTTATTTTACATTTATTTATTTATTCCTTCTCCAGTGTTCTTCCTTTCTTTGTAATGTTTTCTGCCTGAAGATCCGCTTTTAACATGTCTTGCAGGGCAAGTCTGCCGGCCATAAATTCTCTGCATTTTAGTTTATCTGAGAAAGTATTTATTTCTACTTCACTTTTGAGGATGATTTCCTTGGATATAGAATTCTAGGTTGATAATTTTTTTATTTCTTGATACTTGGACTATTGCCCTCCACTCCTGCTGCATGATGTCTGATGGGAAGTAAACTGTGATTCTTACCATTGTTGCTTTGTAGGTGTTTTCTCCCCCTGTGGATGCTTTCTAGATTTTCTGTTCATCTTTGGATTTCTGCAGTTTGGATCTGACATATGTAGGTGTGTTTTTCTTTTCTTTTTTTCTTTTTTTAAAGATTTTATTTATTTGAGAGAGTGCAGAGTGAGCAAGAGAGAGAGAGCGAGAGAGAGCCCGAGCAGGGAGGAGAGGGAGAAGCAAGCTCCCTACTGAGCAGGGAGCTCAACGCGGGGCTTGATCCCAGGACTCTGGGATCACCACCTGAGCCGAAGGCAGATGCTCAACCGACTGAGCCACCCAGGCGCCCCTGTAGGTGTGTTTTTCTTGTTACTTATCCTTCTTAGTATTCTCTGAACTTCCTGGATCTGTGCGGTTTGATGTTATTAGCTCTGGAAAATTATTGGTCATTATTAATTCAAATATTCCTCCTGCTTCTCTTTTTCTCCCCCCCCCCCCACTCATCCAAATACATGTATCCTCCACCTCTGATATTATCCAATAATTCTTGCTTATTCTGTTCTGATTTTTTCCCCACCCTTTTCTCTTTCTACATTTCAGTTTAGGAAGTTATATTAACCTCTATTCAAATTCACTGATTTTTTTTTCCCTTGGCCATGTCCAGCCGACCGATGATCTTGTCAGAGGCACACTTCATTCCCAATACTGTGTTTTTTGCTTCTAGCCTGTCCTCTCGATTCTCATCGAGAGCTTCCATCTCTGCATACATGGCCCATCTGCGTGTTGTCCAGCTTTTCCAGTAGAACCATCCACATATTAACCACAATTATTTTAAATTCCCCATCTGATAATTCCAGTATCCTTATCATACCTGAGTCTGGTTTTAACCACTGCTTTGTCATTTCAAAATGTATTTTTTCTTGCCTTTTGGCATTCCTTGTGCTTTTTTGTGGCAATAATAGGAACTGAGGTAAAGAGGCCTTTAGTGTGAGGATATATGTTAATATGGCCAGGATTGGGTTCTGTTTAATGTCTGTGGTAGCCGTAGGTACAAATCAAGCTTCCACCACTTCAAGGATCCCTGTTTTTGTCTCCCTTCTTGACTATGAGCCTCCCTCCTCCTTAGAGAATTTTTACAGCGCTTTCAGCTCTAATCCATGGTTGTCCTGGAGCCTGATGCTGTGGTGGAATGTTCTAGACCCTGTGATGAAGTGTCAGTCTTTTAGTGGGCCTGGGCCTTGGGGCTGGGACACTGACAAGTGATACCCCAAGGATACAGATTTCCCCCTATGCCCCAGTCCCTGCTCCAGCCGCAGTGTCCCAGTCTGTCCTTGACACCTTACCTGTGACTATGGCTATGAAGAAGGTCCTGGGTCTATTCAAGGTGGTTCCTTTCATCACCCTCTGCCAGACCCACCAGGCGCGTCTTCCTGGGATCCTCGCTGTGAGAACTTGGTGCGCTTCCTGCTAGAAAAGCCAAAAAGATTGTGGTGTCCCCCTAACAGTGTGGTCCCCCTAGTCTTTCATTCTTACTGGTCCACAGTCGGCCTCCAGCAAAATCACCATTAAGAGTTCCTACCAGTTATGGCTCCAGCAGCTTCTGTTACCTCTAAGTAGACCTCAGTTGCTGCATCCTGCTAGATGTCCCCATCTCTCACATTCTCAAGGTGGCCATTTGTCCTGTGACCTCACTTCTCTGATGTTAGTTCTCTGGGTCTCTTAGTTCTCAAGAAAATTGTTGATTTGCTGTTCATCCAGCTTTTTCTTATAAGGATGGAAGAGACAACTTCCAAGGTTTTTACATGTTAGAGCTGAACCCACAGGTTGATACCAAGCTGCCTTCATTACTGTAGTGTCTTAGTTAGGGTAGGCTCTACCGCAGAGCGAGTAGACCCCACAATACCAATGTCTTAAAGAACAGAAAGTCTGTATTTTTTTCTCATGTAAAATGCAGGGTGGGTTTTCAGGTTAGCAGGACATCTGCCTTCCCTGCCGTTCAGGGCCCCAGGCTCTTTCCACCCCTGGGGCCACAGTGCTATTTTCACCTGGTCAGCAGAAGGAAAAGGACAGAAAAGTGCACACATGGCAGGTTTATTATGCACCTGTCCTGGAAGGAAAACGTATTGCTTTTGTTCACACTGAATTGAAGAGAACAAGGTCACATGACCACACTTGACTTTAAAAGAAGCTGGGAAATGTACTCGAGTCATGCACCTGCCACCCCCCCCCACGCACAGCTACCAATCTTTTTGTTTTGTTTTTTAAGATTTTATTTTTTGAGAGAGTGGGTGGAGGGGCAGAGGAGAAGCAGACTCCCCGCTGAGCAGGGAGCCCGACATGGGGCTCGATCCCAGGACCCTGGGATCATGACCTGAGCCAACGGCAGACGCTTAACCGACTGAGCCACCCAGGTGCCCCAACAGCTACAATCTTTATCACTTACTGTTTTACATTCAATCTTAATGCCTGGTAGGACCAATGCATTTGACCTCATTCTTTATCATGTGTGTCTTGACTCTTTCTTGATCACTTGCTTTACCTTGCATACTTTAGATCCTGCTCCTGGTGTTCTATAAAACATCCTGTTGGGATTTCAGTTATATCAAATCTATATATAGATCAATTTGAGGAGAACTGGCATCTTTCTGATATTGAGTGTTTCCATCTGTGAATTTGGTTTCTCTTTCCATTTCTTTAGATCTTCTATAATGTTTTTCAGTAAACTTTTAAAATCTCTATAAAGGTCTTGCTTAGTTTTTGTTCCTCCTATCTTTTGTTTTTTTGAGGCTAATATAGTGTCTTTTAAAACCTAGCATTACTAGTATACAGAAACATGGGCTTTTTTATATATTTAATCTTGGATTCATAACTATCCTGAACTCAGTCCAGGACTGGGACTCAATCCCAGGACTCCAGGATCATGACCTGAGCTAAAGACAGATGCTTAACTGACTAAGCCACCCAGATGCCCCTTCTTGTTCATTTCTTAGATCTTTTATTTCTTTTTTTTTTCCATTCATTTATTATTATTTTTTTTTTACCATGCTAGCTAGCATCTCCAACAAAGCATTGAATAGTAGCAGTAATAGTGAGCATCTATGTTTTGGCTCTAATCTTGAAGGAGAAGCTTTCAGAGTTTCACTTTTAACTATTACATTTGCTGGAGGATTTTTGTGGATATATTTAATTAGTTTATGAACATTTATTTCCTGTCCATTTCCTCTTTGCAAATATATTTTATCTTGAATGCATGTCAGATTTGATCAGGTGCTGTTTCTACAGTTACTGGATTATGTACAATTCTGCCTTACTCTTAATTAATCAAATCTCGTTATACTATTTTCTAAACTTAAACCACCTTTGTATTTCTAGGATAAACGCAACTTGGTCATGATTTTCTTTATTGTAGCTAGATTTTTTTTTCTACTTGGACAATCTTTTTGAGTTAAAAGCACTCATTTTGCACTTTTTCTATTCTCCAGCTTTATCTATCTATCTATCTATAGATAGATAGATATATTTTTTTCCCTTCAGGATTGAGATATTTGTTGTGTTTCCCTCTCAATTCTATCCCTCACCCACTGGCTTCTGGTTTGAAAGTTATACACTCCATTTTTTAATCACTTAATTGAGACTGTAGACATTTTAACATTCATATTTAATAAAGTGTAAAGTTAACTAATACCTTTGCCCTCCTTCCCCCAAAATACAAGGACTTTTGTGTTCATTTCCAAATACTGAGCATGCCAATTCATGCACTGCTGCCCAGTATTTTAATTCTATTATTTTTAAACCCACAAAATAGGCATTATTAGTTTTGTTTTCTATAATGTTTGTCTAGATTTATGTATATATTTATCCTTTTTTTTAAAGATTTTATTTATTTATTTGACAAAGAGAGACACAGCAAGAGAGGGAACACAAGCAGGGGGAGTGGGAGAGGGAAAAGCAGACTCCCTGCTGAGCAGGGAGCCCGACACGGGGCTCGATCCCAGAACCCTGGGATCATGACCTGAGCCGAAGGCAGACGCTTAACGACTGAGCCACCCAGGCGCCCCTTACCTTTTCTTTGGTCACTTCCCTCTCTGCATCTAGACCTAGTATTTTTCTTCCTTCCAGAAATATGTCCCTTAGAAGTTCCCTTAATGAGCGTCTGTTAGCAATAAATTCTCTATTTTTCTTGGTCTGAAAATGCCTTGATTTTGCTGTTGTTCTTGAAATAAAATTGCACAGAGTGCACAGTTGCGAGTCGGCTGCCACCTTCTCTCAGTACATTGAATGTATCATCCCCTGCCTGAAGTTTCCCTGCCTGTTGACATTTTTCTCATCCTTGACTGATTGTTGTTCCTTTGAAGGTAGTCTTTTTCTCCCTTGCTTCTCTTTCAATTGCTTTCTGTCTTATGGTGTTTGTTCTGCAGTCATCCCACAAAATATATGGGTGTGGATTGACATGTTTGTTCTCCATCTCTGGATTCGTTGTACATCCTGCGTGTGGAGATTCACATTTTCATCAGTTCTGGAAAATGCTCAACCAGGCCCCCTTCAAGGACTGTCTCTGCTCCTGGACATCCCAACACATGCAGTGTCCTTTCCATTGTTCCTCCACATGCCTCAACCTCCCTAATAATTTCTGTCTTTTTGCCTTGCTAGGCACCATCTTCTTGGTAAATTCTTGGCAGTTGGTATCTTAGTGATTTTTTTTTTTTTTAGGATTTTATTTGTTTATTTGAGAGAGAGCAAGGGGAGGAGCAGAGAGAGAGGAAAAAGCAGACTCCCTGCTGATCATGGAGCTCGACGCAGGGCTCAACCCCAGGACCCCAAGACCATGACCCCAATGGAAACCAAGAGTCAGATGCCCAACTACCAGAGCTACCCAGGCACCCCTAGTGATCTCTTCATATCTGCTTTCAGTTGACTAATCCTCCCCTCTGGTGTATCTATCCTACCGTTCAACCATCCTTTGAGGGCTTTAAAAACCATAATATTAAGGACGTTTTCAAACACACGCCAAAGTAGAGATTCGGATCATGAACGCTTTCCATGTCATCATCTGCATGTGGCACTCTCCTTACAGCCCGTGGCCCTTCTCCCCTCGCCCCCGTGCTTGGGGGCACATCCCCGACCCCGCCTCATTTCAGCAAGAGCTGCGTGCTCTGGGAAGCTTTTAACGTCAATCGTGATCGTTTGGTTCCTTTAGAGATCTGCTTGTTTGCTTTGAGTGGTTATTTACTTTTTATATTTTGGGTCTTTAAACATACTGAACATTTGGTTATTTAAGCATAATGGAGATAATACGTCTGCGTTCAGCATTGTTCAACCTCTAATATCTGGATTCCTTGTGGATCCGATGCTGCAGTTACTGTTCTGTTGGTGACTGGGCTTTCATTTGTTTTATCACTTTTTAAAAATTGTTCTCTGTTTTGGTTTCTTTGGGGAACATTAGGTGTTTGACTTAATTTCATAAATGATTTCTGTCAGTCGTGAATTCCAAAAAAAAAGAAGAACTTGAGTTGGCAGTTTTACAGATAATTTTATTGAATTTAATTTTTAAAAAAGTTTTAAATGTTTAATTGAAGGATGGCTGATATAAAATATTAAATTAGTTTCAGGTGTACAACTGACAGCAGAGAGATTCAACGATTATAACATTCTGAAAGGCTCACCACATTAAGCATATGACAGCCTTATTGACTGTGTTCCCCATGCTGCACTTTTCGTCCCTGTGACTGATTTATTTTATGACTGGAAGTTTGCACCTCTTCATCCCCTTCACCCATTTTGCCCATCCCCCGTCCCCTCTCTTTGGCAACCACCAGTTTTTCCTCTGGATTTATGTGAGCCCACGTTCTTTGAAATTATCTACAGAAAAATTTTGAGGCCTGAATTGGGCGTGTGCTTCTCCAAAGATGATGTGGGTTTGCTTCTGCCAGATGCCCAGGCCCCCCAGGAGCGGGATCACGTTGTCTGTTTGGTTAATGTGAACGTTTTATTGAAGTACGACGTACATACGAACAAAAGGCAAATCATTACTGCACAGCTTTTGTGGCCAGCCGGCAGAAGATGATCAGAACTGCAGAATTCCCCTCCTGCTTCTGTGGATCACGTCCTCCATCAGAGGTCACTACCCTCTGGAACACAGGGTGGTTCTACCTGTTTTCTTTTGATGGAACCACCCGCTCTGTGCTCTTTTTTCATATCTGGCCTCTTTTACTCAGCACACGCCAATGTGTTCATTGACATTGCTGTATAGTACTCCACTTTGTGTTTCTCTCCTGCAGTTGGTGAGCATGTGAGTGGCTTCCCTTCGGGGGGTCTGACACCATGAGATTCCTCTGTGTGTCCCATGTGAACACACCATGCTTCTCTGCCAGATCTCACACCTAGGAACAGAGGAATCGAGGGGCACAGGATACTCGTGTTCCTGCTTTCATACTAACAGTGTTCTGCAATGGCCGTACTCACGTATTTCCACCAGCAGTACAAGCGTATAGGACAATTTAAACTAAATCCTCCACTTGGTGCATTTTGGTCCGTGAAGTCAGGTGAATGAAGATCCTCCAACTGCACGAGAAACAGGTGGCTACAGACCACAGCGAGGACGTCCCCCGCCTCTCAGCTGAAGCTAAGACAGGTGGATTCCCTTGCTGTCTCTGAGTTTTTTTAATTTTTTAAGAAAAGATTTTATTTATTTATTTATTTAGACAGAGGAAGAGAGAGAGAGAGAGGGTGCGAGCAGGGAGGGGCAGAGGGAGAGAGAATCTCAAGCGGACTCCTCACTGAGTGTGGAGCCCGATGTGGGGCTTGATCTCACGACCCTGAGATTATGACCTGAGCCGAAATCAAGAGTCAGACGCTTAACCAACTGTGCCACCCAGATGCCCCTCCATCTGAGCTTTTAAAAATCCATCACGTCTCTGGGAATACAGCCCATCAGGGGTCCTGTGCTGTAGGTGAGGGTCTCTGGTCTGAGTCTCCATTGCCATCTGGCCCCAGGTTGGCTCACCCCGGCTTGCCAGAGGCTGTAGGGCAGCCCAAGCCCAGTGTTTCCTCCCTGACTTCTCTAGGCTCCTACTCTGGTTTTGCTCTCAGCCCCTGAGGACTTCCCTTAGTGTCTTGCTGGGTCAGTTATGGACTTTAATAAACATTCTGAAGGACTTTCTCTGGCATTTTAGGTCTATTATGGTGGAAATGTTTTGGACTGTGTCATCTTTCCTGAAGTAGTAGTCTCTGTCTGCTTTCCATCTTCCAAAATTTGTTGACATGTCTCATCTGACCTGATCCCTTCCATTCTCTGTGTCCATGTGAACACACACATGCGTGTGCATGTGTTTCATTCCTTTACTGTGAAATCGGTGCAGTTTCAGGAGGGAACAGAGAAATATGTAGGCATTTAACTGGAAATCCAACTTGAAGCATTTTAAGTAATTTTCTTCTCTCTCTCTGTATTTGCTGACGACTTCTCTCCTGGTGCTCGTTTCTCTTGCTTCTCGAATTTGGTCCTCAGAACAGCAGCACTGACATCTCTTGGGCTCGTGTTAGAAATCCAGGCTCCCAGGCCCCACCCAGACCCTCCAAGCTGTTTTTACAAGAGCCCCTGGTGATGCCTACAGGCAGCAGACCTCGAGAGGCCCGCTCAGCGCTCAGCACATCGGGCTCCACGTGGGCCCCTTCCCCTGGCCCTGCTCCCTCTTGTATCCTGGCTCCCTTTTCCTTCTCCACTTGGGCCCCCATTCAAGCCAGGACCCTCTGCTGCAGTGGTTCTCAACCTGCACGTTAGAAGCAACTTCCAAACTCACCCTTCCCAGGCCACGCCACAGCTAGTCACATCCTTATTTGGGGCCGGACCCCAAGCATCGACCATCGTGTTCTTGAAGCTCCACAGGTGAGCCTGGTGTGTCTAAGAGATGCAAAGATAGTAAGAAACAGCCCCGGCCTTGGGAAGTTCCCAGCCTAGAGCCACGAGGACGTTCTGGAGAATCAGAAGCAGCCCTGAGGACAAAGAGTAGATTTCTGGGCACTTAATGTAAATTACATGCAGCTAATGAGGAACAGTATTATTTTGGAGTCAGGTGCCTGGATTCATGGTAAAAGTCCCAGAGCTTTGTTTCCTGGGATCTTGGATTCAGTCAAAGCTCTCAATGTTTTTCTGGCCAAGCTCGGGCCCCGGTAACAATGTGGCCAAACTGAACTCCGTCACTTGGTCCAGGGGCCACAGCGGGACCCAGGACTGATGTGGAAGGAAACCCACGACCAGAATACCATCGAACGGCATCCTCCTGATGTTTCTCCCCAGACGCTCCCGCCCTACACTGCTGACGTCCTGTTTGAGCCGACAGCTTGAGGGGCCCGTCCATCTCCACTAGTGAGCACGGTGGCCTCAGCCCCACGGAGGTAAAGCAGGCCTCTGCTACCCGACGTTCCACATCCTTCCCTCTGCATCCTACATTCTGATTTTTCAACGAGCCATGCCCTCGCGCAGCCTCGGGTTCATAGGTGGAGGGTGAGCCCTCGAACAGTTGGGTTCTCCAGGACCCACTGTTTCATCTGCCAGCCGGACGAGGCACCACGGAGTTTCCACCAAGACACTGGGAGTTTTCATTAATGGTGCTGTGCTGGTGGGTTGAGATTCCTGCATGCCTCCTGCAGCCAGCCGGTGCCTAGGGTTGCTGTCTGAAGTAACAGGTTCTCGGCACACTTACTGACTTCCCTGAGCAGGTTCTGGAATCCGGGTCTGGACATGCGGCCAGCCAGAGCGGCCTGATGCAGCCAAGTGAGAGGGGGCTGGCTGGGAAGCCACTCCAGGGTGGAAGGCACCTCCTCGGGGGCGTTACGGGCTGAGCTGGGCTCCCCCACCAAAGTTCACGTGTTGAAATCCTGATCTGCAGGACCTCAGAATGGACTGCGTTTGGAGACAGGGCCTTGAAAGAGGTAGTTAAGGTAAAGTGAGGTCAGTAGAGTGATCCCTAATCCAGTCTGACCGTTGTCCTGAGATGAGATCAGGACACAGACACACCCAGGGGGATGACCGCAGGGGGACACAGGGAGAGGACAGTCGTCTGCACAGCAAGGGGAAAGGACTCACAAGGAACCGACCCTGCCGACACCTTGATCTTGGACTTCCAGCCTCCAGACCTGAGAATAAACTTCTGCCGTCCAGGCCACCTGGTGGTGGTTCTGATACAGGGGTCCTGCTCACCTCTGCCGCCTCTGATGCGGCTCCCCGCCCCCATGTCGGCGAGAGCCCAAGACGGGGATCCAGACGCTCCCCTCTGGGCACCGGAAGCCGTGATGTAGCAGTTACTACAGCCGGCTACAGGGCCGGCTCCTAACAACGCATACAGTCCCGGGGCCCCAGAGCAGAGCGGGGGATGGGCTGCAGAAGCAGTTTGGGTTTGTGCCTTCCCGATTCCCCAGTGTCCTTCCCCACCACTGTGGAGCACTTTGGTGAACACGGTGCTGAGCTGATTTTTTTTTTTTTTTTTTAATTGGCATTCCAGACCCACTGTGGGAGATTCTGGGAGTTCATTTTAAAGTCAGAGAGAGAGAGAGAGAAGCCGGGGCTGTCTAATTCCCTGGTTTGATTGCATGCTAAATCTAGTTTGGTATTTTCCCCTCTTGGCACATCTCTTTTATGATAGTTGGAAGCAGATGAATGACAGCTCTAGGTGCCTCTGCAATCTGGGAGTCAGGACGAAAGAATGACCTCATTACAAGGCCCACCGCACTCCGTCCCATCTCGTCTGCCTTTTACTGCAGATTCCCGTGATCTGCTTAGAGGCTGAGGGACATGGGTGACAGGGATTGGGTCCCATGCCAGATCCAGTCTCCGCTCAAGGGCCCTCAACCCACCCACCAAGTAAACTTCCTACAATCTAATGTGCGTACTCAACCGAGCTAGTTACGCAGATAGCGGCCTGACCTGCCCCCACCTCTGGGGCTCAGCGTGGGCTCCCTCCCTGCGCCACCTGGCCGTCCCCTCTGCCCGTGCAGACCACCCGTCCTGCAGTCTCACTCGGGCCCTGTGAATCCTCTGCTGGGGGCTCTCCTCCACTCTGCTGCCTCTTGCCTCTGAATTTCCATTGCATTTTGTGACTAAAAACGAAATCCCGGTGGGGATGAAAAATGCAGCTGCTGTGCAAAACACAGCAGCTTCCTCAAAAGGTTAAACAGTGAGTTACCGTATGACCCAGCAATTCCACTCCTAGGTGTGCCCCTGAAAGAATTGCAAACAGGTGTTCAAACAAATGCTTGTACGCGGATATTCATGGGAGTGCTGGTCACAAGAGCCAAATGGTGGAAATAACCCAACTATACATTAGCAGAGGGATGGAGAAACAAAATGCGGTAAATTCAGACAACGGACTGTTAATCAGCCGTGAAAAGGAATGGCGTCCCGATACCTGCTCTGAGGACAGCCTTGAAACTGAGAGAAGCCAGGCACAAGAGACCACAGCTCCTTGCACTTACATGAAGCATCCAGACTAGGCAATTCCACGGGGACAGAAAGCAAAGTAGCGGTTGCCCAAGGCTGCGGGGAGGACCTGACTGCTGCGTATGTTTAGAACCGGGTAGAGGTGCTTACACAACACGGTGGATATCTAAAACGCCACTAAACCGTGCGCTTAAAGTGGATGATTTTCTGTTACGTGAATTTCACCCCCATAAAAAGGAAGAAATCGTGGGCTCTTAGAGCCAGAGGGAACTTGAATCCAGTCCACCCTTGTAGGTGAGGCAGGACTCCTGTGTGGGGATGTGTGAGAGACACCACCTGATGAGGAGAAGGGGCACAGGCAGGTGGGCAGGTGTTTGGGCTGGGGAGGACGGCCACCCTCCTTCCCTGCCCCCTCCACCCTCCCCACTCTTTGTTATATAGTCACGTGGAGCCTTATCGTTTCTCATTTTAGCTTTTCATTTTCCAGCCGTCGAGGTTTAGAGAAGCAGCGTAACTCAGTGGTTCTGTTTCTGGGCTTTGGAGCCGGGAGGCGTGGGTTCAAGTCTGGCCTCCGCCGGCAGGAGCTCTGTGATGCTGGTCACATCTCCAACCTCTCCTAAGCAGCAGTTCCTCTTCCGTGAGATGGGATGGCGTTGGCATCTACCGGATACGTTTGAGGGAGGTGCTGGTGCGGGCTGAGGGGTGCTCAGGGCCACGCCCGGCACAGAGCACGCCGCCCACAAGCTTAGTCGTGTGTGTACGAACCAGTCCCCTCCACTGTCCTTGTTTGGGTTTTCATATTGATCAACTCGGGTCTGGATGGTTAGGGTGACCGTATTCTTTCCCGTCAAATCAGGACGCTTTTTGTTTCCATTAACATACAAAAAAATCGACTCCCTTTGCTGCATCGTTCCTTGATTTTTGGTGCCTATGTGGATTCAGGTGACCACCACCATAATCCAGATTGAGAACAGCTCTGTCACCCCAAAACAACTCCCTCAAATTAGTTAACACCCTCCCCTCACCCCAGCCCTGCCAACCACTGATGTGTTCTGACGCTATACTTTTTCTTTTCAAGAATATCATATACATGGAATTTTGGAGACTAGCTTCATCCATCCAGAATAATGCCTTTTTTTTTTTTTTTAAGATTTATTTATTTGACAGAGGGAGAGGGAGAAGCAGGCTTCCCGCTGAGCAGGGAGCCCGATGCGGGGCTCAATCCCAGGACCCCGGGGATCGTGACCTGAGCTGAAGGCAGACACTTAACTGACTGAGCCCCCTAGGCACCCCATCCAGCATAATGCCTTTGACATGCATCCACGTTATTGTGGGTATCAACAATGAATTCCTTTCCTTGCTGAGTAGTGTATGATGTTCTGCATACTTATGAGACAGGTGATTATGTCCTCCCAATCAGTAGCTTGTCTTTCATCTTTTTAATACTGTCTTTTGCAAAGTTTTTAATTTTCAAAAAGTCCCATTTGTCCATTTCTCCTTTCGTGGACTGTGCTTTTGGTGTCTTGTCTAAGAACTCTGTCTAACCCATGGTCACAAATATTTTCTGTTTTCTCCTAAAGGTTATATAGTTGTATGTTTTATTCTTAAATATAGGATCAATTTTGAATTAATTTTTAGACAAGGTGCAACGTATATGTGGAAGTTCATGTCTTTGCATAGGTATGTACAATTATTTCCTCACCATTTATTGAAAAGACTGTCCTGGGGCGGCTGGGTGGCTTAGTCGTTAAGCGTCTGCCTTCAGCTCAGGTCTGGGATTGAGCCCCGCATCGGGCTCCCTGCTCCGCGGGAAGCCTGCTTCTCCCTCTCTCACTCCCCTGCTTGTATTCCCTCTCTTGCCGTCAAATAAATAAATAAATAAATAGATAGATAAATAGATAAATAGATAAATAAATAATCAATCTATCTTAAAAAAGAGAAGACTGTCCTTCTATTGAGTAGCTTTGAACCTTTGTCAAAAATCACTTGGCCATATTTCTATGGGTTTATTTCTGGACTCTCTTCTGTTCCTTTTATCTATGTCTGCCCCTTCACCAATACCATACTCTGTTGACAACTCTAGCTTTATAGTAGTTTTGAAATCAGGTTTTCAAATTGTTTCAATTATTCTAGTTTCTTTGCCTTTCCATATAAATTATAGAACTAGTTCGTCTGTATCTACAGGAAATCCTGCTGTGATTTTTTACTGGAATCAGATTAAATATATAGATCAATTTGGCAAGAATTCATATTTTTACCACATTGAGTTTTTTCATCCATGAACACCAGATGTCTCCTCGTTCATCTGGGTCTTCCTTGATTCCTTTCATCAATATTTGTTCAGTATACAGATCCTGCACCTGTTTGGGGAGAATTATGCCTGCAGTTTTTATGTTTTTGAGGGAGCTTCTTTACATCAAACCAGGGAAATCTTGACAGAAAGAAGGGACACTGTTAATAATTACACTAGGGCGATAGGCATCAACTGGGTTGTACTGGGCAAATGGAGCAGTATCCTATGAATAGGGCACTCTGGTCATGAATGTCTCTCTTCCAGCGTGATGCTCCAGTTGCTCACAGAACCACAGACATCTGGCCCTCTGTTGCTTCTTATAGTCTGGACACCCTACTGTCTCCACGATAAAGTAACCAAAGATTGCATGGTGTTTGATGTTGTTTTCTATCTTATTTATTTGCATTTCTAAAAATTCATACATGAAGCCATTCTTTTAAGTTTTTCAAGTAATGTAGACAAAGCTATCACGTCTCTGTGTACAAGCTTATCATCAGTCCTGGTGTGCCTCCCGGACGAAAGCAGGGCTGTCAGTAATCTAAGCTCTACTTTGTTCTTATCAATGTGAGCAAGGTCTTCCATGGTATGAAAGCCCCATGTTTCACGTAATATGCCCCCTATTGATGGGCATTTAGGATTCTTTCCATTCTTTGCTCTTCCTCGTCTGCACGTGTCTCCTGTGCGGATAGGTAAACGTCTCTCTAGGTTAGGTGCCAACAAGGAATTGCTGGGTGTAGGCTACACACACTGTATGTGTTAATGGTTATCACCAAATTGTCCACCAAAATTGGCTGGACCAATTTACATTCTACCAAGACAGTGTGAGGGTATTTTTTTTCCCTGCACCCTTACCAAAACTTTATATTAGCAAGATGGAAAATTTTTGCCTCTCAGATTGCTAAAACATGCTAAAGACAATAATAGCAATTATGCTTATAGACCGTTGACTATGTTCTAGGCACTGCTCCAAAAGCTGTACTTATATATTTATATAAGCTCAGTGAATCCCACAGCAACCCTGTGAGGTGGGTCCTTTATTGTTCCTGTTTTATAGCTGAAGAAATTCAGGTGCAGAATGAAATCTCATTGTTTCAGCTGTTTTCAGAGCCTAATTATTGCTTCATGTTTATTGATCACAGAAACCTTTGTGACTTGCAGGTTCATTTTCCTTCTGCTACGTTCCTCATCTGTTTCTTATTGATCCTCTGTGCATTAATTTTTATTTCATAGATTACAGATGTTTTCCTAGGCCATAGCGTACATTTTTAACTTTGTTGCACTCTTTTCCATCATATAGAAGTTTTAAATTATGATGGACTCAGATACATCAATCTTTTCCCAAATTACATTAGCATATTATGCCTTGTTTAGGGAGGCCTTCCTGATCCCAAGGTCATAAGCATATTTTGTTTCTTCTAATACTTTTAGGATTCATTATTTAATTTTTAAGTCATTAATCTACCTGCAAATTATCTTTGCAACAGGGCAAGGAAGGAATAGAATTTTCTCCAAATTGTTAGCAAATTATCCCAACAGTCATTGAATACGTCCTTTTATTCTCTGCCTGGATTTGGAATGCCACCCTAATCATGCACTAAATTTCTGCACATCGTTGTTCACTAGACTTTTGTTCATTGATCTAATTATCTGCATCTGTGATTCTATGGACTATTAATTTATAATATGTTTTAATATCTGGAGAGATACAAGTTGATCTTGTATTTAGCCATCTTGTTCAGCTCTCCTATCAGTTCTAGCAATTAGTGTTCTCATTATTGTTCCTTTTTAAATAGCTTTTATGTTTTTATATTTTTGGGTGTATAGATTGGAAATGGTATTCTTCTGCAATTTTTTTACTTTTATAGTTTCATCAGCAAATATGCCATGTGTTATTTTTGCTTTTCGTTTGCTTTAAATTTCCTTTGTGGTAAATACATGGCAAATTTTTGTCAAATTTCTGTGTGTGTTTGAAAAGAATTTGTTTTCCCTATTTGTTGGGTACAGAGTTCCGTAGATCCATTAGAGCAAACATGTTAATTATTTTTGAACTTCTGCAACTGTACTTATTGGTCCTTTGTCCAGGGCTTTATGAAGTCTCTTACAGGGGCAGTGTCTTTGCCAGCTTCTTCTTCTGTTTCTCTTAGTTTGCTTTATGTGCTTCAAAGCTGTGTTACGAGGTGCATAAACATTCATGGTGGATGATAGTTCCTCTTAATCACATAAAAATCTTTGTCCCTTTTAATGTTTTTCCCCTTGAATTCTATTTTCTCATAAACCCTTTCATATTTGCTGTAATTTATGACATATTGGACTTATTCTCAATACCTCATCTCATGGTTCCCATTTCTCATGATTTTTTAACCTCCTGCCTTTTGTAGAATTGATCAGGTGTTTTTGTTCTATTTTTTTCCTGTAATGGTTTGCTCATCATTGTTTCTTTTCTTTTCTTTTCTTTTTTTGAGAGGTGGTGGAGGCCAGAGGGAGAGAGAATCTTAAGCAGGCTCCACACCCAGCACAGAGCCCAATGCAGGGCTCAATCTCACAACCCTGAAATCATGACCTTAGCCGAGATCAAGAGTCAGACACTTAAACTGACTGAGCTACCCAGACACCCCTCATCTTGTTTCTCGTTGATCTGTGTGGTTATTCTATTCATTATTGGAAGTGGGTTATTAAAGTCTCCAACTATTATTGTAGAACTATTTTTCCCTCTCATTCTGTCAACTTTTGCTTTATGTAATTTGGGGCTCTGTTATTAGGTGCATATATGTGTATAATTATTATATCTAATTGACTGATTAACCCTTTTACAATATATAATGTCTTTCTTTGTCTCTTGTAACAATTATTATTTAAGTCTATCTTGTCTGACATTGGGACAGCTGCCCCACCCCCAGCTCTCTTTTGCTATTATTTGCATGGAATATCTTTCCCCATTCTTATTAGAATCCCATCCTAATGGCTTCATTTTAATTTAATCTCCTCTTTAAAGAGCATATCTTCAAATACACATGCATTCCAAGGTACAGGAATTGGAGAACGTTAACATATGAATTTTGCAGGGCACCTAGATGACTCAGTTAAGCATCTGACTCTAGATCTTGGCTCAAGTGTTGATTTCGGAGTTGTGGGTTCAAACCACCTTGGGCTCCACACTGGGCATGGAACCTACTTAAAAATACATATATATGAATTTTCCAGACACAATTAAGATCACAGCAGGCAGGTGTGATTGTTTCTTCCCCTTGAAATTCTTTCCTCCTTACTGAGGTCCATTGCTTGGTATTTTTTTCATTGTAGGTCTGTGGATGGTAAATGTTTTGAGTCCTTGCATGTGTGAAAAAGTGTTTCTTTTCCCCTTTTTACACTTGAGTCATTGTTAACTGAACATAGAATTCCAGTTTTAAGATTACTTTTTCTTGGAACTTTAAAGATATTGTCCCCATTGTCTTCTTGCATCTGGTACTGCAGTTGGTCCCTCTGATTCTATTTCTTTGTAGGCAGCATATCTCTGTCAGCTTTTAAGACTTTTCTGTGTGAGCCTCGTGTTCTGAACTTCATCACAAGGTAAATAGATGTGGTCTTTTTTCCTTCATCTTCCTGGTGATTTGTGTGTCCTGTTAGCTGAGGCTTCCTGTCTCGTCAATTTTGGAGGGTTTTTTCCCTAGGATGTCTTAGAGTTTGTCTTCCTTTCCATTCTTTTCATTTTCTCCTTCTGGTTCACCTGTAAGAGAAATGTTGGACCACCTGGCTCTAGCTTCCATTTCTCTTGACTTTTCTTTCATTCTATCCAGCCCTTTTTTTTTTTCCTGGATCCTGGGAGAATTCCTCAGTTCAATCTTCCAGCTCACTAATTCGGTCATGAGCTGTATCCATTCTGCAACTGCAGTCCACCTGCTGATTTTTGGCTCAGTGATGTTTCAGATCTCTACTGGTTGAGCCAATATTCTACTGCATCTTTCTGAGGACATTAAATATGCATGTTCTCATTTGTGACTTGTTCTGCTGGCTCTGTGAAGAGTTTCCCTGGTGGAGGTTCTGTTTGTTGCACTTGGTTTTCTTTTGTGGTGTTGGTGTTCTGCAAATGTCCAGGGTTTCTAGTGAAGGGACTGCATTTATATTGAATATTCTCTGTCACCTGTCTGTTATGGCTGCATCTGTTCACTTCAGCCTTTCTCTGAGAGAGATGATCGCAGGTGTGTTATGGGGAAAGATGCTTCAGGAATTCCTTTTCTTGGCTTTGAATCCTCCGGGGCTCCTGGATCTTTCCTGCATACCCCATCCCTCATCCCTCACCCCAGATGCTGCCCTGCCTCTCTGGCCACGAGGCTCCCACCTGCAGGTAGACAACTCCATGATTTGCTGCCTGGTCATGGCTGAGGAGATAGGAGTCTGCTGAGCTGCTCGTGTCCCTGCAGAGCTCTAACCTGTCACCCTAGGGCCACTCCTGGGTCGGGCACTTCCTAGCTTGGAATTGGCCCTTCCTGCAGCCATTGGACTTGGGTTTTCTCTTTCAGTCTTCTACTTATCAAAAGAGTCCTGGCCATTTTTCATGCACTGGCTGGGGGTGGGAGGGAAGGGAGAAATTACATGGTATAGAGAATTTCCCTTCTTCATACACTCCTACATGTATTTTAAGTACTTGTGTTACATTATTGGGTCATTTTCAACTTTTAGTTAATCGAAAGTGTACGCACATGGTGCATTTTTGTTTCTGTGTTTTGCACAGGCCTCTGCCATGCCGAGTTTCCCCTATCCTGTCTTTCTACACTTTTTAAAGACAAAATTCAGCATTTTACATTTATTTCTATTGAATTCCATCTTGTGGTTTGGGCCCTATATTCTTGCCTGTCGAATCTGTCTGAATATTGATGAGCGCATTTATCACATTAACTGTCTCTCCCAACTTTGTGTGACCTGCAGATCTGATAAGATTCTCCTTTACATCTTCCTTCACTATCATTGCCAAAAAAATGTTGAACACAACAGGGCCCAGAAACCAGCTCTTTGGTTTTACCACTTGAGACCCTGCCCAAGGTTTATTTACTTATTATTCAGCAAACATTTATAAAGATAGAGCTGTTGTCTGTACTCCTTAGTTGATGCTGTTCAACAACTCACGAGTTCACCTGTCGGGAAGAATAGTCAATCCAAATTCTATTATCTGAGCCTCAAGGTTATCATAGAAAATTAGTCAGAAGCTAAAATCAGGATGTACCGTTTGTTAATCCTAGCAGATCAGCGTGTAATTGTCTCATTATTTCCTGATTGCTCTGATATACTGGTTTGTCTCCCTAGCTGGAGCATGAGCTTCTTGGGGGAGGGTATTGATGTCATTTCCTGGGGGGGCTTTATAGTTATCATACGCTCATTCTGACATGGAAGCTATTGTGTTCAAGCCTATAAATACTAATTCACCATACCACGGTTGAAGAGATGCTGTGATTCTGACTTTATAGATGAGGAAAGGCCTTGCATAAGTTACCCAGATGGTTATGGTGGAATTTATTTGCCTGTCTGACTCCAAGCCCAGACCCTCTATGGTACACGTGATCCCTCCCCAGATGTGGCACCACCCACTCCACAATGTGGGAATAGGCTCAGAAAACACCACCCTCTGAAATTCCACCTGACAGGAATTGAGGTAAAATGAGTGCGATGATCCCCAGCAGGGGGTCACCCACCCTAAAAGATGAACTGAAGTGACTGGGTCCTTCCCACACCTCATCAGTAGACACCAAGCCAAGTGTAACAGAATGCAAGTGATCTCATTCATTGGGCTTGTCCGTCGTGAGTATTGGTGCCATGACAGAGGAGGAGAGGTCTTGTCTGAGAGCAAGAATTGGCCATCTGGTTTTTACCTGCACAGTCCTGGGGAAGGCATAGCCTGGTGCTACTGCCAAGTCCCTGTTTTCAGAACAGACATACCCCTGGAGTGAACATGAGTTCATCATGCCTTTCCATGTTGATGAACGTGTAGCTGAGATGGTGCTTCTCACAGCATGTGACAGAGAACACCAGCCCTGTGAGTTGCTCCATAAAGCAAGGATTCTGTGATCAAACAAGTTGGGAAAGGCTGCCTGCTGCTCTTCCCTTGGGGAGATGTATAAGCTAAGGCTCTGAGAAGTCCTGCAGTATCCCAGGCTTCCAGTCAGTTTGACCATATCACACCCCCCACTACTCACTTTTTTGATGTTGTTGTTGTTAAACATACTTTGAGGGAAATTCTGACCCTAGAGACCTATCATTCTTTGCTCTCATTTTGAACTTGTTCATTGGGGAGATAACTCAGTCCTTTACTCTCTTATAATCTCAGTTCAGTGCCTTCAAATCTCATATCACAGTGTCTTAATACGGATTTATTAGTATGCTTATTTACTTCATGCTAATGTTACCCACTGGACTGTGAACTCCATGAAGGCAAAGATCACACCTGTTTTATTCACCACGGCAAACTTAGTACCAAGCGAAGAACAGGCACGTAGTAGCTACTCAGAAGTGTGTACCGATAGAGTAAATGAGTGTCCGGTCGTTATTTTGGTCTCCTGGGGCAGAATTCTGTGCAGTCAATAGGATATACTAATTAAGTTTCCATGCGTCAGGCCCTGGGCTAAGCTCTTTCTACACATTACTTCATTTAGTCCCTGCAGCAACCCTGTAAAGTTTCTACAGAGTCATCATTCCCCTCTTACAGGTAAAGCGTTTGAGGCTTGGAGAGTTCTAATCACTTCCCCCGCTCACTCAACCAATAAGCAGCAGAGCCGGGTTCAATCCCAGGCCTGCCTCACGCCAAAGTCTACATTGCTGTGTTCTTCTGGAGGAAGGTGACCATTTATAATATAACAAAAATGAATTAGCATTCTGCCTTATGAGTCAGCCTCGTAAGAGTCCGTTGATCCAGATGACCTGGAACAAAGGGGAGAATATTCAATTCTTCAAGCTTGCAAAACTGAGTCCTGCATCCCAAGTGGAGGGTGACCCGGGTGACCCCAACTACGGTGTAGCCAGGGTCTTGGTCTTTTTCTAGAGTTTTCACTTACCTCTCTGTGGCCAAACTTTCCTGCCAAAAGAGATCTAACAATGTGCCAGGCACATTAAGGTATGCCTTAGGTGCGGAAGTAATTGAGATTCTCTGGCATGAGTCATTCCCTGGGGAAGGCATGGCTGCGAGCCTGGGGGGAGCTGCTGACCTCTCTCCCAGCCCAAAATTGTGCTTTAAGTCAGGGTCTGCTCTCTGTAACTCACTGGCGTGTGGCTGTGGGTTACCGCGAAATGCCCCAGGATGCTGCCCTAGGTCATATGCACTCCCAGCAGCTGACCCAGCTGCTTCTCCTCTTTCGACCACTCTTGCAGCCCTTTTGGAGCCCTGAAATACCCACTCTGCCTGGTCCTGGGCCTCCTGGCCCCTCAGCCCACGACTCTCATTCACCCGGGAGCTCTGTGAGTGTCCTGTCCCCGTGGGGACCTGACATCCCATCTCCATAGAAACCTGCAGGAGGCTCACAATGCTCTGGCCTGTAGTGCAGTGTGTTGCAGTCCTGGGATGTGGTCGGTCCCAACACTTTCTGGGCCGATCGTTAGTGGAGGCGTCCGCTCCCATGCCCTTCTTGACTTTGAGTTCTTGCCAGAACACCTCACTGAGCCGATGTGACAGTAGGTTAAGGTTATAAGAGGCCCTCCCGGCAAAGATCCATTATTAATGGGGCAGGCTGTGATGAGTGGTCGGCAGGAGACTAGACCGCACAGGGGAGCTTGTGCAATCTGCTGCAGCGTGAGTGGCTTCCAAGTGTCTCTGGGGCCCGGGACTGGCCAGGGTTCCGCCAGCAGTGGGGCCGTCTGCTGAGCCCTGGGCCCTGCACTGGGCCGGGCCCTAATATCAAGATGCATTTGGGGTGGCATCAATAGTAATCTCCTGCGTGCACATACCATCTGGTACCTTAAGAAGGGTCTTTTAGTTACCCCAGGAGTTAGGTGGTGAGATGGAACGGTCAGCCCTTCTGTCCACTGTCAACATCTGGTGACCCCTTGCCCCCTGAGCGGTCCCCTGCCTCCCCTCTTGTCTCCCCAGAGTCTGTTCTCACAGAGCAGCCTCCTCAATCTGTTTAAGATGCAGACCACATCACGTCATGCTTCCTGTCCCCCAGGATCCAACACTCTCGCCCCGTTCGCCCTCCAATAGGCCCTCTCGGGGCTGCCCGGGATGGTGGCCGCTCCCTAGCGTGGCCATCGGGCACTTGAACTCTATGTCTCAGCTGGGATGTGCCGTGTGTGTAAATAAATACACTTTGGGTTTCAAGGTCATAGATGAAAAAAAATGCAGACTATCTCATCAACAACTTTTATATTAGTCACGTGTCAGAATGTTCGTATTTTTGATATATTAGGTGAGATGCAATGTATTATTGAAATTACTTTTACCTGTTTTCTTCTGAGTTTCTGTAACATCGCAGCTAGAAAATGTAAGATTATACCCATATTCCTGGCCAACGTGATCTTCCTCCTGGACAGCATTGTCCTGGACCACTGCAGGCCTTTTTCTTCCCTAGGTTTGTGTTTGCTTTTCTCTCTGACGGGATCCCTGGTCCCCTGATGCTTCATTTACTTGGTTCCTTCTCATCCTTTGGGCCTCGACTTAAGACTGACAGGCTTTCCCTGACTGCCTCATCCAAGGGCCCTCTCTCCGTGAGACCCACCATACTGTCAACACCTGCTTGCTTCTTACCTGGCATTCATCACACGGTGTGACTGACATAATTTATTGACTCTGTTCTCCAACACTCGCCATGTGCCAAGCATATTCTAAGTCTTTCCTGTGTGTTCACTTTCTAAAGCCTCCCTGTGAGCCTCCGAGGTAGACTCCTCCCCATTTTACAGATGGGGAAACTGAGGGGTCCCAACCCCAGGGGCTGGCCTCAGGGCCTACTGTTCTGGCCCCAGGAGGGCAGAGTCCCTGCTCACCTTGAGTCCCCATCTGGCACGTGTTGGTGTTAACAGCCCAAATGTCTACCAACAGATGAATGTGGATGAACAACATGTGGTCTGTCCACGCAATGGAATAGTATTCAGCCGTAAAAGGAATGAGGCGCAGGTACCTGCTACCACGTGGATGGAACCACTATGCTAAATGAAAGAAGCCAGGCACAAAAGGCCACAGATTGTAGGATTCCATTGATGTGAAAGGTCCCAAGAGGGAATCCATAGAGGCAAAGCAGATCGGTGGTTGCCAGGGGCTGCAGGAAGGGGAGGATGGAGAGTGACTGCTAACGAGTATGGGTCTCTCTTAGGGGTGATGGCAGTGTTCTGGGATTAGATGATAGGGTTGTACAACCTTGGGAATACATGAAATGCACTGAATCATATGCTTGACATGCTAGATTTCATGATATGTAAATTAGAGCTCAGTTAACATAAATAACGTTGCATGCTGTTGATTGAACGAGTCCGCGCAGAGGCAAACATGAAAAGACCGGGGCTCCCCACTTTTCTCAAGAAGCCATCCAGAAATGCCATGCACAGATGCGAAATGAAGTTGTATCCATGCCGTTCACTCCTCAGGTACTTCTCTGCGTCTGCAGATACGCCAGGGCCTTTGCCAGGCATTGTGTTCCCGCCACAAACAAGACAGATGGGGTCCCTCACCTGGGGGGGTCCTGCACCTGCTCACAGGCTGCTTAGCCTGGAGCCTGGGCGCCCCCCCACCCCGGGATCCGTGGAGAGAATTCAGGAGCCCGTGAACTTGGCTGTAAGGAATTGCATCTCTTTTCCACCAATTCTAATGAAAGTTCATCATTTCCTTCAACGATGGATTCACGTGACAAACCACAACAGCATCAGTGGTATTTTCAACTTTGTCACCAACAGAAATCACAAATATTCTCATATCCCATTATGTTATGGTTATTGCGGATACCTCAAAGCATTATTTGCATGTCCCCAAAATCAGGGGAGTCATTGGACTCCAGTGCTAGATATTATTGGATGCGTTAATAAGGAAGCACACATATTAGAAGATAATAATTTTTAAAATATCTGGTATTTTGGCATCATGGTTTCCCCATGTACTCCTCTGTATGGTACGTCATGTATTTAAAAACTTCATTCTGGAAGTGGTCCCAGATACCAAATGGATTCGAGAACGTTAAGAAGCGCCGTCCCTAAGGAAGAGTTGTTTGTGCTGGACGCATCCCGGGCGTCCCTGCACTGGAAGGAGTGAGCAGGCCTGAGAACGCAGAGTTGACGGCCCAGGTGACCATGAAGGAAGGTGGCCCCCCAGAGATGGCGGGACTGATGCTCATGCCCTGGGAGCGACCGCAGGGCAGAATGGAGCTTGTGGTGTCCAGTTCTCAACTGGCCTGAGAGAACGCGAGGTGCCGCGTGTTGCGTGGAGGGCAAGACAGAGAGCTCTGGGGTCCCAGGAGAAAGGACAACTTCTTTGGAAGGAGATGACCCTCCCAACCAGCTTTGGCTTGTCGGCTTGGCCTTCGTTGCTGGAAAAAACCCTTTGAGGAAGTTAAGATGGAGAAAGCTCCAAGTAGCTTTCTGAAACACACAGCTGGGGTTGGCGAGCCATCTCAACTCAAGGTGGAGCCAGAGGGGAGCCCTCCATGTCAGGAAGGTGATGAAGTGGACCCACATCTCTACTCAGAAACAGGCAGAGGAAGGCATGTTACGAATGGCGTGTCGGCCGTCACTCTAAGTTTCCTGGTTTTATTGGTGTGTGTCATAACCTTAACATTACTTAAGTGTGCTTTGGTGGTGTTTTTTTTTGTTTTTTGTTTTTTTTTGGTGGTGTTTTTTATTACAATTTCCCCCTCTTTCCCCATGGCTGCTAATATTTCGTGTCACAGCTCCCCACTCTCTCTTGTCACCCACTATCCATTACTGTCACCGCCCTGCCAGAATGTCCTTGGAGGGGACTCTTAATGGAGCTGTCCTGGTTAAAGAAATTCAATGTGATTGAGCTGCAATGAAGAATCAAAATCCAAATTTCTGAAAGGGATGAATAATAACTAGGTATTAAAGCATATTGGTTATTTATTACTGGCAGAAGGCAGGAAAACATTAGCATGTAAAAAGCTGTGAATTAATCATGGCCAGTGATAGGAAACCTGAAAAAGTCACCTCTGTCTTTGTTAACTCTGTTTTGTTATTCTTGATGTGTTCCTGAGTCCCCATTTCCGTCCTTCCGTGATAGATTTTCATCCCAGCTGGCTAGCTGAAGGCAGGAAGGGGAGAGATTAGACCAAAAGCATGGTTAACCTCGTGTCACCCGGCATTTAAAAGAAGGTGCCAGGGGAATGAGCATCCGTAACCTGACCTGGATTCGAATCCTGGCTGTACCACCCACTGCCCAGTGACCTTGGACCAGTCACCTGCTGTCTCCAGATGCTGGGTCTCAGTCAAGGGCACGTGATCCCGAAACCATCCTCATGTGGCTGTCATGTGGCTGAGAGACTGCCTTTACGGGTTTAGTCCCATGACTGATGGTAGCTGTTGGTGACGACAAAGGGGCAAGAGGCCTAGCCACTCAAAATGCTACCTGGGGGGCCAGCATTGCGTTACACATGCAAATTCATGGGCTGCGCTTCCGAACCTCCTGCATCAGGAATCTGCGTCCCAGGTGCAGGGAACAGCATGGGCAGGTGCGGGGACATGAGGAACCGAAGCTCTTGGGCGGGGCTGCTGTGTGGGTCCCAACTTTCCCAGGGTCAGTGTCACCACACACAAAAGGACTGCAGTCCTTCCCCCTTGGGACTGTTTTTCAAGCTTCCAGACCATCGCTTATAAAGTGTCACCAGGAGCAATTCAGAGGGAGTTCTGTATGTCAAGCAATTGCAGTGTTGCGGGAAAGAGTCTTAAATAACTGTGTTCATCTGGCTGGTATCTGCCAAGTCCCCTTTGTTTAAAGAAGTCTGTGTGGTTCCCACGTCCTGTCAGGAGGATGGAGAGGAAGTGACGAGCTTAATCAGGCTCACAGACAGACTTGCCTCCCCTCTGAATGCATATGTTGACGGCCCGAGCTCCCATGTGACTGTACTGGGAGGTGGTCCTCTAAGGAGCTAATGAAGGCTAAAAGGAGGTCCTAAAAGGGGGCCCCTGACCCAATGGGATGAGTCTCCTTATAAGAGGAGAAAGATACCAGGGATGTGGGCACATAGGGGAGGCCACCGTCTGCAAGCCAGGAAGAGGCTCTCGCCAGAAACCAGCCCTGCCCGCACCTTGATCTTGGCCTTGGAGCCTCCAGAACTTCGAGAAATCAATAGCTGTTGGTTAAGCCCCCCGGTCTGTGGGTCTGTTACGGCCGCCGGAGCCACTATGGTTACCAGCAGAGACCTGAGCATTTTTGACCGGGCTTCTTCAGACGTTCTTGCAGACTTCCGAGCTCCCGTCCAGCAAAGGCATTCACGTGCAGAACCCACGGCCCTTCAACCCTCCACAGATGTTTTTTTCCCATGTATAAACAGTGCTGTGTTTTTGAGGCTCCTTTTCCAGAACAGCTCTGCCCCCACCCCACACACACATAGTCAGATCCCTGATGTTTGAAATTCCTCAGTTAGGAATCACTGTTTCCACTGTTCCCAAACAGGTGTGCATGGAGGAGCCGGCTGCCGGAACCCTGGCGTGGAGGGTCTGGAGGTCACGGAGCCCTGCGCCTGTGTGTGAATGGGGCTCAGCCGCCCCCCAGTGTCACCCTGGGCAGGGGATTCGTGCCTCTGAGCCGAACGTGACCAGGAACATCTGCATCCCAGGGGAGATGTGAGAAGGCAGCTGGTCACTCTGTTTCTGCTTTACACGTCTTTCCTGGGAGCAGAGTGTGACGGGGCAAGACTGAGGAGGCTTAAGGAACCAGTTCCTAAACCCCCAGGAGGTTGCCCCCACCGAGGCTCAATTATCCATCCTGCTAGTGGAGAACTCCTTTATGAAGAAAGGCAAGGGCCACTCTGAGCCTGAGCACAAGGCCTGACCTTTGGCTCTCTCTGTGGATGTGACCTTCTCCCTGATACCCCCTCTCCTGCACAGTTAACAAGTTTGGGGGCGTGTTCCCAGTTTCTCAGGGACCTTCAGATTTGAGTTGTGCTTCCAAATGGATGAGGTACCCATCCTGGATGGCCCACCAGAAACTTTCTCCCGTGAACCCTGAGAGGTACCTTCTGCAACCCTGCGTCCCCAGGGAGAGTGGCCCGAATGAGTGCCCGTATTGCTCTTTCAAATTTTAATGCAGAAAAATATGCCTTTGCTGTACCTCTGTGGCCTGGATGTGCAGATCCCAAACCCAGATGTGGGCTGTTCAAAGCCCCCTTGGAGACCCAGGCCCCGTGCTCTTCCCTGAAGAAGCTCTGCCTGTTTCACCTGTGTTGAAACTTGCCTGACTTGTGTCCTTTGCCGGGGACCAGGATCCCCGAGCCTTTCAAGGTAAATTACAGCTTTCTAACGGGACAAGAGAGTTGCCAGGAGCAGCCTCTCCTCCCAGGAGACACGTACATGTTAACAGGGGCCTTCGGGAGACAGAGACTCACCGGGTGTTGGAGCGGGGTGAATATGTGGTGCAGGTGGGATGGATGTGAATTTGGGGGACCAGAGGGCACGCCATAGTGGGTTCAATACTGTCCTGCAGAATCCATGTCTACCTGGAGCCTCAGAATGAAATCTTCTTTAGAAACAGGGTCTTTGAAGATGTAATTAGTTCAGATGAGTTCATACTGGTTAAGGGTAGCGCCGAAATCCCATGACCAGTGCCCATGTAAAAAGAAGAGGATATAGAGATGCACAGAGAAGAACGCTGTGGCCCAGGGAGGCAAAGATTGGAGTGATGCGTCTCCAAGTCCAGGAATGCCAGGGATTGCCAGAAACCACCAGAAGCGGAAAGAGAGAGGTCTCGAATGACAGATTCTCTCTCCGGGCCTCCAGAAGGAACCGATCTGGCCCACACCTTGATTTCAGGCTTCCCACCTCCCAAACCAAGGCCCCAATAAATTTCTGTTGTTTTAAGCCACCCCATCTTACTGCCACAGCCCCGGGGAACCAACACAGACTAAACTTGGGGGCGCTCAACCTTTTCATACTTCCACACACGTGGTGGTTGGGGCTCACACAATGCCAAGGCCTCTGGCGGGATTGAGCTCATCCCCTGGGTGTTCGCTAACGGCCACAGGTCATCTCAGATGACAAGGGAGCAAAAGCACAGCCTTGCAGTAAGTAGAGAGGTCACCTCAACTGCACTAACTCTAATTTCTTTTTCACATGGAGACCCGACTGTACGCTGCAGAACACAGCTCTTAAGTCTAGAGTGTGCAGTTTCATCCTTTTTGGAAAACGTGACCTGCACCCCAGCAAAATAGAAACCATTTCCAAACCCCAGCCAGCACGTTCCCGCGTGTGCCTCCCGGTCTGGGCGCTTCCCACCAGAAGCGGCCTGTCGATGCTCCCACTTGTTTTGTGGCAGGTGCCTTGCCTGTTTGAGATCGTCATGCAGCGAGAATCCCACAGTGCGTTCTCCTCCGTGTCTGGCTTCTTCCACTCTGCGCGTTTTTAAGATTCATCCATGTGTGTGCTCGTTGCTTCCTATCCCTTTTTATGACTCCAGACTGTTTATCCATCCTCCTGTTGATAGACACTCGTATTGTTCCCGGTCTTCGGGTGTTGTGAGCAAAGCTGTACTAAACATTCATGGGCAAATCTTTGTGCGGACATGTTTTCACTCACTGGAGTAAGTACCAAGGGTCCTGCGTGCTGGGACCCTGGGTCTTTGCTGGGTCATGGGACAAGTGCCTGTTTAATTTTGCAAGAGCCGCCAGGCCATTTTCCAAGGTGGCCCTACTATTCGACAACCCCACCAGCTGGGCATAGGGGTTCCCGTTTCCCATGTCCTCCGCACATTTGGTGTTCTCAGTTCTACTGGATGTGTGATGCTATTCTTTTTTTTTGTTTTAAAGATTTTATTTACTTATTTGACAGAGAGACAGCGAGAGAGAGAACACAAGCAGGGGGAGTGGGAGAGGGAGAGGCAGGCTTCCCGAGGAGCAGGGAGTCCGATGTGGGGCTCGATCCCAGGACCCTGGGATCATGACCTGAGCCGAAGGCAGACGCTTAACGACTGAGCCACCCAGGCGCCCCTGTGTGATGCTATTCTTGTCGTTCATTTAATTTGCAGTCCCCTGGTGACTCGTGACCTTGAACTCCTTTTCATGTGCTTATTGGCCATTTGTATTTCCTCCTTTCTGAAATGCTTCTTCAAGTCTTCCATCTACTCTTTGACTTATTACTGTTTGGTTTTTATTTGAAGGGGGTTCTTTATATGTTCTGCGTACCAGTCCTATATCAAGGGTATATATACTGCAACAATTTCCGTCGCGTCTGGAGCGTCCCTATTCATTTTCCTACTAGTGTTCTTAATGGGTGGTTTTTCCCATTTTTTATTTTGATGATGTTTATTGATTTTCTTTCTCTTCCTTCAGTTTTGTGGTGAGTGCTTTCTGCATCTTGTCTAGGAAATCTTTGCCCACCTTAAGGTTGTAAAGATATTCTTATATGTTTTCTTCTCCAAACATTATAGTTTTGGATTTTAGGTGTTTTTGTTTTTTTTTTTAATTTTAGGTTTAAATCTGTGTTCTATCTTGAGTTAATTTTAGTGTCCAGTGTGAGGTAGGAGTTGAGGATTATGTTTTTCCATATGGATGTCCATTTGTTCCAGCACCAATCACTGAAAAGACTCTCCTGCCACCTTTGAATTGCTTTGGTGTCTTTGGCAAAAAATAACTGACTACGTAGCCACAGATCTATTTTTGGACTCACTCCTCTGTTTCATTGACATGTTGCCTATCTTTAAGCAACAAAACACACTGTCTTGTTGATTGTAGTTTCACAGTAAGCCTTGAAATCATATCTATATATAAATATATAACATAATAATTATGTTATGTAAGAATGTAATATATAACATAAATGAATGTGTAACACATTTATATATAATTAATATATATTAATTTATATCCTATTCCTCCAATTCTGTCCTTTTTTTTTCCAGAATTTTTCCTTACCTTCCTATATAAATATTAGAATTAGTTTGTTCATGCTATACCAAAAGAGCTTTTTGGTATTTGATTGAAATATATTGCAGTTGTAGGTAAATTTAGACCTAAAAGACACCTTAACATCTTAATGACATTGAACTGTCTTCCAATCCATGAACATGATATACCTCTCCATTTGGTTTAGGGCTTCTTTCTTTCTTTTTTTTTTTTTTTTTTTTTAGCAATGCTTTGTAGTTTTCCGTATGGACATTTCATACATCTTTCATTGTATTTAAATCTGAAGTATTTCATGTTCTTTGATATTAGGTGGTTTTTTTTTTCATTTTTGTATCTTGACCTTGCATCCTGTGTCCTTGCTAAATTTGTGATTAGTTACAAGTAGTTATTATTGGTATTCTAGTAGATTTTTTATAGATTCCGTTGTGTTTTTTCTGTACACAATCATGATGTCTATAAATAATGACAGTTTTACCTCTTCCTTTCTAAACTTCATTCCCTTTATTTCTTTTTCTGGCCTTATTGCACATCTAGAAACGCCAGTACAATGTTGAATAGAAGTGATTAGTGTGAATATCCTTTGTTCCCAGTGTTAGTGGGAAAGCATTTAGCCTTTTATCATGAAGTATGGTGATAGCTGTTGTCAGCTTGAGGGCAATTTCCTTCTTTTCTAGTTTGCTGAGGGGTATTAATGTGAATGAGTGTTGAATTTTGCCAAATGATTTCTGCATCTATTGAGCTAATCATATGGTTTTTTCCCTCTAGTCTCTTAATATGATGAATTAGTGGTTGATTTTGAAATGTTGAACTAACCTTGCATTCCTGGAATCAACCCCACTTGGCCATGATGTATTATCCTTTCTATATATTTCTGAAATTTTGTGCTAAATTTACATTAAGGATTTTTGCATCTATATTCATGAAGGGTACTGGTTTTATAAATTTTCTTTTCCGGTACTGTCTTTTTTTGGTTTTGGAATCAGCATAATGTTGGGCACATAAAATGAGATGGGGAGTATTACTTCTCTATTTTATGAAAGAGTTTATGTAAAATTGGTGTTATTTCTATCTGAAATGTTTGATAGAATTCACCAGTGAAGCCAAATGAGTCTAGAGCTTTCTTTGTGAAAGAATTTCTGATAATGACTTCAGATTCTTTAATAGATAGGATAACTCAAACTGTCTATTTCTTCTTAGGCCAATTTTGGGAATTTGTGTCTTTTGAATAATTTTTGTCCTTGTTATCTATGCATAGAATTTTTGGGCATAGTTTTTCATAATATTCCCATCTCCCAGTGCCTGGTAGATCTATAGTTACATCTCATCTCCATTACTTATATTGATTGTTTCGTTTTCTTTTTTTTTCTTAATCAGTCTAGCTAGAGGTTTATCAATTTTGTTAATCTTTTCAAAGAAGTTATTTTATTTTTCCATATTGCTATTATATTTTCTATTTTATTGTTTCCCACTCTTACCTTTATTGTCTCCTTTCTTCTACTTACTTTGACTTTTCTGGCTGCTTAATGTAGACATTTAGATCATTAATTTTAAATCATTTTTCTTTTCTAATATAAGCCTTTAAAATTATAAACTTCCCTCTAAGCATTGATTTAGCTATATGCCACAAATTTTTGACATTGTGTTTTTATTCCTATTCAGTTCAGATATTTTCAAAATTTCCCTTTTGCTTCTTCTTTGAGCAAGGGGTTGTTTAGGACTGTGTCATGTAATTTCCCAATATCTAGGGATTTTTAATTATCAATTTCCAATTTAATTCCCTTTTGCCAGAAAACGTATTTTATATAATTTTAATTCTTTTAAAGTTATTGAGACTTGTCTTATGGACCAACATAAGGTCTTGGAGAGTGTTTCATGCAAGCCTAAAAGCATATATATTCTGCAGGTATCCCTCAGTTGTTAGCTGTTGTGTTTTATAAATGTCAATTAGGTCAGGTTGGTTGATAATGTTCAAATCTTCTGTGTCCTTGATATTTATCTACTTGTCCTAACAATAACAGAGGAATGTTGAAATCTATGACTGTAATTGTCAATTTGTCCAATCCTCCTTTCAGTTTTGTCCATTTTTTGCTTCACGTGTTTTGAAGCTCTACAATTAGATGCATACGCATTTAGGACTGTTACAGCTTCTGGATGAATGGACTCCCATCATTTTTACTCCCTCTTTATCTCTGGTAATACTCCTTTTCTGAAGCCTGTTTTTGGGATACTATATAGCCATTCCAGGTTTTATGAATAATGTTTCTATGTTTTTACTTTTATCTTACTTGTGTCTTTATATTTAATGGGTGTCTCTTACACACAGCATATAGTTGAGTATTTTTTTTAATTCACCCTGACAATCTCTGCCTTTTAATTGAAGTGTTTAGTCCATTTACATTTACCATCTGAATCTTTTCTTTATGATGCATCCATTCTTTTTTTCATTTTTCCTCCTTTCCTGCCTTTCTTTGGATTAATCAAGGTCTTTTTGGTGTTCCATTTTGTCTGCTCTGTTGACTTGTTAGCCTACCTGTTTGTTTTATTTGTGGATATGCACAGTTGCTCTATGGTTTTTTGTTTTTGTTTTTTTTGTTTTTTTATTTAGATTTTATTTACTTATTTGAGAGAGAGAGAATGAGAGACAGAGAGCATGAGAGGGAGGAGGGTCAGAGGGAGAAGCAGACTCCCTGCCGAGCAGGGAGCCCGATGCGGGACTCGATCCCAGGACTCCAGGATCATGACCTGAGCCGAAAGCAGTCGCTTAACCAACTGAGCCACCCAGGCGCCCATCTATGGTTTATAAAATGCATCTTTAACTTACCACACCCTACCTTGTACTTACATCGCTTTACATCTAGTGTAAAGATTTACAACAGTATACTTTCATTTAACCCCCTCTCATCCTTGTGTTATTAGTGACATGTATTTTCTACATATGTTATAAAGTACACAATAGATTGTTGTTATTTTTGCTTTAAGTCATCAGTTATCTTTTAAAGAAATTTAAAATGAAAAATATATATTTATTTACATATTTACCATTTTTGACACTCTTCAACTCTTCATGCAGATTCAAGTTTCCATTTGGTATCATTTGTTTTCATTCTGAAGACTATTCTTTGATTTCCCCACACCACAGGTCTGCTATGATGAATCTTTTCAGCTTTTTAATCAAAGAAAGAGCTTTTATTTCATCCTACTTTTGAAAGATATCTTACCAGATGAAGAATTCAAAGTTGACTTTTTGTTTCAGCACTTTAAAGATGTAGTTCTATTTTCTTCCCCCTCACATTGTTTCCCTTTAGGAATGAACAGTAATTCT
The DNA here is from genome assembly GCF_054177405.1 of Leptonychotes weddellii. Classification (NCBI taxonomy): domain Eukaryota; kingdom Metazoa; phylum Chordata; class Mammalia; order Carnivora; family Phocidae; genus Leptonychotes; species Leptonychotes weddellii. The sequence goes on along the minus strand of NC_138373.1, from coordinate 2,041,572 downwards.
TATCACTATTCCATTGTATAGAATTTATCTTTTTTCTGTTGGCTTTAAATTTTTTCTCTTTATATTCAGCTTTCAGCAATTTGAGATATGCCTATGTACAATTTTGTGTTTATTTTGCTTCGAGTTCACAGAGTTTCTTGAATCTGTGGGTTGATATTTTTCATCAAATATGGAAACATTTTAAAGATAACTTCTCTCCCACAATTTCTCTTTCTCTTCTCCTTCTGGGACTCTAATTACATGAATGTTAGACCATATGATATTATCCCACAATTCACTAATTCTCTGTTCAGCCTTTTCAGCCTTTTCTTTTCCTCTTTGTCTCATGTATAGTTTCTGTTGCTCTGTTTTCAAGTTCACTGAATTTTCTGCATTGTCCAAGTGGTTGTTAAACCTATCTATTTGAATTTATAACATATATATTCTAATTTTTACATCTAGAATTTCCATTTAGCTATTTCTTGTTTCATACCTGTTTTATTATTATGTCCATGTTTTCTTTAAATCTTTGACATATTTACAACAGCTGTTTTAAAGTCTTGGTGTGCACATTCCAACATTTCGGTAATTTCTGGATCTGCTTCTGTTGACTGTTTTTTTTTTTTCCCCTCTGTTTATGAGTCACATTTGTCAGCTTACACATGTCTAATAAATTTTTTTTCTTGAATTCTGGTCATTGTGAATACCAAGTTTCTGGATTTGATTGTAATTCATGATAAGTTTGGATCTGGCATATAGTTACTTTATGTGTGAATACGCCTGATCCTTTTGAAACTTACTGTTAAGCTTTGTTAGATATAGCTAGGGCAGTCTTTATTCTGGAGTTAGAGTAGTGCTTTTCCTAAGGTATAGACTTTCTGGGTCTCTGAATTCAGTGAAGTCTCTCCAGCCTGGCTAGTTGGAACTCCAGCATCTCTCAGTCCTGTGTGTCATCTGAAATTCCTCAGTTCATAGTCATGTGGTAGTTGTTCTCTGCCAAGCTCATGGAGTCTTGCTTGTGTAAGTGTAGTTTAGTATTTAGCCACTCTTGGTCTGTGTAGTTCCTCTTGGTGTCCCTCCTCCCAAATTGCAGACCTCAAAGGCCCTGAACTCCGATCTCTGTCTCCACAGTTTGGTGAAGCTGCCATCCTCTGGGCTCCACCTTTTTGCCCATACTATGTAAAGTGCATCCAGACAAAAAACCAGAGCAGTCATGAGGTTTACGTCCTGAATTTATCTTCTGTTATGGTCATCCTAACCCTATTCCAGTGTCTATAAACAGTTGTTTCAAATATCTTGTCACACTTTATAATTGTTTAATATTCTTGCTGTTATTCATAATGTGTTACTTTCTGCATACCTCATGACTGATCTGAATTCACCAAGCCAGATAAGAAGGTGTTATAAAAGATGCACAGTGATTTAGGATTTACTGTAAGGAGAAATCATGGGGCACCCTGTCCACAAATAAGACTTAAAGTACACCCAAAAATCTTGTTGTATAAAATATTGGAATTTTATAAGAAATAACTGTGGGGCTTAATCCTCCTTTGCGAAAGAATCCTTACTTCACTTTACAGAAGGACTAGCTACAAGTAAACAGTGTTTTTCCATGACCCATTGGAAGATGATTGCTGGAAGAAGCAGAGGCAGGTAATGGGCAGCAGAGCCCAGGTCCCCAAGTTTTTAGAAGTTGCTTCCAGGTGATGTTGTTGATCAGGAATGAAGTCAGTGAACCACTGAGCTGTTGCATTGCATACACAAGCATCTAGGGCCCATGGCAAGGCCATGACAAAGTGAGGGCCACTGAGGGATGAAGTGTGAAGACCTGGTCCCACTTGGGGCTCAGTCTCCCCAAAGATCTTGAATGTGTTGAGCCAAAATGGGAAGTCAGAAGCTCCATCAAAGGCCAGGCAAGGTGTGAGCCAGGAGAGATCAGCACAGGTATCAAACAAACGTTCTAGAAGACTTGGAAGGGGAGTGAACCGGCAAGTCAGCAACCTGCGTCTCTGCAGACAGTGAGGCCTGAGCTAGAACAGCACTTATCGGTATCTGTGTGAGTCACCCAGAGAGCTTGTTGAAATGCAAGCTCTGACTCAGAAGGTCTGAGATGAGGCCCAAAGAGCTGCAGGTCCCAAAGCTCCAGATGGTGCCGATGCTGTGGGCCCACAGACAGCACCGATCGGGGAGGGATTTCAGCCTATGAGCCAAGGCAGTTCCCCACGTGGGGAATCAACTGAGGCTTGTGGTATAGAGGAGACCATGGTGCTAAACCCAGTAAATGGAGACAACAGGGTTGGATTTACACAGCATAGTTCACCCATGACATTTAATCCTTCAAGCCAGCTGCACCTGTTGGGGCTGACAGTTATGCCCAAGGGGGTTCAGCCTCTAGCATCCCAGAAATCTCAGCTGTGACCCTAGGGGAATTCCCTCCAGAGCCACAAGGAGCTGAAACATGTGCTATTCCTACTGGTTCAACAACTCAGATGCCAGCAGAATGGCAATGTGCTTCAATTAAAAAAAAAAAAAAGGCAAGAATGAAAACAACCCTCAAAACTCTATTACCTTCTGCCATAAGCCTTTATTGTGTGCCTTGACTGCAAACCAAGTCTGAAGTTTCGTGCTGTAGATTCCATCAGGAGGGAAGGTGGCTCTCATGTCTAACAGGTATTTGTGTTTTGGGAGTCTGTGCGTGTGTGCAGTCATGACTCTGCATGTGTGTTGGATGCATTCTCACACCATCCACGCACCCCTGGGTCTTAGACACTGTGGTGCAGGACACACTTTGGTTGATGTTAGCATTATTTTAGCACCGACTGTATGGGTTGCGTTTTTCATGTTTCACCTTCAGCTTCTCGAATGATGCTTGAAATAGTCCATTTCTTCTCAATAGGACTTCAGATCTTAGTGAGTTCTGGACTTTGGATTTAACGAATGAACACGTACAAGGACAATAATAATGAAGGCTCCCATTTATCGAGCACCTGCTATATTCCAGGCACGGGCTTTAGAAATATGTTCCATCATCACTAAAATATCACCAGCTGTGGGCATTATGCCTATTTTATAGATGAACTATTTATAGATTTATAGATTCCCATTTTATAAATGATAAACCGAGACCAGGGGTGGTTGGAGGAGCAGGGTGGGCATTTCACGTGTTTGGTCGAGTGTGAATACCCCCAAGTTGCACTCCCACTGATGTCCAGGGAAGCAGAGCGATGGGGCTCTTTCTAAGCGCTAGTGTGTTTTCCTTTAGCCTCTTTCCATTCCCCCCGCCCTGCTGTGAAGACACAGCCAGGCCAGAGGGCCCAGAAGCTTCCCACCAACCGGAGGGGACATCTGACCCACATCCCGTTCTCTAAGTGAGCGCCCGCCCCGCCTTGTCCTTCCAGGTCAGAGGCTGCTTTCCACTCTCCAGGCTTCAAGGGTCGTGGGGAAGGGCAGGGAGAGAGGCAAGGGTTAACAGGGCCGCAGGTTCTGTTTAATGTGGGGCGGTCTCTTCCTGCTCTGTGTCTCCAGGCTGGCTTCTGTGGCAACTTCATTAGCAGCAAGCTCCTAATTAAATTTCATATTTATGGTCAGAAAATAAAATCATCGGACCTTTTTGAAATAGGATTTTATGAGTTTTGGCTCTGGCAGCTGAGTCGGCAGTCAAGGGCCTACACTGTTTAGAACTATGGTTTCAAGGCGGAGATAAATAAAACAAGTAACACGGGGGTAGCGGTTGAATCCTGCGTCCTGGGGCGGGCCTGAACGCATTTCGGGGCCTTGGCAGGACAGACCCGGGCCTCAGAGGTGTGGCTGGCACATCAAAGCACCAGCCCATGTTGGGCATGTTTTTGTGTCCGGGGTCCCCCAGCCCCACGAGGCTGTTTTTATTACAGAGCCGGATGTTTTGCTTTTTTTTTTTTTTTCCTCTTGCCATACTAAGAGAAATCACTCTTCACCTACGGCTCAGACTCGAACCTCCCTGGGTGTGTGTGCAGGAAGCTGTCGGAGGCCACTTCCTCTCACGTGTCACTTAGCTCCTGCCGCCTCCTCTGGAGGGGCTCAGAGCACCTCAACTGACCCCTCTACTTGGTGGCTGCCCATGAGAATTCAGCTCCCTCTGCCCTACCATGTGGACACCCCTCATGCTGCGCCCCTGATGAGCCCAGTGGGCATCTCCTCATTGGGTCCGGGAAAGAATTCTACCAACTACGTTCTGGTCTCTCTGGTGGGGAGTGTCTTAGAATCCCGGGGACAGAAGGATGTGAAGGGCATCTGGCCCCACCATGCAACACGGTTGGACCCCCTTTCCCCTGAAGCCCCTTTGGGACTGGGTGGTTTCATTCATCCTGGTTCTGGTGGGTTTATCTCTGCTTAGAAGGATCTGCTTTCTCCGTGGGAAGAAGAAAAATGTGAAACGATGGAAAGACCAATGTGCAGAGGTAGAGAAGACCGCGATCAGTCCCTGTGCCTCCCCCACCGCCCTGTGGGGTCCGGGCCCTTGGGTCCGGACCCTCTTCTGTAACGTGGAGGGTAAAGGACCTATCCCATAGGGTGGGCATGGGGAAAGCCACCTGTGGGAATGCCCACGAAGGGCCCAGCTGAGTCTGCACGTGGCAGGCACTGGGCCGTTCGTGGGTAGTGTTCATTCAGCGAGTACTCCATTCCACCTGTCGGCACTTGCATTCACTGGGAATTCACGGTGCAGGTGGCTGAAAAGGCGCCAAAGACCCCTCCCGGCTCTGAAACCCCCTTACCTTGTGCTCTGACCATCTAGGATGGAGGCTTCGCTCCGGTGCTTCCTTCCCATTGATATGCTGGCGAGTCAGGAAGTCGTCACCCAGGTGACAGTGTCCCAGTGATGCCCGCGGCAGAGCAGGTGGAGGGAGGCCCCGGCCCGGTGGGAGACACCGGAGCACGCCTTCTATCCCATGCAGAGCCAGCCCGTAAAGCCTCCCCAGAATCCATGTGTGGAAGCCCTAAGCCCTGATGGGGGGGTGTTTGGAGGTGGGGCCCTAGTGATGGGATTGGGGGTCTAACAGGAAGAGGAAGAGATGGTAGAGCGCTCTCTCTATGAGCTCACACCAAGGAAGGGCCAGGTGAGGACAGCGTGGGAGGGCAGCCATCCGTGAACCGGGAAGAGGTCTCTCGCCAGGCACGGAAACTGCCGGCACCTTGACCTTGGCCTTCCCATGCTGCCGAACTGTGAGAAACGCGTGCCTGTTGTTTAAGCCCCCCGGGCTGAGGGATGTTGCCTTAGCAGCGAGAGGAGTGGATGAAGACGCCGTGTGACCTCAGGCAAATCGTTGGACTCCTCGACGCCTCGGCTTCCGGGTAGTAATCGCAGTTGCCACGCGGGACCTCTGGCCAGTGGCAGGATTTGCAGCTAAGCAGGACTTCCTTCCATGGTGTTTGGGTAGGGCACAGCTTTCAGACTCAGACGACGAGAACCGGGACGAAGAAGATCTCCTCTCCCTAGGAGGTTCTCCTGAAGGTCCTCCCCTGCCCAGAGAGGGGGACGTGCTTACCTCCTTCCGGCTCCTTTCCGCTCACGCCAACGGCATGCCATCAGCACCTCGAACAGGGGAGCATGACCAGGAGGTGCCGAAAACCCTCTCTGTCCTCGGGAAGGAGGCTGGCCCTCTGAGCAGAGCACGGCAGCGGGCCCATCCCTGATGGGAGATCATGCAGCATCCAGGCCCTGAGCGCTGACCACACGCCAGCGCTTGGCTCGTGTTCGGCACACTTCACCGCTTCATCCCCGCGCCCCCATTGACCCTGGCATGGTCATTGTCCTCATGTGACAGTGGAGACGCCGAGGGCTCGGAGGATGCCCTGCAGACCCAGCCCACCCGCCGTGCCCAGAGGCTGACCTGACCCTTGGCTTCTGCGTGGCCGTGGCCGTGGCGGATGGCAGCGCGAAGGGAGACAGAGGGCAGGCAGTGAGTTCCGAGGGGTGGCCGTGCCCCTCTCCTGAAGGCTGAGCCCTGCCAGGCAGCCCTCCCTCTCCCTCCCTCCAGCCCAGACAGGCTGCGGGGCTGTTCCCTTCCCGAAGCGGCCACGACAAATCACCCTAAACCGCTCGGCTTAAAACACAACAAACATGTTGTCACAGTCTAGAGGCCAGAAGCCTGAAATCAAAGTGAGCTCGAGGCAGGGCCACGCTTCCTCCAGAGACTCCAGGGAAGGACCCCCCGCCTGCCTCCTGCAGGTTCGGGCGGTTCCCGAGTTCCTCGGCCCGTGGCCACTCGCCCCGTGGCGGCCTCCACAGTCACATGGCCGTCCCTCCTCTGTGTCTGTCACTGGATTCAGAGCCCCTCCCTCGCCCAGGGAGGCCTCGACTTACATGCATCTGCAAAGACCCTCTTTCCAAATGTGGTCACGTTCTGACGAGGGGGACCCTGTCTAACCCAGTACGCGTGGGAGGGCATCAACGGGTGAGAGGCCCAGGGAAAGGGAAAGGCCAGTGCCCGAGTGTGGGCCGGGCCGACGACGGGCATAGAAGGCCTGCTGCTCCAAACCCAACTGTCCGAGCGCCAACAGCCACGCAGAGCTGCTGGGACTCTCACCCGCTCTGGCCGGAGGGCAGGATGCCATGGCCACCTTGGAAAACGGGGGGCGGTTTCTTCAGGAGTTGATTGTACACCGACCACATGACCCGACAATTCTGATCCTAGGTATTTATTCCAAAGAAATGACAACACATGTCCACATGAAGATTTGTCCAAGAATGTCCCCGACAAGTGAACTTGGGACACCACCCAAACGCCCACCGACAGGCGAATGAATAAACCGTGGGACACATAAGCCGGTGACCCGCACCACGAATGCATGCACCTCGAGGTGCTGAGCGAAACAAGCCAGGCCCTAAACAGTACGTCGTGCGCTTTTCCGTCTTTCTGTGAGAGAACTCCCAGTACTGGTGGCCTCTGGGGGTGGGGACACAGGATGGAAAGGGCCGGGAAGGAATTTTCTAGGGTGTTGGCCATGCTCCACTTCTTAATTGGTCATGAGGGTGTCTTCTTTTGAAAACTCATTGAACCGTGTACTTAGGATATGTGCAGCTTACTGACCTCGCCGCAGTGTTTTAGGAAAGGAGCGAGGGACCAGAAAGTTCTCTGGCGATCCACACAGGCTGGGACATAGGAGGGAGGCTGAAGTGGTGTGGGGCTCCGCCGTGTGGGGCCAGGGAGCCCAGGCGGTGACGCTCGTTCAGCTGTGGAGGAGGGGAGGGGAGCTTCTAGGAAGGGGGCGGGCCGGTCTTTCTGGACCACCGGCGTGTGCATGCATCACCTGGATCCATCCACCCACAGCGTCCGTTGCCCCCATTTCCCCGAGAGGACATGACCCTCTGCTCCCCCAGGGGAATGGGGTGATCAGAGCCCCGTGGGCAGCCTGCAGGGTAAGAAGGCAGAGAAGACACGGTGGTCAGAGAGGCAGAGAGGAGCTGGGTCAGTGGCCCACCGTGGATGCCGGGATGTCTAGAAAAGAGTAGGATGGGGTGTTTGGCTCTGGGCAGCTCGATGTGAGGCTTGCGGAAGCATCTTCCCTGGAATGTTCTAGGCCCGACACGTCCCGCCGGCCAGGCTTTCTCCTCGGTGCAGCTCACAGGCAGGAGACCGCGGTGTCCTGGGCGAGGTCTGGGACAGCGACAGCCACCAACCAGCAGGAGGGGAGAACGCAAGTGATGCCAGGCTCCTGCCCGGTCCTCCCCCCACTCCTGCACCCCCAACCTCTCTGCACCCCAGTGGTAGACGTGGCGCCGCCTGCCAGAGAGAGCAGCGTCCCCTCCGCGTCTCCCAGCCCCCCCTCTGTGGAAAGTCACCCACAGACTGCTCAGAACAAAAATAAAAAGGGAAGTATGGCAGCCCCCCCAGCCCCCACCGCTGTCCCTGCTAAAAATAGAGGCGGCCTCCGAGGGGGGTGTTGTGTGGGCTTCCGGGGGGGAGGCCACTGGCTCCCTGCAGCATCAGCATTTTCTGGGGGCCTGGCAGGCCACACGCTGGAGGAGAGGGAGTTTGAGGGGACCACGCAGAGACCCCCCTAGGCCGACCCAGGACCGAGCTAGTTTGCAAACACGTGAGTATATTTTCCGACTGGCCGGTCCTTTTGCTCGGAGCCACGTGGGTGCGGAGCTCGGGAAGCCATGTCCATGTCAGGGAGGGCTCCTGCAGCAGGTTGGGGGCTGCTGGGTGACCCCCGCGTCCCCCACCTCATCCCTCTTGCTCTCGTCCACACCACTGTGTGTCTCACGGCTTCACGCATGTTCCCTTTCATTTCTTAATTTCTTGAACCACACGGTGAACTCCTGACACCTGGTGCTAGGGCAGCTATTCTATGCTGTTCACTTTGGTTGCACAGAGCATGGACTGGAGCGCAGAGAAGGCCCTCGATAAATGCCTGGTCGATCTGGACCAGAACGCTCTCCCTCTCGTTTTTATGTGCTGGGTTTTGTTTTTGTTTTAGTTTTTGTTTTTTAACTTTCTTCCAACGGGGGACAGGCCGAGGGCGGAGAAGTGGGCGTGAGCGCACGGAGAGGTGCCCGAGGCCCCCCGCTGGAAGGGTCCGCAGTGTCTGCCCCAGAAGCCCAGCAGCCTTGCCCTCCTGGGATCCCCGCCCTCTCCGGGAACACCCTGCAGCCTCTTCTGAGCTTTAGTAAGATAACACATGCAAAGAAAGAAGCCTGTTGCTGAGTGTCCATCAGCAAACCCGAGGCCCAGCCCCTGCCCACAGGCAACACACAGAGAGAGAAGTTGGAGCCGGAGACAGGCGGGAGACCCTTGATCCAGAAGCCAGAGCGAAAAGGCACAGCGGGGGCGTGAATGACTTTTCTAGGAGGCAGAAGGACCAGGGCCCCGAGGGGAAGTCCCCCCTCTCCCTGCGGGTATCTCCTGGAGGCCTCAGAGAAGGTTCATCATTTCCTACTGAAACGCTTCAGGAATCCCTCATGTCCGGCAGGGTTGAGACTTCTGCAGCCCCTGGGGTCGTGTGCTTCTCAGAGACCATCCTGTTCATTGAGGGGGTCAAACTGATGGACGTCACGGGTTTGAAGAAGGCAGCAAGGTCTCAGAGGCATCCTTAGAAACGAGAGATGGCCTAAGTGCAGGGATGTCTCCAGGTCTCACAGCGGATGGCAGCCCTCGACGGAGAAGTCACAAAGGCCCGCCAGGCGAGTGACACACCCAGGGAGCGCCAGGCGGCCGACCTTCAAGTCTGGCTTTGCAGACAGACTCATTCCCGGCTCCCCTGCGCAGGCACGGAAAGGGTCACAAAAGCGGCCGGTTCCCCCATCCCCTGCGAATCGCACTCGCTCCTAACAGCCCTCAAGTCTGTGCTGATCTACCATGTCTGGGTGCAGTTTTGACGGGCGCCTTATTTAATTATAGGTGATCGAGTCATTTGACACAAGCCAAAAAAAAAAAGAGGCTTTCTGGTTTGCATCTGATTTATGAGCTTTCGCTTTCATGGCGAGAAGCTAGAGATGGTCTCTGAGCGTAGAGATCCCCAAATTCCTGCCCCCGTTGCTCTCAGAGACTGGGGAAAGCGTTTCCATCCCACCATGTAGGAAGCATAGAGAACATCAGAAAAGCACGGGCCGGTGTTTGCCAGCACCTGGGAGGGGAGAAAGTGAAAAGAAACACCCACCAGCCTCCAGCCCTGACAGATTCATTTAAAGACAGTCTTACATAATAGATCATTAAAAAGGAGAGACGCACGACAGAACTCTCTCCTTACAAGGAAAAGGGGAGTGTGTTGAGATGCTTTGCGACATTCTCGTCCCGTCTACCCCCTTATCCCTCACAGAGAAGTGGAAAATGTGAGTCTCCCTCCGTGTTTTTTTATGTTTCAAGCTGCCTGGTGGCTTTAACTCAGGTGAGCTGGCCTCCGGGAAATCACTGAAGGCTGAGCGCTGGTCGCCAGTGGTCTCGGAGCTCCCGGGAAGAGGGACATGACTGACCCACGGACACTACCAGGGAAGGAGCCCTTCCTGGCCAGACCCCGCTTTCCCTTTCACACCCCCCGGCCAGGGCCCACCCCCACCCCTCCCTGGGCCGTGCACCTGTGGGTGCTAAATAAAACCCTGAGTTCCTGTTCCCTTTTCTCTGCCCTCGTCCTCTCTTTAAACCCACACCCCGCCTGCTTTTTTGCCTCTGCCTCCGTCGGGCCTCGTCCTTCATTTCCTGCCCTCCCGACCCCTGGCAGACGTCGCTCCTGATTCCCACAGCTGCCGGGATCCAGGGCTGACCCACTGCCGGGGGCGCTGCCAGGAGGAGGGCGCCTGCTGGCCTCGCAGGGTCCACCCAGCCCCTAGCCCGCCCACAGGTCGGTCCCCTTCCGGGGCCCTGGGTCTCCTATTTCTTCATTGGAGTCGATGGTGCCTTCCCAGCAGGTACCCGGCACCTCGCGTGTGCGCTCAAGAAATTGTAGCTGTTTTTCTTTATTTGATCTGATTTGATGGATTGAGGTGAAATTCATATAACATCCATCCCCCCTTTTATTTAATTTTTTAAAAGACCTTATTTATTTACTTAGAGAGCACAGAGGGAGAGGGAGAAGCAGTCTCCCTGCTGAGCTGGGACTCGATCCCAGGACCCTGAGATCATGACCTGAACAGAAGGCAGATGCTTAACCGACTGAGCCACCCAGGGGAAAGCGTTTTCAAAGGGTGGAAAAATCACCCTCTGCAAATCCAGCGTGTCACGCGGAGGGCGTGCAGTGTCTGCCCCAGAAGCCCAGCAGCCCCTTTGAAAGTCAACTATTCAGTGGCATTCCGCACATTCCCCGTGTTGTACAATTACTGCCTCTACCGAGCTCCAAAGCATTTCCAACACCCCAAAAATAAAACCCCATCTCTGTTAGTGGTCACCCCCCCCATCTCCGCCAGCCCTCAACCCCTAGCCCCTGGCAGCCACCCACCTGCTTTCTGTGTCTGTGGATTTCTGGGCATTGCACACAAATGGGATCACATGACATGTGGCCCTTTCGAGTGTGGTTTCTTTCGCTCTGTGTAAGGTTTTCAGGGTTTGTCCATGGTGTAGTGCGGATCAGCACCCCGTTCTGTTTCGTGGCCAAATTGTATTCCACTGTACGTATAAATGTCTTCATTTCCAGAGTCACTGGCTTTGAGGGTTCGGGGCTGCCAGGACCGGGAAGGGAATTGGGGCACAGGGAGGTGGAAGGAGGAGAACCTTGCTCGATGCACGATGCCATAGACACCGGAAGAGGCCTGCCTGCCTGCAAGGGTCTCTGCCCACTGTCCTCGCCCACTCCGTAGTCTGTGCAGACCGACCCCGAACAGCCCCCCGGCGGAGGGCATGTTGGGGAGAGGAGCGTCTCTGGCCCGCCTTCTCGAGCTGCAGTTGGCTCTGCTCCTGAGTACATTATCACAATTAATTACAGCCAGCCCTTGATTATGTGAGCTAATAGGGGACCAGAATAACACAGAGCTAATTGAAATGTGGGTCTGCAGGGGCGGTGGAAAGGAGGGGCCCCGTTCCATGGGGGAGCTGTTTGTTTTGCAGTTAATTATGAGTAAAGAGACCCTTTTGGGGTCCTTTCCTGCTTCTCTCTCTCTCCATCCCAAAAGCCTTACATTTCATTGGACGCACAAACCTATTTTGCTCCCAACATAGCGGATGCTCAGTTAATGCATCGTAGCTGACTTACCCCCTTGCCATCTCTCGGCAGAACGCCCCAGGACAGAAAATCTGACTGGTTTGGATTTCACTTCTGTGCCCGCCCAATCTCGCATGGAAACACTCGTTGTGTGTGGAACGAGAGGATGTAGGCGCCGAGCTTTATTCTTCCCAAAATGTCTGCAATAAATGGGTGACATTACGAGATACACAGAAGGAGGGGAATGGAGCAAAACAGGCATCTGGAACCCCCACAGACTGGGTCACTGGTCCCAGAAGGCTCGGGAGTCCGCGGTTTGCCCCAGAGTCCTTTGTGAGCGAGCTGCCGTGCTGAGCGGTGAAACAGCACTCTCATTCTGCCGCCCGGTTGAAACGGACAACCTTGGGCGCGTCACCAGAGTCTTGGTCGTGCCTTTTCTTCCGGGAAGCGCGAGCCCGGTCTAGCATAATCCTAGATTAGGTGACTGACGCCCTCCGCGTGACACGCTGGATTTGCAGAGGGTGGCTTTTCCAGCCCTTCTGCCTATAGCCATCTTTTCTCACACGCTGCCCGCCTCCGCCGTCTGTTGTGGGTTTTGTCACTGTGCCGTTCTGTCCCCTCGTCTGATAGTGCATATGAGTGCCCACTGTGTGTCAGACGCCCGCAGCTTCGTCCAGGAACGCGTCCCCCGAAGGTCAGCTGGTGACCTTCCACGATGAGGGAGTGAGGCCTCGGCGTCCTCAGCCAGAAAGTGCTGGCTGGTGTGGGGTTATCAGTCCTCAAAGAATGAGGATTCCAAATTGAACTGATTTCCCAGCATGCCGATGGCTGGCTCGGGCTGTTCTTTTTTTTTTTTTTTAAAGATTTTAGTTATTTATTTGACAGAGAGAGACACAGCGAGAGAGGGAACACAAGCAGGGGGAGTGGGAGAGGGAGAAGCAGGCTTCCCGCGGAGCAGGGAGCTCGATGCGGAGCTCGATCCCAGGACCCTGGGATCATGACCTGAGCCGAAGGCAGACGCCCAACGACTGAGCCACCCAGGCGCCCCATGGCACGTCCCAGGCTGTTCTTGATGTTGGAGAAGGCCCTGAGACTCGGGGGTGCCCCGGGGAAGGAGCACCCTGCAAAAAGAGACTGATGCCATGTTTGGGAACGCCAGCCAATGTGGCGTTCTTCCCGACAGAATGTAGGGCCAGCTGGCTTTGCTGCAACTCACCTGGTTAGGGTGGTTTGTGACAAGATAGCTCTGTCCCTGCAGGTCAGAAATTGGAGAGACTGTGGATTCTAGACTTCTAATCCATGACTGATTGAGAGGCCAAGATAGATCGGCGCTGAGATCCGAACTGCAGACACAGCAGAACAAGCTGGTGCAAATGGTGTGTCATCCCGTCAGCAGGCTGTCCTGGTGAAAACCCTCACCACACCTTCGCACACAAAGGTCTTCCCCGCCCAAGGGAGGAAGCTAAAGCGAGGAAAAGAGAGCCAGCGCTTACGCATTGGAAATCAATAACTTTACAAATATTAAATGCCCACCTGTGCAAGATACTATCTGGACCGTGGGGTGTACCAGGGAAATAAGAGAGGGGCCCCCTTCCAGAGGCCGTAAGCAGCTCGGTGGACATAAAGAGACGCTAACAACACCAGGTGTGTGAGATGCAAACCGGAGGCCCACACAGAAGGGTTGAAGACAGATCTCTGACGTTTTTGTCTAAGTTCTGCTTGACATGGAGGTGATTACACAGGACATCCGGCGGAGACCTTGTTTCCAGCTGGGGTTTGCCATTGGCGTCTGAAGGGCTGCATTAAGTGATATTAAGTGTCTACCATGGGCACAGCAGCAACCCTAAGATGTTAGCGCTGCTTGTCCGATTCTATGGACCAAGAAATGGGGAGGGGGCGCTCAGAGAGGTTAAGCAACATGCCTAAAGCCACACAGCAGCAGACAGCAGAGCTGGAGTTCAAACCCAGGATCCTCACGTGAGGACTGGATGCTTTCCGCTAGGACACACAGTGTTATCTCCTTATGCAAAGACTCTTTTTTTGGCTGGACTTTCTCTTTAATTAGAGTAGAATTCCTGTGATCCTTTGTGCACAACCCCCATCTTCTCCGGGGGGGTTGGGGGGGCGATGCCACTTGACCCCAACAAGCACAGTGTACTTTGACCTCTCAAGGACAGGCTCTACACCCTCCATGCATGCGGGTTCCCTGCAAAGGGACCCCCAGCCCCCCAGCTCTGTAGGTCTACCCCGGAGAAGTCTGCAGAGACTGTGCATCTAGCAAGGAGACTCTCACCCCTCAAAGCCCCTCTGTCCTTTCTTCTGCTGCCTGCAGAACTGCCCAGGGGGCTGATGTCGGAGAAAGTACAGCTTTGACCTCAAGCCTCAAACACCTCGGGGTAAAAATAAGAAAGTCTGAGGTCCACACACCAGGCTGCTTCCTGCCTCAGAGTTTCCACCAGCCCTGGAGGCCTTTCGAGACGAAGTCTCTGGGAGCCCCGGCAGCTGCGGGAAAGCAGGAGCCTCAGGCCTCTGAGGGGCGGTTTCACTTGCTGGTGTCATGCTCGGGCCGTGGTGGAAGCATCGGGTCAAAGCTGGAGGCAAGGACACCCTACCCCCAGCGCCACCTCTCTGTTCCCGCAGGAGGAAACCCGAAATCTGCCTGCTTCTAGATACTGACCTGCTCCCTGACTGAAATCATGGGCAGAATCATTTTCAAACATGTGGAAACGTGCCCAGAAGTGTCACTGATTTACCGGTCCTCGTGATATTTCACAGAACACAGGGTCCCATGACTACAAATGCATTTTCGGTTGTTCACCGCATGGCTTCAGAGCATGGATTTGGTGCACCTTCGAAACGCAGAAGAGAGAGACCAGGGCACCTTGCTGCTGGGGCTTCAAAGCATGCTCGTGAGGCTGCGGACCAGCCCTGGGCCCTGGAGAGAAGTCTGTCTGAGTGGAGGGCAGTGTGGCCCGAGTGGCCCGCTCCACGTTCCCCTGTCAGGTCCCTGCGCCGCGCCTCTGATCTGCGTTCTCGGAGCAGAGGCTCACCTACCAACACGGCCGGCTGCCGCCCCGGCTTCCTCCTCCTTCCTCCTCCCCAGCCTTGCTCCCTTCTCTCCTCGTCTTCCTGTGAACCTGCAGGCTTTCTTACCATCGTCCCCTCGGGCCCGACCCGCTCTGCCATTCTCCCTTCCAACCCGCCTCCCCATTCCCCGAATCAAAAAGTAACTCATGGTTTCCTTCCACCTCTCCTTTGCTGGGGTTACATCTCCCTGTGATTCATGCACCAAAATGCACGCTCCGTGTCCCACTTCTGCGTCGTAGAAACCCCAAGCAGCGGGGCCAGACTCTGGAAGGAGACCCGTTGGTTCGCTCACTGGGCAGATGTGTGGAAAGCTCACCGCATGCGGGCGGCGTGTGCTGGAGACTCACCGATGAGCATGACACAAGCCCTCTCAAAGAATCACAGCGGGTGTGCAAATGAGCGATGGCGAAACCAGGTGAAAAGCACAGGAACGTGGGTCCATTCCACAACAGGGACCTGCGTTCCGCTGGGAGAGGTGGGGCAGGGCGGCCACCTGGGCTGACCGTATCGCCTGCCATCACCAAGTGCTTCTTGGCTAACCGGCGACTGAATGCAGTTCTGTGACAATGGAACGTTCTTATCGTAACACCTCAGGTCATTAGAGCTTTTGCTTCAGCAAATGCTCATCGAAAATCCGCCCCATGTTAGCACAACCGCAAACCCCAGTCTTGACACGAAGCATTCCAAGAGGCACCGCGGACGCTCCAAGTTTCTCCCAACCCAGATAACAAAATGGTAGCCAAACAGTGAAGACTATGCCAATGGAGAAGAATTGTGCACCTGGATGAAGCAAAGGGTCTGTCTTTGAAAGCACAGAGGACTCCGGAACTGGAATCCGCTGGGGGTCACCATGACATCACCGTCCCTGTGGCAAAGGCGATCTGCTGACCGGGCTTCCAAGGCCAGCGCAGGCGAAGACTGCATGTTGTGATCGCCGAGGCTGGGGCTCCCCCCTGGCCAGCCCCGGAGTGAGACCACCCTTCCCAGGTTTGGCCAAGTGGTCCAGCCGCGGCTCCTGGAGACCGTCAGCGCTGCCGGTGTGCTGTGCACACGGCTCTGGAATCCAGATGCTCCTCAAGAGCCAGTGTGATCAATTGATACGCATTTCAGAACAATTTAAATCTGTCATTCCTAATTGCGCTTTTTTGAAAAGCTGCCCTTCAGAGCCGATAGGAAAACGAGAGCTGGAGGGGAGCAGTATCCTTTGCTAATGCAAGAGGTGTGTGCCCTTTCCAAAGTTCTTTGCCACGGTGCGAGTCGGAAGCCGCGGTGGGTGGTGGGGTGTGTGGCAGGGCTGGGGATGGCGAAGGGGTGATGCTTGCCGTGCCTTCGGTCTCCAGCTTCAGTCGATGTGCCGTGCTCCCCACTGCCCCCGTGCCCCGACGTCTACTGATGCCTCCCCCCTTCCTTCCTAAAAGATACCAGGTCGAGACAATTTTATCCCACAGAAACCACTGGCCCTTTGCCTGGGTCACCTGGAAGTAGATGGACGGAGCCCCTTGAGGAGCTCCGGGTATGATTGATTACAGGTGGCCTGGTCCCTGAGGAGATGGTCGGGGGAGGTTGGTGGTGCTCTGGGGTGACAGCGAGGAGCTTGGCTGTCACGTGAGCTGGGGCTGGCGGGGGCGGGGGTGGGCTCCTGTGGAAGAAGGAGGGCTGAATGAGAGAACAGAGAGATTCCAGTGGATGTGGCAGAGGCCGGAGATGTGACTCGAGACCGAAAAGTGAGGAGCACAGCTCAGGATCCGAGGCAGGACTGCAGCAGGCAAGCGAGGTAAATCGCCTTGCCCTTGCGCTGCAGGCTAGAAATGTCATCTGTTCATCACATTTCCTGGGCTGTGCCTTATCTCCTCATGGTCGCCGACCCCTCAGAGGGCACTCTATACATGGGCGGTCCTCAGTCCTTACTGATCTCTTATTTACTGTGGTTTTGGATCTAGAAAAAAAAAAAGGAACCGGCACAAATAGAAGAGGCAGTTGCTCAGATTGAGGGGCTCAAGTTTGAGGCTGGGGCCAATATGACTTTCTTAGAAGGCTTGAATCTCATTTGTTTGAAAGGAAATCAGTTTTACACATAGTAGGGATTTTATTCTTCTCATGAACTAAGAACTCAGAGGTTAAGCTTGGACCCAAAATACTTGTGGCATCCTACCCAGCCATACTTAGAGTGTGACCTTGGTCTTCATGCTCACAAAATAGCTGCTCTGCAGCAGAACATTGCATCCACATTCCAGGTAGGAAGACAGGGACAAATAAAAGGCTCTTCTGCCCTGATTCTGCCGCCACCCCTCTACAGAGCCCTTCTAAACATCTCCAGAAACTTCTGCTTCCATCTCACCGGTCAGAACTGTGTCACATAGCCATCTCTAACTGCAAGAGAGGCTGCAAGCATAGTTGTTCGAGGGGCATGGTAATGCTCCCCACAAAATTGGAACTCTGTTGATAGACAAGAGAGAATGGATGTTAGGTCGGCAGCCGGCAATGTCTGCCACTCCACTGTGAATCTAAAACGATAATTGCTGCTTTCAAAATATGTATCAGGGAAGCTCTGTTGATTGCTGTACACACATTAATTGATGGGAAATACTATCATCTCAATATTTCAGTTGAATGAGCTGAAGGAGATAGGTTAGAAAGTTAACTGGGATCCCGGGGAAGAATCCTGCAGGGGGAACTTTCTAGCTGTTTCTCTACATGTCCTTTTTATAGGAATGGGGACTGCAGGGGATGAGGCCCACAGGAAGGGAGGGCTCTGGCCCTTTTCCATAAAGCTTCATTTCCAGGGCCATGAACACATAGATGGCTGGACCAGTGTCTCTTCAGTCCTTCCTCACAGGCAGTAGATCATCCTTTTAAATAATATTTCCCCCCCCCCTTTTTTTTTTGCCAGAAATCCTTTCAATTAAATGGAGGTTTCTTTGGAATAATTAAACCCTCCATCTCAAGCCTCTTACTCCAATCATCCAGGCAAATCAATTAAGCAGAGATGCATTTATCTGACTGATTGCTGACCCCCTTCTGGTTCCAGAGCTTTTGCCCCGGGGGTAGCTCTTGGAGAGAGGAGGTGTCTGCCCACAAACACGGCTCTTTTCCAAAGGGATTTGAAATAATAGTAGCCTTATTGTTTATTTTATTCAGGATTTGATTTTTATTCATTCACCCAACAAATACATATTGAGCAGCTACTAAGAGTAAGTCCCCATGCTAGGTTCTGTGGGAGATGAGACAGACATGTGGCAGGTAGCTGAGCCTCCCTGAACTTCTCTTCTGTAAAATGGGGATAGTGGTACGCACCTTATAGCGCTGTTGTATGAAAGGAGCTAATCCACATGGAGCGTTTAGCACAGTGTCTGCCCATAGCACTACCATGTACGTTTCCATGGACACCTATTAGAGGATATACTCCTGCAGAATGAGGGAATAAAGCCGTAAAGAGAAAGATATAGAGCCCAGAGAGCAAGGAATCTAATTGCTTAGATTAGATGCTATGCTTAATAAATATTAGTTGTGATGATTGCTAGTTTAAGTAAGATCACATGAGTCGGAGTCAATGAGGGCTGAGTTGGAATCTCTGCCGCTTAGTGAAGCTGTGAGATCTCACCCCATTATTTAACTTTCTGATCCTACCTCCTCCTCATAAAGTGAGAATAATAAGACCTAGAATAATGGAACCTACCTGAGTTCCTGGGAAGTGAGGTGACATCTGTGAAGTGCTCAGCACCCAGGCAGCACTTCTGGTTTATGACGAGGCGAGCTGTCTGACAAGCACTACAAAAGGTAGACAATGTTAAGTGCACAGAGAATGGATTCTTTATACTTAAATGTATCATCCGTATTTCCAACTATTGACATATGTTAATTTGTGTTCATTTTTTTGCCAGGATAATACATGTATGGAGAGTTGAAATGTAAAGTAGGCTTGTAATAAAAACATCTGTTCCCAGCCCTGATCCCCAGAGGCAACTACTTCTAACTCTTCACTGTTGTTTTCTTCTGTTATTTACCCCATTTCTAAGTAATAGGTTTGCATTGCTATTTACAGATATATCCACTTTAAGGCATTATTTACTGACATACTCTTAGGTAGAGGAGCATTTAGCCCTCTTTTCTGAGTACCCCACTCCATGCATCTCCCCTTCCTTCATTGTCTCCATGCATTTAGATCACAGTTGTATATGTTACATTATTATCACTAGGTAAATATTGTTTATGTTGAGGCAAGTTGTATGCTGTAATTATTTCCTTTCTTACCTTTTTGTTTTCTCCTGGAGTTAATATTGCCTCTTTTTTCCATTTGTTGAGGGTTTTTTTATGTGCCTATCCTTCACTATTTTTCCATCTGACTCACAGTCCTGTCATTTGCCCGACAATATTATTTCCTAAATTATGAAATATATCAGATGACCATTCCATTTTCCCCCTGGCCACCTCCCTCTACTGGGCCCTCCGTGATCCTGCCATAATCTTGGCCAGCTCCTTTTTGCCACCTCTCTCTCATCCTGGGATTTCCTTGCTGCTTTGTCCAATTAGATTTTCTGTTTCCTGAGCTCTATACCTTCCTCTTTACTGTTTTATTCCCTCATTTTACTCGAGCATATCCTCTAGTAGCTTCCTAAGAAAGGGTACATGGGAAATAAATGTTTAGAGTCAGGACGCCTGGGTGGTTCAGTTGGTTAAGCTTCTGCCTTAGACTCAGGTCATGGTCCCAGTGTCCTGGGATGGAGCCCCGCATCGGGCTTCTTCCTCAGCAGGGGGCCTGCTTCTCCCTCTGCCTGCCGCTCCCCCTGCTTGTTCTTTCTCTCTCTCTTTTTCTCTCTCTGACAAATAAATCAAATCTTTAAAATAAATAAATATTTTGAGTCTCTACCTTTCTGAAAATAATATTTTATTTTCATGCCTAATAATTGGGGGAGGGGTGTAATAGAATTCTAGGTGAAAAAGTATTTTCCATCAAAAATGTGAAGGCATCACTTCATTGTCTCCCAGCTTCCAGTATTGCTATTGAAATGTCTGATGCCAAACTTACTCCTAGTCCTTTACATATGACCTGATGTGTCCTCTCTGGAAGCTTTTAGGGTCTTCTCTTATTTCCTGATGGCCTAAAATTTCACAAGGATGTTCTGAGAAGGTTATTTTTCCACTGATTGTACTGAGCACCCGAAGGGCCATTTAAATCTGAAGACTAATGTGCTTACATCTGGAGAATCCTCTAATATTATTTCTCTGATAAGTTCATCCCTAACTTTACATTCTGACTCCAAAAGCTAGACAAGAAAGGAAACATAACCTCTGCACTCTCTTTGCAGGATTTCTATTTATTGGATATTAGACCTAAATTAACCTCATTTCCCCCACCATTTCTTATCTTTCTTCTCTTTAACTTTTTATTAACTTTTTGGAAGATTTCCTCAACTTTTTCTTCCAAACTTTCTATTGGTAAATTTCTGGTACTTTATTTTAATTGCTAAGAACTCTTTCTCGTTCTTTGATCATTCCTTTTTCATAGCATCCTACTGTTGTTTTATAGATGCAATATCTTATTTAATTTCAGTGGATTTTAATTATCAGGTTGTGGGGTTGTTGTTTTTTTTAATTTTTTCTTATTCTGCATTGTCTGCTTCCTGCAAGTTCTTTGTATCAACTTGTCTCTTTTGATCTCTTCCTTTCACATGAAGACTTTCTTCAAACATCAGGTGATTCTTGGCTCTCTGTTTATTCTTTTTTTTTTTTTTTTAAAGATTTTATTTATTTATTTGAGACAGAGAGAGCACACGAGAGGGGGGAGGGTCAGAGGGAGAAGCAGGCTCCCTGCCGAGCAGGGAGCCCGATGCGGGACTCGATCCAGGGACTCCAGGATCATGACCTGAGCCGAAGGCAGTCGCTTAACCAACTGAGCCACCCAGGCGCCCCCTCTCTGTTTATTCTTAAGTAGGAAGTGACAAAAGCAGTGCGTACAAGTTCTGCTCGTTGATTAAACACTTTCACTGTAGGGCGAATGGGCACCGACTGTGTTTGCACAACACACTTATAACTCACTAAGCAGTTGATTCCTCTCTCGAGAAGCAATAGTTGTTCTTTTTAATCCTGAGCCAATAGGTGCCATCTTAGAAAGTGGTTTTAGTTCTGTCTTAAGTTTTGCGTGTAAAAGTGCTATTTCAGGGAGTGTACGTACATACACTTTCTGATTCTAGTCCTTCTAAAAGTAAACTTTTATTTTTTAAAAGGTGATTCTAGGGGCTGTATGGTAGTAAAAGTAAGTCAGAGAACCTTGGGTCCAAATCCTGCCTTCCATGCTAATTATATGACCTTGAACCTCTCCCGGGTTTGGTTTTCTTGGCTGTAAAACGGTGATGATGATAGCAATAATAATAATAATAATACCACCTATCTCAAGAGAGTTTTTGAGTTTATCAATTATGCTTAGCAAGTGCCTGGCACATAGTAAATAATCTATAAGCATCAGGGATAATGTTTCAGCCAGTTGAATGTTATACCAATAAGCTAATCTCTCGAGAGACATATCCTATAAGTTTTTCCAACCTTATGACCAAGTTCTTGAGGGTATAATCAGAATTCTAACAGCAGAAATAGAAAGTTCAGCCTCATTACTGGTTGTCTTGTGTCTCAGTTTTTCCAACCTCTGTTGACACATTGGGTAGTTGTACAACCCTGTGAAAATCTGTTTTTCCTTTCTTGTAACTAAAATCTTTCTTACAATTAATTTTGTAAAAAGCCTTTTCTTCTGATTATGAAAGAAATGCATGTTCTGTTGCTTTTAAATGCAAATGCAGAAAAGTATAATTTCCCTTTGCCTCTGCTCATCAGCCTGCTGGTCTCTGCTGGGGCACTTGGCCCCGCAGATCGCCGGCTTCCCCAGCCCTCGCGCGCAGTGCTGGGCAGCAGTGTAGCTCCTCCTGTCCCAGCCGCAGAGCAGGGAGGCCGTGAGAAGACAAAGGAGATGGTGTCCTCCAGAGAAGCATGTCACTGCCACCTCCCCGGGGCAGAGGGCCTGTGACAGCTCACTCCGATCCAAGCTGACACCCGACAAGAGCAGCTTCTACCAGCCCTGGGAGCTCTGGTGTCACCTGTGATTAATTCTCAGAGCTGAAACCAAGCGAGTTCCTGATTAAACAGTGATGTCCCAGGGTCCCTGTCACTGCCGAGGAAGAGCGGCAGGCCATGGAGCGGCTGCCTGAAGCCCCCACCAAAGGGATCCCAGCCGCTGTCGGGCGGGACAGGTGTCAGGCCCGGTGTCCGGCCCCACCTCACCGTCGCAGGGGTTGTTCCTCGCCTTTCCGCCTCCCCGGTCTTCCTTCCCCGGGCTCCTGGAGTGGCTGAGCTGGGCACTGACGACGGCCTCGTCCCTCACCGTGAGGAGCACCACCTTGGGGAAATCACAGTGCGTGCCATGGTGTGTTCCTGCCCAAACCCACGGCGTGCCGGGGGCTGAAGACGTAATTCACAGTGAAAGGAACCCTTCTGGGCTCAGGAATGCGGTTTGCCGCCTTTGACCTAATGAATTAGTAGCTGATTAGAACGTCTCCACTCTGCAAACACTCCTATCAGCGACTTTGTGAAGACCTTCCACCCTGGTCAGGACTAACCCCAAGGCTACCATCTGCCCTCCTCCCCGGTCCCAGAGGTCTCAGGACCTGTGGCCAGTGGCCTTACAGACTGGCCATGGGCTGCGACAAAAACCCTTCTCCCCAGCAGCTCCTGGCCACGGTCCGCTGCGTCACTGTCACCGGGAGAGATGGGCACCCCAGGATTTTCTGACCTTTCCTTCCAAAGCAGGGCATCACTTTGATACTTGAGTGGTTCTCTCTCTCCAAACTCCGTCCTTGTGCCAAGTCAGATTATCTTTCCATTTACAGATTCCGGCCATCGCAGCTCTAGATCCCGAGGAAGACTGGCTCGGGGCAGGCCAGGCAGCGGCCTGGAGGCGCAGGAGTCAGAGCTCCATCACGGGACAGCAGCCGCTGTCTACTGAGCAACGATTGTATGCCAGGTACTTTGCTTGTGTTATTGCAGTAGATTAAAAAACAAAACAAAAACGCTAAGTGAGGCTTACCTAAGACTTGACAGGGGCACGGTGGGGGAGGTTCTAGGCAGAGGGAGGTGCGGGAGCAGGTTTGGTGAAGAGCCCAGGACACAGGACGAGACTCCGGCAGCCAGCAGGAGCAAACCCGGCAGGGCCGAGGGGTCACGATAAAGATGTTGAACTTCACTGTAACAGCAATGGGGGGCCACACGGTAAACATTTCGAATCAGTGAGGGAGGCGAGGGAGACCAGCCACTGCCACGGAGCTTGCCCACGGGCAAGTCATCTCCCTGTCTTGTAAAAAGCTGAGCAAAATGGCCCTTCCTGTAGAACCTGACCCAGCAGCCTTGAGCTTGCTTTTCCCGCTGTTTGTAAAAAGGCCCATGGGGTCGAGGCTTCGACTCGGGACGGACACCAGCCCCGGCTGAGGGTGGGCCAGAGCCGCCTCCAGCGCTGACCCTGGTGGAGGGGAGGGAGGGCCATCCGGCACCGCAGGCTGTCAGCGTCTCGGCGTCTGAGGGCGCGATTCTGGGCAGACCGTTTTCAAGGGAGCTGCCGGAGCTGGACACCAGCTGCCGGATTCCTCCCAGAAGACCAGGCGGAGTCAGGCGGAGTCACAGCCAAGTGTGCGGGGAGGAATTGCATCTGAAATTGTGTCCGAAATGGTTTTTTTCTTCAAGGCTAGCTACACTAGCCGTAGTTTTTGCCCAAGAAACACTTGGTGCGTTTATGGCTGTGTGTGTCTGAGACAGTAACACAGCGTCCCCAGCTAAGCCGCACCCCAGATCCCAGTATCACCGGCGTCTCCGGGGGACAGTGATACGGTGCTGCCCTCCCACGGGAGCCGCCGTTCTCCTTCTTACCCGTTCCTCGCTCCTCGGTGTGGTTTTGCTGTCTCTCCTTAACAGCATAGTTCAGTCGTCCGTCTTAGAGACGTAGCCAGACAGTGTCATCTCGTGGGTGCTCTGTGCCCCGCGTCACGTCCCGAGGTTCATCGGCGAGGACCGCCGTAGCACGCGGCGTCCCTGAAGGCCCACGGCGCTTATCCGCTCTCCTGCCTCGGACATCGGCGTGCTTCCTCGGGCTTGGACGCACGGCCACCCTTTCACGAGCCTCCTGACCTACAGGGTGGTCTCTCCGGGGAGCACACCGAGGAGGGAAGCCTGGGCGTGTGCCCTGCGTGTCCAAGCCTACCAGGTCAGGTCAACTTGTTCTCCGATCCCAAGGTTTACGTCAGCCACGGTGGGATGCCGGGGGGTGAGTCGCTGCTCACCTCGGTCTTTGGCCCTCGAGTGGGAACAGGTGGGCTGGGTCGTGGTTCCTAATCCGAGGGGACACCGTTCAGCCCAGATGACGTGTCTGTAGAACAGGGAGGATCCCGCCCCCCAGGTTGCTGTGATCATGACAGTGGGGGACAGGTGCGCACCTGGCACACGGTAACAGCCTAGCCTGGGGGTGCTTCTGCCCCTTCTCTTCTGCGGCCCTCCTCACGCCCCCCTGCAGCTGTTGGTGCCACAGCCGACTCCCACCAGCCCACTGTGGCTGCCTCCCAAGGGCAGGGGCCGTGTGGGAAACGCCTCGGCGTCCCTGCTCCCGGGGCCAGTGCTTGGTGCTCGCAGGCTGGTGGTGGAGGCCACGGCGTCCTCTTAGGCCACCCCGTGGCTCGGGAGGCTCACCAGACTAGGCAGTTCTCACGAGTTTGCCTCGACCCGTGTTTGCGAAGTGGCTGAAGTGCACCAGGGTATCAGTGAGGGCCACTAGATGGAGGCTCTGTTGTTTGCTTGCATATAAGGTGGGAGGGTCCCCTTCCTTTCGTTTGGGGGAGAAAGGTTTGGCTCTAGTCATGTCCTGCTTTGTTTTTATTTTCCTTTTTCCCCAGCAGAGGCCACTGGCAGGCCACCCCGGGGCCCTGGAGGAGGCGTTTCTGTTCCACTGGGCATGCCCAGCACAGCCACCTCGGTCCGTGAAGGGCGGCCAGAAATGCTTCTCTGCTCCATCCAGACCTGCTTGTCTCCCTGCCTTGAGCTGACATTTAATTAATTTCTGGGCACATGCCTTTGACCCCATAACCAGCGTCAGCCTGTGAGCACCTGGTTCTCTGTTCACTGTGCTTAGCTAGTCTTTGTATTAAGTAGATACATTAACTAGTCAGGAGGCTTTGGGTGCATATAATAGTGGACCCCGTTTAAAATGGCTCAGGGCAAAGGCATTTACTATCTTGCTTCCGAAGGAGCCCAGTGGTGGGGGGGCGGGGTGGGGAGATGTCTGGCGTTGGTGAATTCAGTGCCCAGGAGGGGACGTCGGGGACCCAGGTTCTTTCCATCTTTCTGCTCTGCCGTCTTGAGGATGTTAGCTCTTGTTCTCACGTGAGTCCTCAGGTCACAGGATGGCCGTACAACTCCCAGCATCACGCACACCTTCACCTGCTAACATCCAAAAGCTGGATGACAGTGTTCCTTCCTGTGTCCCTGTCAAAGATCAAGAAAAAACACCAGAACTGCCCACCCCCCACAGCAGGATTTCCCATAGGTTGTATGTGTCATAAAGCACTTCACGTGCTTCTTCTCAAACCTCTGGTAGAGACCAAACAAGATCTCGCTCCTTGCAGCTCAGAAGGCGCCCGGCCTCCCTGAAGCGTGGGGTAGCTCAGTTCCTGAAAAACCTGAGGATTCTGTAAGCAGGGGGCGTGGGGGGCTGACATGGACCAACACAGTGGTGGCTGCCACACTCTCAGTAAATGTGTTGAATCGAGTGCTTAGGATACTGAGTCTTCAAGAATAGTCTAGGAAAGTACGTTCTGCTTTGTGAGTAGAAATGGTCATAGTGACTCCGTGTCGGGGGGAGTGGCTGCAGTGGGCGTGTTCATATCACCCCAGCACAGGCTTGCCGCGGGGCCCCGGTGGCCATCCTGTCTCAGCGAGAGGGCTGGCAGGGGTCAGGACTTGTGTCTGTGAGGCAGGGCTATCTGTGTGCTCTTCCCCGCCCGGGAGAGGGACTGGGTTTCAGTTTCTAGCACTCCAAATCAGTTATTGCTCATGACAGCAAACAGGTGTGGTCGTTCGTGTCCTTCAGGTTGAGTGAAGCGAACGCCCACTGCAAGTAGCTCAGATTAATGGGGGGACTCTCAGAGACCCCACGGCAAGGACCATGCAGCATGCATGGCCACCGCTTATGGGGCCGGGACTGGAGAGGGACCGCTCCCGCTGCTTCTTCTGGACCCACAGGGCTTCTCACTGAGGCTTCGCTCAGCAGACGGGCTTCCTCTGCCTACCTCCACCTTCTCTACCTCGGCAGCCTCCCCTGCCCTCGCCTAGGCTCCACTGTGACCCAGCTCTGCTCACCCCAATGCCTCCTCTAGCTCGGTACCCCCCAGCACACTCACCGTCCCGCCGTCTCTTCGGCCCCACGCGAAACCCCCAGCCCGTGGACCAGTTCTCCGTGAGGCAGGTCCGTCGGCCGGCCAGAGGGTTTCCTTGGTGCAAACAAGCTGTTGGGGCTGTGGTCTTCCCAGAAGATGTGAGTCAGGGGCAAATATTGGATATTGGCCTGTCTATTGCACTGTACTTGGCTTTCACCTTCGTTCATTTGTCTCTTTTTTTCTTCCAAACTGTACAAGTCGTGCATTGCTACGTGCTTGTTGTAAATACTAAAACGGTATCATGTCCAAGTCCTCCTTGACCACTAACTTCTGAACTTTATTCCTCTTCCAAGATGTAACCATTGCATCCGGTTCTCTGGAAGCTTCCCCGGCCCTTCCTCTCTCTCTTCCCTCTCTGCACACACACACACACACCTGTATAATTATAGTCTTGCTTAGCGGTGCGTTACGTATGTGGTTTTATGCTGCATGTGACGTCTTCTTCCTGATACCAAATATGTGTCATTTTCCACACACCAGCCAATTCTCCGACACCGACTAGGTGTCCAGCAACTCGACTCAATCCCAACACTAACCCTCCAGAGTCAGCAAAGACCCCCACAAGCCTACTCCCACTTCAGATGACAGCTTCAAGTCCCAGGGGCCACCCATACTCCCCCCCCTCCTCCGAGCAGCTACGAATCCAGGGTTCCCACAACCCCTCGTCAGGTTCAGTAATTTGCTAAAATGACTCATACACCCCAAGAAGACACGATACTAATTACAGTTTAAGGGATGCAAATGAGCAGCCAGATGAGGAGGCATGGAGGGCGGGGTCTAGAAGGGTCCTGAGTGTGGGAGCCTCTGTCCCCATGGAGTTGAGGTATGCCACCCTCCCAGAGGGGGCATTTATTCACCAGCTCTGAAGTTCCTTGAACTTGGTTGTTGAAGGAGTTTTATCAAGGTTTCATTATATAGCCATGATTGATTAGATCATTCACTCTTGATGACTGAATTCAATTTCCAGCTTCTCTCCCCTCCCTGGAGGTAGGGGTGTGGGGCTGAAAGTCATAACCCTCTAACCACTTGGTCTTTCTGGCAGCCGGCCCCCACTGGAAGCTATCTCTGGGCCCTTAAGCCTAGAGTCATCTCATTACCATGCAAAAGACACTCATCACTCAGAAGATTCCAGAGGTCTTAGGAGCTCTGTGTCAGGAACCAGGACCAAGACCTTTTTTTTTTTTTTTTTGGTATTATACTTCATATATGTATTCTGAAATTTGACTTTTTTTAAAACAATATGTCTTGGGATGTTTTTATGTTACCACATCCCTTTCAAAGTTTAGTCCATAGTACAAAAGGATTTTGGAGTACTGACTGATGAGTATATCACTTGCTTCCATTGTTTCCTACTGCAAACAGCGCCAAGTATCCACACAAAGCACCAAAATTAAATATTCATCAGTAGAGAAATGGGTAAATAAATTATGGTATATTCTTGCAATGGAATAATACATAAAACAGTCAAATTGAACAATTAACTGAATAGTCGCAGACTTTAATGCCCTACTTTTAATAATGGATAGAACCACTAGCCAGAAGATCGACAAGGAGACAGAGGACTTGAACAACCCTATAAACTAACGAAATCTAACAGACATCCATAGCATGCTCCCCCAACAGCGGCAGGACATGCTCTTCTTAAGCACACACCTGGAACATTCTCCAAGATCAGTCATACACTGGTCTGTAAAACTAGCTTCAACAAGCTTTAAAGGATTAAAATAATACAGATCATGTTTTCCAGCCACAATGGCATTAAATTAGAAATACACAACAAAGAAATCTGGGGAATTCACAAATATGGGGGAAATTAAACATCACACTTCTACATAACTAGTGGGTCAAAAAGAAGGAATCAGGAAAGAAAATAGAAAACTTACTCAGATGAGTGAAGATAAAAATGCAACCTACCAAAACATAAGGGATGCAGCTGAAGCAGCGCTTGGAGGGAAATTTATAGCTCTAATGTTTTTACTTAAAAAGATCTTAATAACCTAGCGTTTCACCTTATGAAACTAGAAAAAGAAGAGCAAATTAAACCCAAAGGAAGCAGACAGAAGGAAATAATAGAGATTAGTACAGAAATAAGTGAGTTAGAGAATAGACAACCAATAGAAATCACAGAAACCAAAAGTTGGTTCTTTGTTGTTGTTTTTAAATTTTTTTATTTGAGAATATTTGACACACAGTGCTACATTAGCTTCAGATAAAAAGTTGGTTCTTCGAAATAACAACAAAATTGATAAAACTTTAGCTAGAGTGACCAAGGAAAAAAGAGAGAAGTCTCCCCACCCTTCTCTCCCCCTCTCCCTCCCCTGTCCCCTTACCTCTTCTCTCTCCCTCCCTCTCCCCACCCCCTCTCCTTCCTCCTCCCCTCCCTTCCTCGCCCTTCTCCCCCTCCTCCTCCCCCTTCTCACTCCCTCCCCCTCCCTCCCCCTTCTCTCTCTCTCTCTCTCTCTCTCAGGTTAATGAGAATGACAGGGAACTAAGAGGAGAGAAACCATGGTTTGAAAGTATGATGGCTGGGACAGTAAGAAGTTAAAATAGGTATTCATTTTGTTCTCCCTAACTGAGGCAAGATATCCCTGGTTAGAGTTTCAAGGGCACCTAGATTCAGAAGAACATGATCCTGATTAGTAGTAGTAGAATCAGAAATAAAAGAGAGGACATTACTACCAACCTTATATAAGTAAAAGCGTTATAAAGGAATAATATGAACAATTGTTTCCAATAAATTTACAACTTAGATGAAATGGACAAATTTCATCTAACTACTGAAAGACAAACTACTAGAAACTGACTCAAGAAAAACAGGAAATCTGAGCAAACATATAACAAGTAAAGAATTAGTAACCAAAAATCTACCCACAAAGAAACGCCCAGGCCCAGATGTCGTCCCTGGTGAATTCTACCCAACAAAAGAAAAAATTCTTCACAGATTCTTCCAAAGGATAGAAAAGAAGGGAGTATTTCCCAACTAATTCTATGAGGCCAATATTACCCCAATATCAAGACCAGTCAAAGACATCACAAGTAAGAAAACTACTGACCAATATCTCTTCTGAACATAGATGAAAAAGTCCTCAAAAATACACTACCAAATAGAATCCAACAGTCTATAAAAATAATTACACACCATGACTAAGTGGGATTTATATGAAGAATGCATGGTTTTTCTAATACCTGAAAATCAATTAATGTAATACATCACATTAACAGAATCAAAACTAAAAATCACATGGTCATCTCAGTGGATGAAGAAAAGCACTGGATAAAATCAAACACCCTTTCATGATAAAAGTACTCAACAAACCAGGAATATAAGGGATCTTCCCCAACCTGATAAAAGATATCTAAAACACACATGCGCACACGTGCACGCACACACGCACACACAACTAACCAACTAGCATCATACTTAATGACAAAAAAAAAAAATGGACGCTTTTCCCCTAAGGTCAAGAATAAGACAAGAATGTCTATTCTTGCCACTTCTATTTAATATTGTGCTGGAGGTTCTAGCCAGGGTAGTTAGACAAGAAAGAGAAATAAAAGGTGTCCAGATTGAAAAGACAGAAGTAAAACTATCTAACTGCAGGTGACATTATCTTGTATATAGAAAATCACAAGAAATCCACTGACAAACTATTAGAGCTAAGAAATTATTTCGGTAAGGTTACAGAATGAGAGATCAATATAGAAAAATCAATTGTATATCTATATACTAGCTGTGAACATTCCACAAATGAAATTAAGAGAACAGTTCACATTTACGATGTCATCAAAAAGAATAAAATATTTAGGAACACATTTAGCAAAAGAAGTGCAAGACTTGTACACTGAAAACTATAAAACATTGCTGGAAGAAATTAAAGACCTAAACTAATGAAAAGATACCCCATATTCATGGGTCATTGTCTTATGATCTCTAAATTGATCTACGTATTCAATGGATTCAGTATCAAAATCCCAGCTACCTCTTTTTGCAGATATTGACAGACTGATCCTTAAATTCATATGGAATTGCAAGGGGCTGTGACAAACCAAAACAATGTTAAAAAAGAGGAACGAGGTTAGAGTACTCATACTTCCCAATTTCAAAACTTACTACACATCTACAGTAATGAAGTATGGTGCTGGTAGAAATACAGACCTATAGACCAATGCAGTAGAATCGAGAGTCCAGAAGTAAACACAGTGGGTTGATTTTTGAAAAGATGCCAAGGCCAGTCAATGGGGAAGGAATAACTTTTCAACAAATTATGCTGGGACAACTAAATATCCACATGTGAAAGAACACAGTTGAACCTTTACTGCACACCATACACAAATATTAATTCAAAATGCATCAGGGACCTAAATCTAAGAGCTAAAATGATAAAAATCTTAGAAAAAATAGAAGCAAATCTTAACAGCCTTGAGGTAGGCAATGGTTTTTAGATACACACCAAAAGCACAAGTGAAAAAAGAAAAAAATAAATAAATTGGGCTACATCAAAACTAAAAACTTGTGCTACAAATAATACCTTTAAGAAAGTGAAAATATAATCAAGAGAATGGGAGCAAATACTTACAAATCATATATCTGATAAGGGACTTATATGCAGATCGCATAAAGAATTCCTACCACTCGATAGTAAAGACAAACAACCCAATTGAAACCTGGGCAGAGGTTTTGAATAGACATTTCTCCATATACAAATGGCCAGTATGCACATGAAAAGATGATAACATCATTAGTCATTAGAGAAATACAAATCAAAACCACACTGAGATACCACTTTCCACCCACTCAGGTGGCTATAATAAAACAGACAACCACAAGTGTTGACAAGGATGTGGATAAATTAGAACCCTCAAACATTGCTAGCAGGAATGTAAATTGTTGTAGGCACTTTGGGAAGCAGTTTGGCAGTTCCTCAAAATGTTAAAGATGGGCTTTCTGGGGCACCTGGATGGCTCAGTCGGTTAAGTGTCTGCCTTCAGTTCAGGTCATGATCTTGGGGTCCTGGGATCAAGCCCCACATCGGGCTCCCTGCTCAGAGGAGAGCCTGCTTCTCCCTCTCCCTCTGCCCCGCCCCCCTCCCTGCTTGTGCTCTCTACTCTCTCTCGTGCTCTCTCTCAAATAAATAAATAAAATCTTTAAAAAAAAAAGAACATAGGTCTACATAAAAACCCACACATGAATCTTCATAGCAACATAATTTATAATAGCCAATAAATAGAACCCACCCACCAAAATGTTCACCAATGGATGGGTAAATAAGATGGGATATAGCCGTACAATGAAAAATTATTCATCAGTAAAAAAATGAAGTACTGAAACAACATGGATGAACAGTAAAAACATTATGCTTAGTGAAAGAAGCCAGTCACAAAAGACCACATGTTGTAGGATTCCACTTACATGAAATGTCCAGAATAGTAAATCTATAGAGACAGAAGGTAGATTAGTGGGCGCCTACCTCTTGAGCAGGAACTGGGGGGAGGGGGAATGGGGAGGTGCCAGCTAAGAGGGATGGAGTTTCTTTTGGGGTTGATGATGAAAATGTTCTAAAATTTATTGTGATGGTTGCACAACCCTGTGAATACACTAAAAACTGAATTGTACACATTGAATTTTAAAAGGTGAATTGTGTGGTACATGACTTATATCCCAATAAAGCTGTTTTTTAAAAAATGAACGAATTATATATGTATCAATGTAGATAAAACTTTAAAAAGGTAGAGAAAAAAATAAGTTGCAAAAGGAAACAAGGAAGCATACAATATGATGTCTTTTATGTGAAACTGTAAAACAAAAAGCAATAGTATATATTGTTTGGGGGAAGATAAATTCTTAGTAAGATATAAAAACTTGGATGGAAAGGATATACTCCAACTGAAAAATTTCCCCTCTCTATAAATAATTTTTTTTTAATTTTATGGCTTATTTGTCCATTGTTTATGTGTAGTATATAAAAAAATATATATGTTCATATCCTTTCCTTTCTTAAATAAGAAGTGAAATACCATATGTACTTTACTTTTTTTTTTAACTCGACAATATATTCTAGAGCTCACTCTAAAGGAGTTTCTGGAGCTATTCCAGTGAGGCTCCTTTATTAACCTTGTTGAGGCTTCTGTCCGAAAGGAGGAGGGCCAGAGATGGATGACTATATGGAGACACTGAAGGATGAGGAGGATGCCTTGTGGGAGAATGTGGAGTGCAATCGGCACATGCTGAGTCGCTACATCAACCCAGCCAAGCTCACCCCATACCTGCGCCAGTGTAAGGTCATCGATGAGCAGGATGAAGACGAAGTGCTCAATGCACCCATGTTGCCTTCCAAGATCAACCGGGCAGGTAACGTGAGGAGCCACCCAAGAGGAAAGGGTGGGCGGCCTCTTGTGGCAGCTTCCAGAAATACCCTGTAGTTGGCTGTACCAAAATGACGTTTCTCCGGGTCAGGAATTTTTAAACTGGGGTCCACGGACTTCTGCCCACCCCTCCTCCGCCACCAAGCTCTCTACGTATAGAACTGAGAGGGTCCATGAACTTACATCTTTATTTTACTAGCTTTAACCGAGATTCAGTGGGGGGGAATGGGGGGAAATTATGGGGGGGGGAATGGGGGGAAATTACATCTTTATTTTACTAGCTTTAACCAAGATTCAGCGTTTCCATCCATTGTGAATGTAGGTAGGCGATGAATCACAGTGGGGATTAGCAATACCCGTGACTTTGTCAACAATAAAATTACAGATAACTTCATACCACATTACAGCTGTTACAGATCTTCCAAAATAGCATTTACACTCATCTCACCCTCAAAATTATAGTAGTTACTAGACCTGCCAAGAGATCGTGTTATTAATGCATTAGTGAAGAAGCACTTTTATTACTGAATCTCAAATTTAATATTTGATAACCGTATCTTATTAGAACCGATTCCCTTCATAATCCAATTCCTTTTTATCTGTTTTAAAAATATTATTCTGAGAAGGGGTCCACAGGCTTTCCCAGACTGTCTAGGGATCCACGACACTTTATCACATTCTTCAAAGGCAGCAAGTGTGGCTTGTAAAACTTGGCTCTACATACGTATGCGTGTACATACACCTCTCTGTGTTTGTGCATGTGTGTACACGCACAAGGTCACAATGTAAAATATCGTTCTCCCTGTGGCTCGCCGTTGAAAAGGTTTGAAAATCACTTCCCCACGGTACAACTGGCGATAAGTAGCTCATCTGCTGTGACTCTCTTTCGCACACGTAACAGACATCACTAATCACAGCTCGGGTTCCTAATGAGCTCGGATGTAACTTTACAATCCTCAACACAATGCTCCAGGCAGCTTCGCCAAACAATCCATTAACACAAGACAAAACGTATTTGTTATGTCTATCCTGGGACCTCAAGGGAAGAAATATCTGAAAATAAAATGTTTGAGAATGGGCCAAGAAATGTAAATATTAAGTGGACCCAGAAACCAAAAATGCCAGGCAAGTTACATTTAGGTTAAAGATGTTTCCGGACTATGAGATACCCAAAGATCATGGAGCTGTGCCTGCTTCCCGTGACTTTTCCTAGCTCTCCACCCGAAGATTTGTCTTCCTGCCCCGAGTCTCAGAGAGCCATGCATTATTCTGTAATTGCTTTGTACTTCCAGCCTCCTTCAATCACAGAAGAGCTGGTGCCTGTATGGTTAATTTCTGTGCTGGTCAACTGGGAGGCTCTTTGAAACTGTTGGTTCCCATAACTGCAATTCCATTTATCCTGGTTCTACCAATTTCTTAGAGAAAGGAAAACTAGCAGCCACTGAATCCCTGTTGAGGGCCTGGCACTTTGATTTATAGTATCTGGACTCCCAGATACCACTCTCG
Organism: Leptonychotes weddellii; assembly: GCF_054177405.1. Classification (NCBI taxonomy): domain Eukaryota; kingdom Metazoa; phylum Chordata; class Mammalia; order Carnivora; family Phocidae; genus Leptonychotes; species Leptonychotes weddellii. The sequence continues at coordinate 2,007,568 of NC_138373.1, read as the reverse complement.
AGTGACAGAATGTGGTGAGACTGTCTTCTTAAAGAGTTTATTGAGGGATAGGAGTCCAGGGTAAGGCTGCACATGGAGACTTACGTCCGATCAGAAGTGCACTCTTCTTCTCACCGGGTGATTTCCGTTCCGCTAGGCCGACTGTTGGATATTCTACATACCAAGGGCCAAAGGGGCTACGTGGTCTTCTTGGAGAGCCTGGAATTTTACTACCCGGAACTGTACAAACTGGTGACTGGAAAGGAGCCTACCCGGAGATTCTCTACCATTGTGGGTAAGTGGCTTTGCCATCAGGAGCCTTTGAACTCTGGCCGGAGTGTGTGTGTGTGTGTGTGTGCATGTGTGAGTCCGTTGGGGGGACAGTTCCAAAGCTATGAATCCATGACGTTAGGACAGTGTTCCTGTGGCATCTGTGGGCTGTCAACCACTCACTTCTGCCTGCCGATCAAAGAAAGGTAGGTGACAAAGACAGACCAAAGCCAGAGCCAAGAGAAGTGGGTGTTCGTGGAACATCTTCAGTGAATGTTGGGGGGGCGGGGCAGAAATTCCTACTGCCCTCTGGATCCTGTCCTTGCCTTGCCTATTGTCTTGCCACCATCCCTGAACCAGAGCCCTCGGTAACCTCATCCCAACTTTCCTCCCTAAATATTCCTGAATCACCCTTCTCTCCATCTCCACCACTACCCCAGTCCAGACTCGTCCAACCCCATCCACTCTACAGCCATTCCTGCTCTGCTCCATGCTTTCTCCACCCCTCATGTTGCCCTCCTTGCTGAAAACCTTTGGTGGTTTTCCACTGCATCCAACTAAACACCCATTTCTTTAATGGAGCCCACAAGAACCCTACATGGTCCAGCCCCTGCTCACGCTCCCAGCCTTCCCCTTCCGCCTCTCTGCCTCTCCAGACTCCAGCCACTTTGGTCTTCCTTCAGTTTCTGAAATGTGGCAAGTTCCCCCTTCCTCCCTGTAGGGCTTTGGCAGTGTTTTTCCACCTTCCTAGGATGTGCTTTCCCTCCTCAATGTTTCAGCTCAACCATCAGGAGCCTTCCAACCCGGCTGCCTGCCAGGCTGGATCTGGCCCCCTGCTGCCCACCTTCACAGCCCCTGCGCCTTTACTTCGCGAAATCCTCTCCCTCTGTAGTTCTATTTGTGCATGATCATCTGCTGTTTTACCGGCTGTCTCCCTTCGGAGACTGTAAGCTCTACCAGGACCAAGGCTGTCTTGCCCACTCTGAGTGCCCAGGGCCTGAAGAGCTCGGTGCAATGTTGGTGTGTAAGTGAGTGAGTGAGTGAGTGAGTGAAGGCCTGCCCCCACTCCACACCTGGGGCCCCCTTCGCTCTCCCCTCCTCGGGCCTGATGAGTGCCCCTCTCCACAGTGGAGGAGGGCCACGAGGGCCTCACGCACTTCCTCATGAACGAGGTCATCAAGCTGCAGCAGCAGATGAAGGCCAAGGACCTACAGCGGTGCGAGCTCCTGGCCAAGTCGCGACAGCTGGAGGACGAGAAGAAGCAGCTGACGCTGACTCGAGTGGAGCTGCTGACCTTCCAGGAGCGGTACTACAAGATGAAGGAGGAGCGCGACAGCTACAACGACGAGCTGGTCAAGGTGAAGGACGACAACTACAACTTGGCCATGCGCTACGCCCAGCTCAGTGAAGAAAAGAACATGGCGGTCATGAGGAGCCGAGACCTCCAGCTCGAGGTGAGCAGCACGCGCCGCGGGGGACTGCTGGGGCTCGGGACCACTGCGGGGGCAGGTGCACACAGGCCCGCGTGGGCCGCCGGAGCTTCTCACTCAGCT
>NC_138373.1:1898211-2005266 GCF_054177405.1 Leptonychotes weddellii | reverse complement strand
TGCAGCTTCCCGCCCCCTGCTCAGCCCGCCTCCCCCCCCGCCCGACTCCATTCCACCCCACCCCACCTCACCTCACCTCCGCCCCAACCACCAGGTGCGTGTGCAGACATGCGCACATAGCCCCTCGGCAAAGCCCGGTGAGGGGGAGTATGGAGAACCAGACCTTGAGTGACCCTCAGGAAATTCAGCGAGGAGACGGACCCAGCACTTGTTCCATGGAGACTGAGGTTTATGAGGCCGGGACCCTGCCCTTCCCAACTGTATCCACAAAGCTCAGCATGGCACTGTAGGACAGTTAATATACTTATCAATGGACAATCTGCCAGCCAAGTGATTAATGTCATTGATGAGTTTACCTCCAAAATGGAGAAGGGGAAGGGAATTTGCTTAACTCACTCATCCTTTTTATTTATTGAGGGCCACCGTGCACCACGTTCTTTTCCAGGGATGCATAACTCAAGACCAAGGCTCTGCTATCACGGAGCTCACATTCTAATCAGCAAATACATAAACACCTGGTAATAGTAAGTGCTATTAAGAAGAGGGAAGGAAAGAGTATGAGGATAGTGAGGGAGGGAAGCGACTTTAAATAGGATGGTCAGGAAGGGTCTCTGAGAAGGGGACACAGGGAGGACAGGGAGGGAGCCAGCCATGCAAGGCTCAGGGGAAGAGCAAAGAGCAAATGAAGGGCCCCAAGTAGGGGGCATGCTTGGTGTTTCTGACCATCAAGAGAGCCAGTGGAGATGGCGCCAACTGAGCATGTGGCACAGAGAGATGGCCAAGGTCCAGATCGTAAGGGCAGGGTAAGAACTCTGGAAATTATTCCAGTTGTGATGGGAAGCCACTGAAGGATTGAGAGCTGGAGAGTGACAACTGATTGATATCTAGAAGGATTACTCTGGCTGCTGGGTGGAAAATAGACTTGGAATATTTATTAAGCACCTGCCATGTGTGAGGCACAGTGCTGAGCATGGTGGGGGACACGGGGATAAATAACCTGATTTCTGCTCAGGTCACTTACAATTTAGGTGAAGCAGACAGATCAGTAAACAACCCACTAGAATTCAGGTGAATTGAGTCAGTGGCATGGCGGGCAGTAGAGGGTTTCTGTCAAGAGCATGGGCTTTTAAAGCCTACACATTTGAGTTCGAATCTGACTCGGGCTTCTGGCTTTACTGCTTACTTGGCTTTTGGCCTGTTTCCTCATCTGTAAATGGCAATCGTGGAACATAATCCCTGCACCCAGGACTGCTGAGCCAAGTATCCTTGGCCAAGTGGCCGACCCGTGTCCTTGGCCGTGTCTTTGGCTAAGTGGCTGACCCAGTAAGCAGCCCAAGTGCCGGCACCCTGTGCCCACTTGGATGGGACAGGGGATCTGGACCCAGCACCGGGCCCCTGGGCTGACCTTCCAAGATGCCGAGGAGGATTTTTTTTTTTTTTTTTTTGGCATGACCAGGAGGAGAGGTTTCTATGCTGCCGTAGCTAGGATTTGGAGACGTTAGTCTGTGACAGCGACTTAGAAATTTCTCTCCTAGGACTTTGTCCTACATTATATTTCCCTGGTGATACAGGAATAGTGGGAAGCTTGTCTAGAACTTGAAAGAACATCTGGCCAGCTGAGTCCCTAGGTCATTTCTGAGCCCCAGGCTGCTTCCCTGTATGCCTCTTCCTTCCTCCCCTTCCACGGGGGCTCAGTGTTTTCCTTGCTAAAGTCACCACCCTCTGCCTGCCAGGTACCTTGCAGTATTCTCCCCGTAGATTTGTAAAAGGGCGTTCGCCCATTTGGTGCCTCCCTTTCCTGCAGCTGTTGAAGACACGCTTGATGTGGGTGTTCTGTAAGGTCGATCAGTTTGGGGAAGCAGACAGGCTTAGTCACGAAGGTCTAAGGAGTCTTCTCGTGGGCCCCCTTCCTGATACTCACCTCTCCAGGGCAGAGCTCCGCAGATGTCCATTTGTCTTGTCACATTTCCAGATGTAGTAACCGCCTCCTCCAGAAAGCCACTCTTCCAGCCCTGAGCGTGGGTCCTTTAGGCCAGAGATGCTGTGAACCCAGAGGGCCTCACACTGTCCTTTTCACAGTAGTGCCGTTTGTCTGAAAAGAATTTTGTGGGAAACCCACAAGGACAAACGTGTGCTGGTTGCCCTGGGGTAAAGTCGGGTGCGGGGCCCAGAACCCAGAGCCCATGGCCGCCTCACTCCTTGTGATAACATGGGTTCGTGAGGGGAGTCCCCCAAGTTCTCTAAGGGACAGATAGCCCCTTTCAGAATTTTCCTAAATTAACAAATCAGGAGCTCTTCATCAACAAGATGGTGCTTTGTTTTACGGCAAAAGGTTTCTTTGAGCCCTTCTCCGTCGCTCACTGGAAGAAGGGGGGGTGGGCATCACGCAGGTTACGTGGCAAGTCCGCTGGGGATCTGGGGGAGCATTGCCTCTCCCGAGTGTTGCCTGCCAAATGCACCCTTGGGCGTTTCAGATTGACCAACTAAAGCATCGGTTGAATAAGATGGAGGAGGAGTGCAAGCTGGAGAGGAACCAGTCTCTGAAACTCAAGAATGACATTGAGAATCGTCCCAAGAGGGAGCAAGTTCTGGAGCTGGAGCGGGAGAATGAGATGCTAAAGACCAAAATCCAGGAGCTGCAGTCCATCATCCAGGTGCGGGCTGGGGCAGGGCAGTGGATGGAAGGGGCAGACCCTGGCCTGGGCGTGCGTCCCCCTTGCTGACCGCGCGGCCCCAGGTAATCCACGTCATCCCTGGGTGTCCTTCGTGTCCACACTCGGTAAGGTGGGGCCGCCACACTACCCACTCGTCAGAGACACGACATTATGTGAGATGACACTTGTGATCTCACGGAGTCCCTGCCCCAGGCTCTGTGAGACAGGGACGGCTGGGAAACTGATTTCCCCTTAAAGATCCCAAGAAATACACCTCTCAGCTCCGCGTCATTTGTTAAAACGTCGAGTGCCTCCCCACATTTCTCATCACAGACTCATTTTCGGGTATGAAGGAGGAAGTAGCTGAGAAGTAACATCCCCCAAAGGGAAAGAAAGAAGGCTTCCCCTCCCCTTCCTCCAGAATTATAGAACTATCCCCCCAGGATTGGCTGCCTGGTGTTTAAGGCACGGATTTGGAGCAGAGAATGAATCCCGGTTAATCGAAGCAGATTAATTGATATTTCCGGGGATGCATCTGGACGGCAGAGCAGTCCTCTCTTTGTTGGCACCTATGAAGTGTTTGGAGGAGCAGGAACTGCTTTTCTCAGCTCTGATAAGAGCTAGAGCAGAACAATAGGCATTGGGATGTTCCTGAGCAGAAGCGGGTTTTATGCTTCTTTCCAGGTGATAAAATTCTTAATAAGCTGCTTAAGGACCCCAGGAGGCAGCGACTCTTTCTCTGCTTCCCTAGCACAAAACCTGCTCTCCCAGCATCTGTCGCTGGCTCTGTTATCCCCCCCCCAACCCCCCCGGCCTCCCGGGTCCCCCTGGCTCCCCGCCCTGCCCCCAGCATGGTCAAACCTTCCTGCCCACCCGCCCAGGCCGGGAAGCGCAGCCTGCCGGACTCGGACAAGGCCATCTTGGACATCCTGGAGCATGACCGCAAGGAGGCTCTGGAGGACCGGCAGGAGCTCGTCAACAAGATCTACAACCTGCAGGAGGAGGTCCGCCAGGCAGAGGAGCTACGGGACAAGGTGGGAGCCCCTGGGTGGAGGGGCAGCATCCTGCGCCCCCCACCCCTGGCCAGTACACCAACGTGCATTTGCAAGAGCTCCGCGACCCCCACTGTCTTCTGGGGACTAGGTTTCAGTGCCAGCATGAGCCCCTCGCTGTGATTTGTGAATTACTCTACCACCCCAGCACCTGCCTTCCCCCTCCTGACCACAGCCCATGTGAGGGCACACAGTGCCCTGTCCCCCCTCCACATTCCCTTGCACACAGTAGGTATGAAGCAAATCTCAGCTAACCGACTGCCCTACAGCTGTGGCCCTGCTCTCCAGAGAGCTGACCCTCAGGGAGGGGCAGGCCGGCAGGGAGGCTCGGCTGGGAAACTCTGGCCCTGGGCGCTGATCTCTCCCCGTTGCCCACAGTACCTGGAGGAGAAGGAGGACCTGGAGCTCAAGTGCTCGACGCTGGGCAAGGACTGTGAGATGTACAAGCACCGCATGAATACGGTCATGCTGCAGCTGGAGGAGGTGGAGCGCGAGCGGGACCAGGTACGGGCAGGCACCCGGATACCGTGGGGGCCTGAGCCGGGCTCCAGCAGCTCCTACGACAGCGCGTGGCCCCCAGAGTCAGACAGCCACGTTCAGGCTCGGTCACTCATCAGGTGCGCGGCTGCAGGCCAGCTCCGCCCCGTGGACGCCTCCGTGTGCTCGTCTGTAACATGGGAGTAATAAGACGGCACCACTGGCTAGAGGCGGGGTGCGGGCTCCGTGAGATACTGCCCCGGGGCTCTCAGCACAGAGCCCGGCTCCGGCCAGGGCAGGACACATGGCAGCTGTGATGCGGACTGTTGGGGAAGGGAGCGATTTAAACGCCCAAGAGTTGGGGTTAAGAAAAGAGCCCCGGGGTTGGGAAGCAGGTGTCCAGACAGAGAGCACGCCCCGGGTCTGATTTGGTTGGGTCGGGGTGAAGAACCAAAGTGGCCTTGTCCTCCCCGCGCCCCCCGCCCCTCACCCCCGGCAGGCCTTCCATTCCCGGGATGAAGCGCAGACCCAGTACTCACAGTGCTTAATCGAAAAGGACAAGTACAGGAAGCAGATCCGAGAGCTGGAGGAGAAGAACGATGAGATGAGGATTGAGATGGTCCGGCGGGAAGCCTGCATCGTCAACCTGGAGAGCAAGCTCCGGCGTCTCTCCAAGGACAGCAACAGCCTGGACCAGGTGGGGCTGGGTGGGGCTGGGTCGGGCCGGGCTGGACGTGGCCCCATGCGCCTGCAGCCAGGTGCCTCCCCACACCGCGGCCCCACCCAGAATAACCCATGTCCTTGACCCTCCTGCATGGCACACCACTCAGTACAGACTGAATTTTGAGCTTGGAAAATGCAGGGTAAAACCCTGTCGTGGCCACTTACTAGACAAGTGACTTCACCGGGTAGCCCCAGCTCCTTCTCAGTTGACCGCAGCTGCCCGCTCGCCTCCCGTTGCCACCGCCATGTGGACGGTCACTGGGCATCAGACGCCCTGTGCCCACTGAAGGCCCTCGTGCCTGTGAAGACACTGTCCTTTACGGACGGTACGGCGCTCGGAGTTCATGTCACTGCAGGGCCCCGGGGGCTCAGGGATGAGTGGACGCTGCCATCGAACAGACCATTACGGTCCTCATGTACCAAGGAAGGAGCCCGGGCCCTCGCAGCTGGGGGCACCCCTGGTCAGTGGCCTGGGGAACCTTGGGCGAGACCCTCAGAGGACCCACATCTAGCGCCTGGGGTCAATCCAGGAGCGTGATGTTTCGATACAATGTTGTGAATCACAGGCGGTTCTGGGCGGTTCTGCTGTCCGTACGGTGGGAGGCGGGGACGGGCAGGTGACCGGATGGGCAGGTGATGCGCTGGGAGGCGTGACAGGAGGTAACAGAGTCGGCTTGTGGGCTGAGGCCCTTCATTGTTCTTCTGGGACCTTGACACGTTCTGTGCAGGGAAGTAAGGCAGAGAGCTTTGGGTTGGGGGGCAGCGGCAGGAAGGTTGTGTGGTTTTGGGGGCAACTGGAAGTTACTGACTGCCCCTGCAGCTGGGCCCTAGGCAGTGGCTAGAAAGCACCAGGACGAGGCCCGAGCTGCTCTGTTAGGTTCTGTGTTTGCAGCTCAGGCCCAGGGCTGCCCCTCGGGGTGTGAAGGCAGCCCGTCAGACCCCAGGGGCCATCGCTGTACTGCTGCGAACACCACAAAGCAAGGGGAAGACGGGGACAGGAGGCTGGTGACGAGAAGCGAGTGGGACCAGAACGACGGGCCTGGGCATCCCGGGGGGGGATGCGGGGGTCAGGGAGATGCGTGGGCCATCCTGAGTTCAAAGCTGGGGCCCCAGGGAAGGCCGGCCGCCGACGGGGGCCGCTCGTCCCCCCGCATCACTGGCGCTGGCCTCTCTCCGCCCCAGAGTCTGCCCAGGAACCTGCCGGTGGCCATCTCTCAGAACTTCGGGGACGCCAGCCCCAGGACCAACGGGCAAGAAGCTGACGACTCGTCCACGTCGGAGGAGTCCCCGGAAGACAGCAGATACTTCCTGCCCTACCACCCCCCCAAGCGCAGGATGAATCTGAAGGGCATCCAGGTACTGGTGTGGACAGGCAGCCACGGGGCCGCTGGTGGATGGGACTCGGCCTTGCCGGCCCTGTCGATGGGAATCCTGCCAGCCCCAGCTTTCTTCCCGTTTGCTTTCACACATCCTCCCCCCGCATGCCCAAGTTAGAGAATGAAGTAAGCGTTATTTCGGAGTTCGTTCATTTATTCAGCAAATAGGTATTGAGTATCTATCCCGTGTTTATTGACGTTGATGGCTTGGGAGAGGCCCGCTGGGGGCTGGAGTTGCAGCAGCAAACCTGTCCGCTCCGCTCAGTGTCCAGGGCCGTCCGTGGCTCCCTCTTCAGGAGGAATGAGCGCGGGAGATCATCTCACGTGAGGGGGGCCGGGCAGCGCAGGGCGGGCCCCCCGGGGAGCACCAGCACCTCGTCCTTTCCGGAAAATTCCCCTGTTCTGCTGGGCTGCACGCCCGCACGTGCACCTTCCCTGGCCGCCACTGTCAGCTCTGGTACCAGCTGAGCCACGTGGTGCCACCTCCCAGGATGGGGGGCACGGTGCCAGCTGATGCCACGCAGCCTGGGGTGTGGGCGTCACACGCCGTCGGGGCTCCCAGGGCCACACGGGCTTCCTCCGTTTATTCCCTCCCTCCGCTGCCACGTGTCTCGGGTCTTGTCTGACATCAGACCGTTGTTTTCCCCTCCGTCTTGCAGCTGCAGAGAGCCAAATCCCCCATCAGCCTGAAGCGAACCTCAGATTTCCAAGGTTGGTGCACACCCAGACCCCACTCCTGTCTGTCTGTCCGTCTTCCTCTCCCGGGCCTTTTTTCCCATTGTGGCAATCAATCCCATGCGTTGAACCTGGGACAGGCCTGGGGGCCCCGGGTGGAGGGGCGTCTGATAGTAGTTAACACTCATTGTCAGGGGACAGGGTAGGAGCTACGACGTAGAAACGTCCTGTCTGGGGCACACACACGCAGCTCACACACACACGCAGCTCACACACACACTGAGGTCGGCCCGGGGCCCCAGATACCGCAGCCGGACTTGGCGCTTCTGCTCACGCCTTGTCAGCAGGAGGCGGGCTCGACCGTCCTTCCAGGCTTTTGGCCAGACGGTCTGGGTCCAGCTGTGAGCCCCTGGTTCTCCAAGACACGGCATCTTCAGGACCTGTCGCTCGTCTTCACTGTGACTCTCAGGGGACAGTTGGCTACTGAGGGTGTGCCCTAGGAAATCAAGCACCTACTGTGTGCCAGGTGCCCCTAGGCCCACACGGACGCTCCGGAGCCCTGTGTCAGAGTGAGGACAGAGAGAGTGGCTCTGGACACCCAAGAAAGAGCGGATGGAGGAGGGCTGGAGAAAGATCCATCAAGAAGGGACACAGTCTCTGGAAGGCCGCTCAGGACAGAACGGGGAGCAGGGGCAGGGTGGAGGACCCTGGCGTGCTGCCCTTCTAGAGCTCAGAACAGGGAATGCCGGGAGCGAGGCTATAGGTCACAGGGCAGGAGCCCCGTGCTGAGGATGTGCACCCCTCCCTGGTCCACAGGGGGGCAGGGGAAGGAGTCCAGAGCAGGACCTGGAGGAGCCCAGTGGTGGGGATCCATCCACCCCTCTCATTGCCAGATCAAGTATCTCTAGAACCTTCTTTATCAGAAGGCAGGTGTAAAGGGCCTGAGGCCTGTGGGAGAAGTGTTTGCCCCAAGAAGAGGGACAGGGGGAGCAGGATGACAGAGCTTCTGGACGCTCCACAAGCCTTTGCCACTGGCTAGCGTGATGTGTGCAGGTGTCTGTTCATACACAAGATATGGGGGGGACAGGTGGGACAGCCGCTCTCCTGCGCAGCAAGGCAAGGGCTGAGGGGCTTACTGAGGAGGCGACAGACTCTGCCCCAACCGGCCCCTGTCTCCAGTCGGCCTGTCCAGTGGAGACGGTGGGATCCGTCTTCAGGATGGGGTCCCTGGGCAGGGACATCTCCACTCCGCAAGACGCACGCTCCCATCCCTGCTATTCCACAGAGCGCCAGGTGGGGTGCCCGCCTGAGTCCTTGGAGACACAGGACATCGTCCCGCCTCTACTGAGGTTGCCCTGGGCCTGGCCGCAGCAGGATGCGCTGGTGTGCAAGACCAGACTCCCTCCCGCAAGCCTAGAGCTGGGGGAGCGAGAGGAGGGAGGAGGCCGCCCCCCACCCTCCCTAGGAGGACAGGCCACCCAGGCAGGACAGCCCCCGGGCGCGCGGTGCCCGCGGGGGCTCTCAGTCCCCTCTTCCCTGCCTTTCCCCTTTGCCTCCTATCTCCGCGAGAACAGGGAGAGGCCATGAAGAAGAAGGCATGGACGCCAGCCCCAGCTCCTCCAGATCCCTGCCCATCACCAACTCCTTCTCCAAGATGGTAAGCGGGGTCCCCAGCACACCCCCTTCCGGCTCAGAACCCACCTGCAGCCCCCTGCCCCTGCAGGCCCGCCCCCTTGCTTTGCACTCCGCGCAGGCCTGTGAGCAGCATCACTCTGGGGGGCTTGCAGCCCAGACCCTCCTTATGTTTATTTAAAGATGTTTCCGCAGGCTCACGGCGTATTTACGCCTTCTCGCAGCCTCCTTTCCCAATTTAACACTCAGTGGGGGGAAGAGATGGGCCTCTAAGGAGCCATAGGGAACCGCACAGGCAGCGCTGAAAATTCTACCCTGACTTCAGGCCCTGCGCCTCCCTTCCCCGGCCCCAGCCCGCCCCCCCCGCCCCCCCTCCCCCTCCCCTGCAGGGCCCCAGCCCCTGGATCCAGTGTCCCTCCCCTCAGTCAGGCAGCAGAAGGCGTGGGATTAGAGATTCTAACCCCAGAGGCGAAGCCCTGGGAAGCTTGTCAGCTCGGCTTCCAAAATCAGGCCCTGGGGGATGCGGAGGTTTGATAAGGAACGGCTCCTGTCTGCTTGCAGCTCTGGGGGGCGCAATCCGAGGCTCTTATTTAAGGCAGCCCTTGCCAGGAGCCAGCAGGCCTCCTTTCAAAGGGTCGTCCTCCAGCAGCCGTGCGGCCTGGGGGGCATCTGTCACCACGGCCACCACCACCAGGCCCCCTGGGTCTTCCTCTCATCCAGAGTAGGTGCCCAAGGCCGGCGCAGCCGGGAGGCCATGGAGTTCAGCCTGTGCAGGGTACAAGGCACCACCCTGCACCCCCCCATCTCCCCCAGCTTCCGTGGACTCCCGCCTGCGTCCTCCCTGCACCCACCCAAGGCAAGCAGATGTGCGCCAAGCTCAGCGCTCAGCGGCTGCCCTAAGCCGCCCCAGGCTGAGCGCAAGCCTTCTCTGGCCAAGGTCGCTGCTGAGAACCAGCTTTCCCTGGCCGCCTCGGGGGCGGGGACGCATCAGCGTTAAATTTAGCCCCCATGTCTGTAATAGTTACGCCCACGGAGGCACGGGCGTGTAAATAGCCGTCTCCCCATAGCGCATCTGTGTCATCTGTCTGTGTTTCAAAGCAACCCCACCGAAGCCGCTCCAGCATCATGTCCATCACGGCCGAGCCCCCCGGAAACGACTCTATCCTCAGGCGCTACAAGGAAGACGCGCCTCACCGCAGGTGGGTGGCCGGGGGAGGCAGGATGCTGCCCACTTTACCGATGAGGCCGAGGCTCAGAGAAGGCGTGTGGCTAGCTACCAAATGCCAACGCCTCCGTCGGTTTGCCCCCCCGCTGCCAGGAAATCAGTTTTTTTTCTGCCCAAGAGTGGTAGACCCCAGGAAGAGCCTCCCCATTCCTGCTTCCCCTTCCCCGTCCTCACCTCTGGGAAACCATCCGCATCCTCAACTGGGAAAACCACAAGTGGAGGAATTCCCTGGGCATTCAGATGCTACTGAATTCTGCTGGACGTCGGGCATCTCACCCTCAGTGTAAGGGATCCCTGGGGAGCTTCCAGAAGGGCTGGTGGCACCGAGCGGCCTACGGGGTGGGATCCACATCTCCGACCTGCCCACGGCCTGGTGTGGGCCTCGTTGCTCTACAGCAAGGACCCCTCGTGGGGAGCTTGGAACTCGGGGAGCATGTCCCGTCCTGTGTGAAGGGCATGCTCAGCTGTGTAGACCCATCCCACAAGGCGGCCTGAGCTCAAGTGGATGCTCAGTCCTCTGTGTCAGGAAGAGAGTGAGTGGGAAGTAGCCGGTGGGGCTGTCGGGGACGCGGCTGACCCCGGCCCTTCATGAGCCTCCTCACACCAGCCACCTGGGACACCCTGTCCTCCAGTGGAGCACCCAGCTTTGTCCAGCCCTCCGTCCACCTTCCCCCCGCCCATGCTGCCCTCTGCAAGCCAAGGCCTCTCGGAGAGCCGGAAGGTTCCAGAATCTTGCCCCACCGTCAACCACTGCACACGGCCTGGAGAGCTCCCAGGCTCACAGGCACTCCCCCATCCCCCCTTTTGTCTTGCAGCACCGTCGAGGAAGACAATGACAGTGGCGGGTTCGACGTCTTGGACTTTGACGGTAGGTACCCGGTGGATCCCAGAGGCATACCAGTGTGGTGGCCAGCTCAGGGCAGAGCCCTGCGCCTCCCGGGTCCTCAGGAAACGCGTGCGGTGTGGATGTCGAGAGGGCAGAAAGAGTCCGTCCCCCCCGAGACGGAGGTGTGGGGCAGACGAGCCCTGGGGAGACCGAGGGTAGGCAGCCATCCTACACCAGGCCCACGGCAGAGCCGGTGTGATGGAGGGGATGTTCCCTGGGCCTAGAATGAGCCGTGCAGGGAGCCGGGAATGAGGGGAGCTGCAGCCCCTTACAGTCGGGGGGGTCCGGTTCAGCCCAACGCACATGGAGCCCCCACACCTCACCACGCCCGGGGCACAGGACACAAAGACTCACGTCCCCGGGTCCTTGCACTGGCCAACACCCGGGTGGTAGAGCTGTGATGTACCAACCCCGAGCACCTGCCTGGGTGGGCAGAAGACAAAGGGGCGGGAAGGGTTCAGAGGCCTCCGGGAGATGACCCCGTGCCTCCGGTGGCCCCTGCTCCTTCTCAGCTGGAAGCACGGGGGCTGGCCCAGACTCCCCCAGGTGGGGCCTGCCAGCCCTCTCATTCCCGGGCTTCCCCCAACCCTGCCTGCACCCTCAGCAGCTCAGGCTGCCGGCAGATAAGATGAAGGATTAGCAGCTCTCCCTAATTGGGGACCATCAGGAGCTATCAAGTGTTAAAGAGAGGTTAGCACCTAATAGAGGCTGGGTAATGAAAAGAATTGAAGGAGTTTGGGAAAGGGGAGAGCTCAAAAGAGAATTCTGGGCAGCCATCCAAGGCATTCTGCAGCGTCAGGACAAATTCCCGTTGCAGAGAAGCCTTGTTATCAGCCCAGAGCTGGGTTTGCACATCCTGCATCCCAGTGCCTGGGCTGTGGGGAGTGGGGGTCTTCCCCCCAAGTCCTCGGGGTCCCGCTGAGTTGGGAAGAGGGGGCTTCGGCCCTCGGTGTAGGCTCTGCCCTTCGTGCCCTGCCCCAGCCCACAGGCCTAGAAGTGGCAGATGGTAAGACCTAAGGTGGTCCCGAGATGAAAACATGGACCCCAATTCAAAAGCGGAATGGGTGCGAGCTGGTGCAGACCCCTTTCCCAGGTACAGAAACAGGAGTCTTAAAAAGCAGGTAGCTGGTGAGGCTTCCCATAAGCAGGGACTCCGAGGCAGGGACGTGGCTCTCCGGAAGAAGATTCATTCAGTGCAGCACTGGACTGCAGGCCTCCTGGCCCGGGACCCAGCGGGAGAATTTCCTGGGAGGCAGGTGGCGAGGAGTAGGGGCCGCCCTCCCTGCCCTGCGGGTCCTCATGTGCACTGGCCCCTTTGCAGACGACAGTCACGATCGCTGCTCCTTCGGACCCCCGTCCGTCCACTCCTCCTCCTCTTCCCACCAGTCCGAGGGTCTGGACGCCTATGACCTGGAGCAAGTCAACCTCATGTTTAGAAAGTTCTCTCTAGAAAGGTACTGTGGTCGCGGGAGTGGGGAGCCAGTGCTGGGGGCGGGGACGGCAGGGTAAAGGCCAGTCACCCCCAAGATTGCCCAAAAACCATCCACCTCCCCTGGATTCTGGAATCAGAGTCCAGAAACCATAGTGTCTCAGAGCCAGAGAGCACCACCCATCCCCCCACCACCGGCCCCCGTCCAGGCCCGGAGAGGGAGAGGCTCGTCCAGGGCCACCCAGAGAGGCAAGGGGGCAGCCCTCGATGTGCGACGGGCCCCCGCCCCACCTGAGACTTGCTGCTGGGCTGGAAAGCCAGGTGGGAAGGGGGAGGACCCTGCCCGCAGAGGCCTGCCCCATGGCGTGTCCTAATCACTGTTTCCTTCCCTGACCCAGGCCCTTCCGGCCATCTGTCACGTCCGTGGGGCACGTGCGGGGTCCCGGGCCCTCAGTGCAGCACACCACGCTGAACGGCGACAGCCTCATCTCACAGCTCACCCTGCTCGGGGGCAACGCGCGAGGGAGCTTCGTCCACACGGTCAAGCCGGGCTCCCTGGCCGAGAAGGCCGGCCTCCGCGAGGGCCACCAGCTGCTGCTGGTGAGGGGCCGGGGTGGGGGTCGGGGGGTGGGCACACACCAGCGCACGGGGAGGCAAATGAGTTTCAGTGGGATGCTTCCTTGGCTCTCGGCGACATCGAGCTGGTCGCTGTCTGGGGAGAGGAGTTTTTGTTCCCCGGGGGGCGGCCCTCATCCCGTGGAGCCGAGGAGAACAGCGTGTCTCTGATACCTAGCTGGAAGGCTGCATCAAAGGCGAGCGGCAGAGCGTCCCGTTGGACACGTGCACAAAGGAGGAGGTGCACTGGACCATCCAGAGATGCAGCGGCCCCGTCACACTGCACTACAAGGTCAACCAGGAAGGTAAAGCCGCCACGCTCACCCGCACTCGGCCACGGCCAGCAGGATGGCCCATGGCGGCGGGGGCGGGGGGGGGTTCGGCCCTGGACAGGGCTGGGGTCGCGCCTCCTCTGTCTGGGCGGTGAGCACCAGGCTCTGTCTTCCGGTTCCCAAAGCCTAAGCCCCCGTTCTCACCTCCGGGGTTTTTTCCTGCATGATTATCTCTGCAGCTGGATCTTATTTTTAACCACTAGGGCTCATGAATGTTTCAACAGAGCATAAATAGCCACTTTCTCTCTAGCCGCTCCCCACTGGGGCCTGCTAGCCTGCAGTCCTTCCCGGCAGCGCCCGGTCGGTGCAGAAGATGATCGGATGCTCTGTCCCCACACACAGGGCGCAGCCGCCTCCTCCTCCTCCCCACTCGGGCAGGCTCCTCCCCTCTTCCCACCTGGCTTTCCAGCCCAGCAGAAAGTCTGTGGGCGGCGCCCTGCCCACTGGCCGGCAGCATCCCCAGAGTTGTAGCCGTGTGATCCAGATTTCAGGGCAGGAAATGTCCCTGCCTAGCAGGGTCCCGCCTGGAGGGCCGTTCTCTGAGGGGGCAGAGAGCTCAGAGAGTGATGGGGTTAACCCTGACCAGGGCAATGGGAAGGACCCGACCAGGAATCCCCTGCTTCTCCGGGAACATTCATCAGACAACCCTGCGGGTTCAAGGCTCCCCCGGTGTGTGTGGCATGGACACGCTGGGCCTGGCTCTTAGGGCAGGTGTAGCTTCCACCATGTTAGGCAACTCTGTGTGTGCGGGGCTGGTGTGGGGCTTTCTATTATGGATTTATGTTACAGACATTCAGTTTGCTGGATTTATTGTATTTGCGGTTTATGCCCCATTTCCTTCCAAAGGGATTTGTAGAAACTCACACTATAAAGGACAGTGGCGTTAAATAAGGTTAAAAGAACACGCGCCGTGGTCCTACCGCTTGGGAAAACCTTTGGGCGGTGTCTAGAAAGCTACATGGATAGAAAATCAAGGACCTAGTGATTCTACTTCCGTGAGTAGAGCCAGGAGAAACGAGTGCGCGTGTCCACCAAAGACACGTATGAGACTGTCCACAGCAGAGTGACCCGTCACAGCCAAAGCCTGGGAACGGCTCAGGAGAAGGGGTAAATGAACGCGTGGAGGGCGTGGAGATCGTAGCCAAGGTCCTAGGCTTGTTGCACCTTGGCACAAAACTTAGCTGTGAGCTCCTGGGCAGCCAAGACAAAGAGGGAAACCCCGCGAGCTCTAAGAGGAATGTGCCACACGGGCGCGTCTTTGCAGGCAGCGAGGAGGGAATTTGCGCCTGGAGGTTCTTGGCAGTTCCTTGACCTTCCCTCCTTGCGCAGGGTACCGGAAGCTGCTGAAGGACATGGAGGAGGGCCTGATCACCTCGGGGGACTCCTTCTACATCCGGCTGAACCTGAACATCTCCAGCCAGCTGGATGCCTGCTCCCTGTCCCTGAAGTGTGATGACGTTGTGCATGTCCGCGACACCATGTACCAGGACAGGCATGAGTGGCTGTGCGCGCGGGTCGACCCTTTCACGGACCACGACCTGGACGCGGGCACCATACCCAGCTACAGCCGGTGAGGCCGGAGCCGGTGCCGGGGGGGGGGGTGCAGGGAGTGAGGGGGCTGCTGCCCAGCAGAGGGGCTCATGGGGGGGCCGCTGCCTGCTGACCAGTGAGACCCCCCCCATTCCCTCCTCCCGCTGAAGCCTCCCCTGCCTGCCCCGGGATATTGCTCCCTTAAGTCCTGTTGCTTCACTCACGCCCGGGAAATCCTCCTCCGGTCATGGCCAGGGAATGCCGGGCTCTCGGTTTTACGCCCCTTTGCTAGCCGTGGGTGGCGTAGCCGCAGGCCACCTGCCTGACATCCTTATGTAATTATACAGCGGTGGCGCATCGCTTAGACGCGGCAGGTGTCTGTGAAGCACCTGTGGGCTCCGGCGGTCGCTCAGGCCAGCCCTGTGAGGTCAGCATCGGCAGACCCCACCTCCAAGGCTCGGAGGAGTGGCTTAGCCTCAGTCAGCCCAGGCCATGGGACTCAAGCCGAGCTGCCCGGGTGCCGTGTCCTCCCTGGGGTACCCCCGGGTCCCAGAGCTCCCCCTGCACAGGGGCAGGCCCGGCCCTGAGGTTCTGCCCTCCCCTCCTGTCTCCCCCAGAGCCCAGCAACTCCTCCTGGTCAAGCTGCAACGTCTGATGCACAGGGGCAGCCGAGAGGAGGCGGACACCACCCACCACACCCTGAGGGCGCTCCGGGTAGGTCCCCCAGTGGATTACTGGGACTTGGTTCCTCGGGGATGGGACAGCCCCTCCAGGAGGAGCCCTGCCCTCGGGGACCGACCCCTCGCGGGGAGGCAGCCCTTCCCCTGCGTCTCTGGTCTCTGCTAGGACAAGCCTCGGGGCTCCCCTTGCCCTCCAAGCTTGCTCCCCTTCTGGAATGCCTTGGTTCCACGACTGGCACTCCTCCCCTTTGCACCGAGGGGGCTTGAGGACGCGTCCCTGGTTCTCGGCGGCCTCCATGGGCTCTCGTGTCCTGCCAAGCCCAGCGCGTCTGACTGACTGATAACTGATTTCAGAACACCCTGCAGCCCGAAGAGCCGCTTTCCACCAGTGACCCCCGGGTCAGTCCCCGTCTCTCTCGAGCAAGTTTCCTTTTTGGCCAACTCCTTCAGGTAAAGCGCCCCAGAGTGCCTCCTGACTTTTCTTCGCAGTCACGTTTTGCTATGGCTTGCCCTCTCACTGCCGAGAAGACCTGATCAAAATAACCGTGCTTTGTGTTTGTACCCCACTTGCAACTTCTCAAGTGCCTCACATTTCCCATCCCAGTGTATCCTCACAGTGACAGGTCAGTAGACAGTCTCTGTACCTGTTGGAAACAACATCAGTTTCATAAAAGATTAGAGGAACTTAAGGCTAAAAGAACTTAAATAACTTAACTGTTCAAGTATTAACAGATCAGAAACAGTGTATCAGGAGAAGAAAATAAACATCGTAAGCGTCTAGGTCAGTTTCGTCCCTCGGATCATGCATGAAATTTATCTCTGAGCATCCTGGCAGCCAAGGAAAAAAGGGAAACACTACATATTCTTTAAATCTAATCTGACCACAGAAACATTTTAGCTCTTTGGGACCTGAAAAATTTTTCCCTTACACTTAACTCTGAAATGGATTTTTTTTTTTTTTGCATGAATCCTTTTACAAGGACATTGAATAGCACAGTAGGTGATATCTTCAGAAGGGATTTCACATAAATGTAGAAGCAGTGCTCGATTCGGCAGCACATATACATAAGTGCAGAAGCATTCTGGGCAGCCCTTTCTTCTGTTACCGGCTGACAGAGCTAAGGTGTGGCCCCGCGGGGACATTCCTGTGTTGATTCTGTGCTAATCAGGCCCCAGAGGAGCTGGTGTGTCACTCCACTGCTCCATCCTGATGTGGAAAGATAGGAAACCCAGAGAAATGGTTAACGGTGTGACCCTGAAACCAGATAGATGCAGTCAGGTACCAGAAAGATACTTAGGGAGGTGGAAGGAGCTCTCGTGAGTCTGAGCTACTCCTGAAGGCAGGACCACGTGAGACCACATGGTCCTGCTCACGTCACTGCCCACATGTCATACAGGAGTCATAAACCTTGGACATCTCTGGGTGGCTCACCCAAGGGCCAGTGAACAACAGGGCCTGACCGAGATCTCAGCTCCCTGGCCTGCAGCAGGAGGGTATGGAGAGATCAAAGTAGCCCAGGGAGTAGGTGGGAATTTAGATTCTGTGTCCACCACTGGGGCATTCCTCTCTACCCTCCAGGGCTCAATTCTGAATCGTACAAGGGAGCAGGCACCCCCAGAGCACTTGGGGATACTGAGGCAGGGGTTGTGAAGGGCAACATCATGGGAGATGGAGCCGTCCTGCCAACAGGGGCTCCCAGACAGGGACCTTCCAACCGCGGCTCCCCAGCAATGTGCATGGGATTGCCAGAGGGACTCCCCACACACCCCACCTGCACCCCACCCCTCGACAGGCTTCAAGCCTGGTTAGGGAGAAGAGAGAATCAGCCTTTGTTTGCTTACTTACCTGCTAATGACGTCAGAAACAGCTAAAGGACCCTCTCGGCCTGCTAGGTGTCTCCTGATTTCACGGGGGAAAGTGACTGACCCCGGCCCCCAGGGGCAGAGCTGCGGTCTGAGCAGAGGTCTGCCCGTGCCCGGGTGGAGGCAGCTTGGTCTGGTTAGAAGCAAAGCCCCCCGCCCCTGTCCTCCAGTTTGTCAGCAGGTCTGAGAACAAGTACAAGAGAATGAACAGCAACGAGCGAGTCCGTATTGTCTCGGGGAGCCCACTGGGAAGCCTGGCCCGGACGTCCCTGGATGCCACCAAACTCTTGACTGAGAAGCAGGAAGGTATGGCACTGACCGCCTGGCCCCTCCCCACCTCCTGCTGGCCTGGGGGCTGCTGGGGGTCTGGGCACGTCGTCCCGTGGGTCCCCACCAGGGGGGCTGGGACACCTACTCTCTCAAAAGAGGGTCCTGCCCTGGGAGGATCTGCCAGGGGACCCGTCTGGCCTTTGCTGGATGGCGCACACAGCCCACCGGCTGGGGGGGGGGGGCGCAGGAGGGGGTCTCCCGCCAGGCTCACCCCTAACAAACACTTGCTGTAGTTGGTTGGAACCCAGATGCCCGTGTTAATTGGAGCTGTTTGCTGCTAAGTCCACTTATTGATTTCTCTCCCCACTGCGTGCTTCTGGCCGTTTATCAAGCGGCCAGGGGTCGCTGGCTACACAGGTCCCTGTGGAAGGCCCTGCTGACGGCGAGCCAGCCTTGCCGGCTGTCCTCGCGGGGCCAGGCTGGCCTGGGCACGGATGGCCAGAGGGCCTGGGCTCCTCTCCAGGCTGGCCCTCCAACGGCCAGATCAGGGGACAAAGGAAAGGACAAGCCACTGGGCTGTGCGGCGGCGGTTCCTGGAGCTGCTGGGGGCCGGCTCTGCGCTGCTTCCCGCACACCAGCCAGAGAGGCTTGAAAAGGCAGAAGGGAGGCCACGTCCCTCCCTGCCTCTGGCCCTGGTGGCTTCCCAGAGCTTCTGAAATAAGCCCCAAGCCCCTCTTGGCCGGCCCTGCCCACCCCTGCCCACCGTCCGCTCCTGCCGGCCCCTCACTCTCCTTCTGCCCACCCACCTGCCCCTCTGCGCGGACTGCCCTTGCTCCACCAGCTCTCCTCGCCCGGTTTCTTCTCTGAGCACTGGCCCCAGTCCCTGACTGTCCTCAGAAAAGCCGTCCTTGCCCATCCCACTCCAGCCCCCTCCTGGAGAGCTCAGCGCTCCTGCCACCACCACCTCCCTGAAAACAAGCACCAGGAGGCAGGGTCGTTGCCCCAGCTCCCAGAACAGGGCCCGGCCCATGGGGCACCTCGTAAACACTCCTGGATGGCCAAGGGGCATCCTGGTTCCTGCGGGCTCCATGGGGTCAACAAGGCTCCCAGGCCCTCCGTGCCCTGCACCCTGGTGGGCAGGCCAGGGTCTCAGCGCTGGCCCTTTCCTGTCCCCTCCCAGAGCTGGACCCCGAGAGTGAGCTCAGCAAGAACCTCAGCCTGATCCCCTACAGCCTGGTGCGTGCCTTCCACTGTGAGCGCCGCCGGCCCGTCCTCTTCACGCCCACCATGCTGGCCAAGGTGCTGGTCCAGAAGCTGCTCAACTCGGGGGGCGCGATGGAGTTCACCATGTGCAAGCCAGGTGAGTGCGCCCCACCAGCGGGGCAGGAGAGCAGACGGAAGGGCCACGCTCCCTCCTGGCCAGGTGTGCGCGGGGAGGGGGCGTCACGGTCCCTGGTGCCACAGCAGCCCTCTCGGAGTTCACCGTGGCCCCAGAGCAGGGAACGCTGGCCTTCCCTTCACCATTCACACTGAGGGTCCGGGACGAAGGGCACAGGGTCAGTTAGGAGATGTGACTTGGGGTGCCCACTCCGGGCCCTTAGGTAAGAGGCAAGCCACCCATCACTAGAGCCTCCATGTCCTCGATGTGGCTAGGGGACCATGGTCGTACACCCTGCACACAGAGGGGTGAGCCCCAATCCTGGCTGCAAACTAGAATCATCCTCAGCATCGTCTGTATTTAAATCATGGACGTCCAGGGCCGCCCAGACCAACCAAATGTCAGGTGCCCAGCCCGGGGGGGTGGGGGGAAGTTGTTATAATAAAATATACATGACGTAAAATTTACCACCTTAACCACTTCTAAGTGTCCAATTCAGGGGTATTAAGTACATGTATCTCCAGAACTTTTTCATCTTCCCAAACTGAAACTGTCCCCATTAAACACTCACTCCCCACCCCCAGCCCTGGCGCCCACCATTTACTGTCTGTCTCTGTGGATCTGACTCCTCTGTGGGCCTCACATAAGGGGAGCCATCCAGTGTCTGTCCCTTGGCCTCTGGCTTCTGTCACTCAGCATCATATCCTCGAGGTCCATCCCTGTGGTAGCAGGTTTCAGCACGTCCTTCCTTGTTAAGGCCAAGGGATATTCCACGGTGTGGATGGGCCACCTCGTGTCCATCCATCATCCACCAATGGACACATGGGGTGCTTCCGCCTCTCAGCTGCCGGGAATCATGCTGCCGTGAACGTGGGCAAGCAAGCACCTCGTCAAGTCCCTGCTTCCAGTTTTTTTCAGGGAGAGACCCAGCAGTGAGATTGCTGGCTCACATGGTGATTTTAATTTTAAACTGCCACACTCATCTGCACAGCAGCTATACCATTCCATCTTCCCCCCGAGCACACACAAGGGTCCCGGTTTCTCCCCGACCTCACCAACGCTGGTCATTTGCCTTAACGGTAGTCATCCTAGTGGACGTGACGTGGAGGTGTCAAGGTTTTGAGTTCACCCTCTGAGGTGCAATTTACATAGAGCAACACGCCCCCATTTCAAGTGTGCAGTTGAATGAGTTTGGGCAGGTGTCTGCACCCCGTGACCCCAGCCACGACCAAGAGACAGAACATTGCGTCCCCTCGGGCTCCCCTCTACCCCCTGCCCCAGGCACTATTGATCTGCTACCCATCACACATTGGTTTGCATTTTCTAGACTTTTCTACAAAAGGAACCGTGCAGTGTAGAATCACCTGAACCTGGCTCCTTTCGCCCCACATAATGTTTTTGAGATCCATCCATGTGTTTGCTCCTACTGCGGCAGAGTGGCATCCCCGCGAGCCGGGCAGCCGTATCCATCCATCAGGAATCCTTTATGCAAAGCTCCCCCAGAGGTTCTCCTGTGTGGCCAGGGCTCGGAGCCCTCAGAACAGTCCCTGGCCAGGATCCAGACTTCCTGAGCATTCACTTCTGCTTTCGCTGCCTGCGTTTATCAGTAAGCCCTAATGTTACGGTGGGACAGCTCCTGAGCAGGAGCAGACCCACCTGCTGATTCCTGGGAGGCAGCTCCACGCGCAGCCTTCTCCTGCATGCTGACGCCGATGCACCCGAGGTCTCCCTGGATGCCCGGCTCAGTGGGAAGTGAGAGGCCGCACCCCCAGTGTCCCTCCTTCCATGCTTTAGACCCTCTACAGCCCCTGGCCAAGAGGGCCTTGGCACACAGTGTGGTTGGTGGGAAAGATCATGTTCTTTGAGGCACGTGGTCTCCGGGTTAGGTTCTGCCCCTGCCTACCCCTCCCCAGCTGTTTATTTGGAGCAAGTTATCAACCTCTCTGTTTCTTCACCTGCAAAACCAGGATAATAACGGCCACTTCTCCTAGAAGTTAGAGGCCCATGGATGGCCAGAGGCTACCCTGGGGCCAAGCGCAGCATGGGTTCCAGGTTCTCAGCCCCCCACGTGGAGCAGGAAGGGCGCAGACGTGGGTCCCACAGCTCGCTGAGCGCCAGGTCCTGCAGCCACCGCGGCACCCACCTCCTATCTCAACAGAGTCCGCATGCCTCCACGGCCCTCCCAAGCCCAGCTTCAGGTGCAGGAACCTTTCAAGGTTGTGCACCCCCATGCTCTTCCTCTGCCTGACTATCTGGGAGCCTCACACACCCTGCAGGGAGGCTCTGGGTAGAGGACCTCACTCCTGCCTGAGGCTCCAAGCAGTTTTCAGTTGGCTCCCTGGTGATATGAGGTTAGGTAGAAAGCCTGATTTAGAAATCCCACTTAGCCGCTCTGAACTCTGCAAACATGCCCTGTCTTCCCCTTGGTTCATTCACAGCCAGGGAGCTGTAGGCACTGTAGGGTGGGTGTTCTAGGCTGCCTCCCTCCCCCGAAATCACCCGCAGTTCCTCCCCTGCTGGCTGTCCCCCAGATCCCTTCCCACTCACTTCCAGTGCACAATGTAGCATACAGGCCAAACTTGGGGGCTAGTGTGGGCTCCCCCGGTCGGCCTGGGCCTAAGCAGGGAATTCCAGTCCTGGACTGACTCCACCCTCCTCCTTTCATAAATGGGAAACCTGAGGTCAAGAGATTAAAGATGTGTTCAGGGTCACCCAGCAAGTGAGGGGGGCCTCCAGTACATACCTCCTCCTCCAGGAAGCTTGCCTGTTCCCCTGTTCCCTCCACATCTCCTCACAGCTGCCACAATAAATAGCCCAGCACTGCACCTGCTAAGTTGTTTCATAGTTTATTGTATCTTACATCCTTCTCCCCAGCTACGTCATAGGTTCTCAAGTACAACAACAGCTATGTTTTTATCATATTTTTATTCTAATGATTGATCCTTAGTAGATTTCCAATAAATGTTAAATTTCAATAAAAACTTAATGGGATGGTGGGATCTTGGGTAGATGGATGAATGGATGGGGAGGTGGATGAGTAGATAGGCAGATGAATGGGTGTATTGGTGGATGGGTAGATGAATGGATGGGTGGATGGATGGATAGATACGTAGGTGGATGGGTGGATAGATAGGTAGGTGGATGGATGGATGGATGGTTAGATGGATGGGTGGGTGGATGGGTAGAGGGAGGGATGGATGGATGGTTGGATGGATGTATGGTTGGCTGGGTGAGTGAGTGGGTGGATGGATGGATGGGTGGATGGTTGGTTGGTTAGATGGGTGGATGGATGAATGGATGGATGGATGAGTAGATGAATGGATGGGTGGATAGGTAATAGATGGATGGATGGATGGTTGCATGGGTGGATGGGTAGATGGATGGATGGGTGAGTGGATGGGTGGATAGATGGATAGGTAGATGGATGGGTGAATGGTTGGATGAGTGGATGGATGGGTGGGTGGATGGATGGATGGGTGGATGGATAGATGGATAGGTAGATGGGTGGGTGGTTGGATGAATGGTTGGATAAGTGGATGGATGGGTGGGTAGATGGATGTATGGATGGTTGAATGTATGGATGGTTGAATGGATGGATGGTTGGATGGATGGATGGATGGATGGATGGATGGTTGCATGGGTGGATGAATGAATGGTTGAATGGTTGGGTGGGTGGATGGAGGAGTAGATTAATGGATAGGTGGATAGGTGATGGATGGATGGGTGGATGGATGGGTGGATGGTTGCATGGGTAGATGAGTAGATGAATGGATGGATGGGTGAGTGGATGGTTGGATGGGTGGATAGATAGGTAGATGGATGGGTGGATTAATGGATGGATGGATGGATGATTAGATGGATAATGGGTAGGTGGGCAGGTGGGTTGATGGTTGCATGGGTGGATGGATGATTGGTTGCATGGGTGGATGGTTGGTTGGTTGATGGGTGGGTGGGTGGATGGGTTGATGGACGGGCAGTTGGATGGGTGGGTGGGTAGGTGGATGTTTGGTTGGATGGTTGTTTGGATGGGTAGATGAATGGATGGGTGGAGGGATGGATGGATAGATGGGTGGAAGGATGGTTGGATGAATGGTTGCATGGGTGGATGGTTGGTTGCTTGATGGGTGGGTGAGTGGGTGGGTGGATGGATGGGTGGATGGGTGGTGGGTGGGTGGGTGGGTGGACAGTTGTCTATGCTTCATGATAGACAACTCAGCAGTATTGCACCTCAGTGCCTGAGCTACTTTGTCCAGTGAAACTTAATGCTGAGAATTTACCAACCAGCTCTTCTGTGGGCTGCTGTGGGAAGTGTAAAGAAGTGTGACCTTGACTCTGCTGTTGAGAAGCCTCACAGTCTAGTAGAGGAGCTAGGATTCATTTCAATGTGGCCATAAGCAGATCAACATGGAGTTTTGTTGAGCCCAGAAAGGGGAGGTTTGTGCTGCCCTCAGGACTGGCCCTCTGTCTGCAGATGTTGTCACTAGAGACGAGTTCCTCAGGAAGCAGAAGATGGAGACCATCATCTACTCCCGAGAGAAGAACCCCAACACTTTCGAATGCATTGTTCCCGCCAACATTGAAGCTGTGGCCGCCAAGGTGAGGTGGGGGTTGGGGGCTGGATGGGGTGATACCACCGGTTATCTTTGTGAGGCAGCCTCAGCCATGGACAAGGATGGGGTGCAGAGCTGCTCTCACCTCCCGGTGGGCAAACCTCCTCCTTTTCCTTTTGTCTTCTGCTCCATGTTCCCTCTCCACACACTCTTGTTCTTTGGGGTCCGACATGCACGTTGATCATTTGAAACCAGCTTCTACTTCTGAAGGCTCCTGGCACTGGCGTGCCCGATTCACATCGTCCAGGGCTATACATGTGCTTGACTGTGAGAACAAGGGCCAGAGACAGAGGGAGCCTGGGTCAGGGCGAGAGACAGGAGAACAAATGGGTGCCAGGAGTCCTGTTCACCTCAGGAGGGAAACTGGCAGCAATGCAGGAGAGGTGTCTGCATGCGTTCTAGAATCTTCTGGAGCCAGACAACGTGGTCCTTATCGGCCCCAAGCATTGAGTTCTTGTCTGCACACTTGGTTCCACAGGGTTGTGCACAGCGGTGGGCGCTGCAGGGCCCCGGCATCGAGCCCGGTCCTTCTGGGACCTTTCCAAAGCAAAGCTATCTGTTGAGCACTGCCCAGCACCTGAGGGGTCAGCTCTGCAGTGGATGGTGACCTCGGGTGGGTGGGGGGGCGAGCAGGTGCCCACGGGAGCTCCGCATCTGCCACCTGCCACGTGCCACCCCCTCCCGCAATGTTGTCACTCACACAGATGAAAGCACGGACAGAGCTATCCAGCCTGGAACTGTTTATTTGGTTTTAAAGTCTGGGCCACAGCAGTTGAGGGAATTCTGATGTTGGAGCGGATAGGATGTGAGTGGGCAGGGTCGGAGCCGAGATGGTTGTCCCTGGAAAGGTGAGGCCGCCCAGCAGATGGATCTGGGCTGTTAGAGGAGTCTGGGCAGTGGCCACGCGGACGGGGAGCGAGGGCAGTGACCAGAAGGAGCACAGGGGTGGGGGCAGGTTCGGGTTGTGAAAATTCACTCGTGCACGCTTAGGAACACACACACTTTCCTCTACTAGTGTTCTGTTTCAGCGCAGAGGCTTAGGGCTTCTTGGGGTTGGTTTGTTTTTGAAGTGACATTTTCAGCAACACAGAGATTGTCCCTCTTCAGAAGCGATGAGCTCCTGGGTGCCAGGGAGTCATGCCCGAGAACCCTTGCAGATGCTCCCAGGACCGTCCAGCCCCACCTCACCCTTCGGGTGTTTTCCACCCTTGATGGTACCACGAATGCCTTCGTAAGCTGAGGGGAGTAGCAGGTGTTCCCGAAGCTGATTTTGCTTCTCATTAAAACTCACTCATGCTGCCTGCCTCACCTCGGGCTCGATGCCGGGGCCCTGCAGCGCCCACCGCTGTGCACAAGCCTGTGGAACCAAGTGTGCAGACAAGCAGGGGTCGGGCTTCACCCTGGGTTTCTCCCTGCTGCAGCTGGGAGCACTCGGGGCTCCCACCCCTGCCCCTGTCCCTGTCCGGCGGAGCCTGACCCTGCACTCCAGGCCTCGCCTCAGCTACCCAGAGGGGCTGGAGGGGCTGCTGACCGCCGGCCGCTGTGCTTGCAGGACAAACACTGTCTGCTGGAGGCTGGAATCAGCTGCACCAGAGACTTGATCAAGTCCAGGATCTACCCCATCGTGCTCTTCATTCGGGTGTCGGAGAAGAACATCAAGAGGTTCAGGTAGGACCCTGAGACCCCTCTCCCGGGGCCTCCGGCACCCCCTCCCTCCCTGCCACACCTCTGCTTGGTCCCCCTGCTCACCCCTTTACGGCATCGTCATTGAGTGCCCGGCTGCAGCCCAGGGCAGACACGACCCCCAGCCTCTAGCAGTGGAGACAGTAACCCACACACACACAGCACGTCCAGGGGCACGAGGGCCGGGAGGCATGGCTGCAGGACCCAGGCGGCTGGGGAAGGGAAGCTGACTCGAGCGGCCCCAGTGCAGTGAGGGCGGCCGGGCAGGTGCTGAGGGAGAAGGGCGCAGACCTTGAGGCGGGGACAGCTGCAGGAGGCCGTGCGGGGCGCAGCGCGGGGAGAGCGACCTGCAGCCAAGGGTCCGGACCATGCGAGTGACGTGATCTAACAGGATGTAAAAGGCTCCCTCCAGCTGCTGTGTGGAGACAGGGGTTAGGAGCACCCGGGCAAGAGCTGGGACCCGGATCCTACCTGGCGGGTGGTGAGGGAAGGTCTGAATCCGTGTTCAAGCTGGAGCCGGTGGTATTTGTTGCAGGGCTGGCTGTGGGGTTTGGGGCCTGGCCATTTCGTGGCGCTTTCCCTGACCCCGCCTCTCCTTCACACGCTGCAAGTGCGAGGGGAGGGGAGGCCACTCGCCTCTTCCACCAGATCTTTACTGAACGCCTGTTAAGTGCCTGGCCCTGGGGAACCCATGAAAGAGCACACAAGACCAAAGTCCCCAGCTCGCCACTGCGCACACGTTCTGCTGTCTGGAAACCAGAAGTGGCCACGTGTTGGCGAGCATGGGGAGAAGCCTGGCGCACTGCGGGCGGGAACGTGAGATCGCGCAGCCGCCGCGGAAGACAGTGGCTCGGAGGGTCCCTCACAGAAGGACCGTGTGACCCAGTGGTCCCACGCCAGGGTATCTGCCCGGAAGAATCCAAAGCGCCGTCTCAACAAGATCACTGCTCACCCACGTTCACGGCAGCGTTATTCCCAAGAGTCGAAAGGCAGAAGCAGCCCAAGTGGCCGTCGATGGATGGATACACAGAATGTGGTCCGTGACTCAGCCTTAGAAAGGAAGAACGCTCTGACACCTTCTACCACCTTGAAGACACGAGGCTCCACGAGATCAGCCAGGCACGAAAGGACAGATAACTGCACAATTCAGCTTACATCACGGCCCTGGACGATTCACAGACGGGTAGACAGTGGCGCCAGGGTTCGGGGAGGGTGAGCAGGGAATTAGAGCGTTCATGGGTGTGCGTCTCAGTTTCACAGGATGGAAAAAGTTCTGGAGATTGGAGGCACGGTGATGTGGATAAACTTAACACGCCTGAACTGTACTCTTAAGAAATGGTCAGGATGGAAACGTGGACGTGCATGCTACCACAATTAAATAAGACTAAGGAGTGTCACAGCTCCCCTGCTCGACCAACCAACCAGCTCTAAAAATGGAAGAATTGCTTTTTTAAAGTAAACTAAAGGAAATAAAAATAAAAGATATTTTTTTAAGCCCCACCTCTTGGGATCTCCACAGGGACCAGAATAACAGGGCCTGCGGCACGGTCGTGTGCTGGAAGGCGGCAGGTGGTGGCCGTGGGGTGGGCGGGGGGTCCGGCTGCACAGCGCCCCCCACCCCCACCCCGAGGCTCCCCCCCACCTCCCCACCCCCATGCGTGGGCAGACGGCGGTCCCCCGGCCGGGCACACACGCAGCTCCCACAGTGCCCCTTGTCCCCCCACCGCCCTCTGCCCACAGGAAGATGCTGCCGCGGCCCGAGACGGAGGAGGAATTCCTGCGGCTGTGCCGGCTGAAGGAGAAGGAGCTAGAAGCCTTACCCTGCCTGTACTCCACGGTGGAAGCCGACATGTGGGGCAGCGTGGAGGAGCTGCTCCGTGTCCTCAAAGACAAGATCAGCGAGGAGCAGCGCAAGACCGTCTGGGTGGATGAGGACCAGCTGTGAGGCGGGCCCCTGGAGTCTGAGCGCAGCTCCCAGGGGTGTCCGGACCCCAGCGGGCAGTGCTGTGGGGCGAGGGGGCTCCGTCCACCCCGTTATGGGGACCCCCACCCCCAGCGAGCCCTGGGGCAGATGCAGCTGCAGGGACAGACACTCTCCGGTGGGAACGGGACGGGTGTGTGCCCCCCGCCATCCCCGGGGCTGACCTGGCCGAGGGGTCCTGCCCCATGGCACCAGCAGGGAGGCAGGCCCCCCCGAAGGACACGACGGCAGGCCAGAGGCCAGCGGCCCCTCAGAAGCCGGAGCAGCAGATGAATGTAACGCAGGGAGCAGGTGTGCTTCCTGTAGGGCAGGGACCCGGAACGCGAGGGCGCCCGCCAGCCCTCGGGACACACCAGATACACATTCCCAGGCAGGGCAGTTGGGGCGGAACAGGGAACGTGCCATGCTGTTATTTTTCTTGCATTAAAATCTCTCCATTTCCTTGTTTTCAAACTTTTTAAAAATTATTATTTCATCACTGGCAGAGGTGTTCAACCCTCGCGCCCTCTGTAACCTGCAAACCACTTCTGCAAAGCTAAGGTCAGGCCCCATGTCGGGTGCAGGCAGGCAGACCGGACATCCCAGTCTACCCAGGACACACCTGATTTGTACCTGGGCTTTGGGCGGGATGACTAACAGCCCCTCTTTGACTAGCATACGTCCTGATTTGGGTGACAAGTTATCAAGTCACTCTGGGAAGGGCCCGTCCTTCCATAGGCTGCCTGGGAGGTGCCCCCCGCCACCGACTCCAGCCCTGAGGCCAGAGCCCCTTACTCTGCTCTCCCCACACGGGCTCTCTGCTTCTCTGCACATCACGTTCATACGCGCAGCCTCGCTTCTTCTTTCCGCCCAGCATGTGGGGTATGGGTCTCGATGGGGTTTGCTCCCACTGCCCAGGAGCTGGGGTGGGGAGTGTGTGTGCAGGAGAGCTCTGCTTCCCTCCACAGCAGATAGCAAAGGCCCTGTGGGTTCTAGAGCCATTTGCCTCCTTGACCCCTTCTTGCAGACTTTCCAAGTATGGACCTGACCGGGCGTGGCCCAAAGCAGGCCACGTCCAGCCTGGCACCACGCTGAGTATTCATCAACCGGGTAGGTGGCAGGCTGGGCTTCCATCCTAGGTCTGCGTGTTCATGGGAACTGTGGGAGAAACTACTGGTTGACAACCCAGTCTCCACACTCCCTTCCTTACTAACAGAATCCTGTTTTTATTCTGGGAAACTGTGTACGGCTAAGAGACCATATATCCCAGCCTCCCTTGCAGCTAGGGAGGAATCAAGGAAATGTAAGGCGACAAGGTTTGGAGGAAAGACAAAGCAGACAAACAACCCTTCCTCTAGTTTCCTGCCTGGACTACAGATGTGATGGCTGGAGCTCCAGCAGTCATCTTGGATCTTGAAGTGACCTTGAGAATGGAAACTCTGCTCAGAGGGTGGTGAAGAAAGAGAAAAGGAGTCTGAGTCACTGATGGCACTTTGGAGCCCAGGACTACTGCTTGGGTTTTGTTTACATGGGACAGAAATAAATTTTTATCTTGTGTTCAACGGCTATTATTTCAGTCCTCATTTCTTACAGCTTAAAGCAATTCCTAACAGATACAGGAACAACCTCTGGTCTTAAATACTGTGGGCATGCGTTGATCTGCTAGGTTTGGGCCGCATATTCAAGATACGAATTACGAATAAAAGAGCTTTTTTTTTTTTAAAAAGATTTTATTTATTTATTTTGGCAGTGAGAGAGACAGCTAGGGAGGGAACACAAGCAGGGGGAGTGGGAGAGGGAGAAGCAGGCTTCCCGCAGAGCAGAGAGCCTGACGAGGGGCTCGATCCCAGGACCCTGGGATCATGACCTGAGCGGAAGGCAGACACTTAACGACTGAGCCACCCAGGCTCCCCTAAAAGAGCTTTTGATGAATATCTCAGTCTAAAAAAACAACACTGTGCATCCTGCAGGTTTTTGTTTTTTTTTTTTTTTTTAGCATTTTGACCCTTAGAAGTCAAATGAGCACCACAAAGCCCAGAGAGGTGCGAGTGATGGAATGGGGGGTGTCCGAGGCAGGGGGCCTGGTCCCCTCATCCCTCTGTGATGATGATTCATCCCTGCACCACCAAGATCCAAGTTTGCCAGGGAAAGCGAAGCGATGCCTTTAAAAAAGAAAAGCATTCCCCAAGGGCCAGTTAGTGAGGCTTTTTTTTCCCCCGAAACAGCCCCCAGACTCAAGCTGGATGTGCTGGGCCCGGAGAGGCCGTGCTTCTGGAGGCCCCACTGTGGTTATTTAGGGCCAGAGAAGCCGCCCGCCTCGCGAGGAGCTGCGGGAGCTGGAAGGTCTTCTGCTTCCATCTTGCTAGAGCTGTATGTTGAGCAGTAAATTTTCCCCAAGCCGAGGCGATCGTGTTTCCACTCAGACCCCTTGCTGCCTTGCAAAGTACTTCTAAGGACAGATGTGACTGGAAGAGGGTCCCGGAGTAAAGGGTCTGCTGATTTATTTATATTTATTTATCTAGCTTCAGATGCTCAGGCTTGTGCAGAATAACCAAACTCGCAGCTTGCCTGTAATTTGGGGGGTGGGAGGAGACAAGGAGGGGTGAAGAGACGACATACATGGGGAAAGATACCTGAAAAAAATATTCCCCCCGAGGCATTTTACCAGGCTCTAGAATGCAGGTCTCTACGTGTGCTAATAAGATGGGGCAGGAGGAGAGAAGGTCAGGAATGAGTTTCTGTGTTCTGGGTCAGTCCCTGATGGAACGGCAAAGTCAGCAGGAGGCTGGGGTTTGGCCCCCCGCCCCCTGGGGAATCGCACCACATGAGGATTTCAAAGAAGACCCCTGACATCATCTACTCTAGCTCCGGGCTCTGATTAGTCAGCCGCCAACAGCCCGGAGATCGGCAGCCCTGAGGCTGCCTGGGAAGGAGAGTGGGGCCTGCGTGGGGCTGGGCGGTGGGTTGACTCCCAGAGGGCTCTGCAAAGCCGACTGCAGCTCGAATTATCAAACCAGAGTCTGCAAGCCGTGTTTTCCCTTGGGAGCTGGCCCAGGGCTCAGGGAGGCATCCGAGATACACAGTGGGGCTTGCTGCCTGCCCAGGGAGTCCAGGGCCCCAGGCTCGAGAAGGGAACCTGTGCCAAGCTGATAACAGCAGTGATGGATGCTTGGTCTACCTCCAAGGACACCAGCCACACAGCTTGGAGCCCCGGAAATGGTGTTGTATGTGTAGATCTACACTTTTCTGGGGAGAAACTCCGGGCTTTCTCAGATTCCCGAGGGGTCCTACATCTCCAGAAGATTAATGACCCCATGCTCTCAGGTTGGGAAAATATTATCAACTATTTTTTTGAGCTCCTACTCTGTGCCAAGCACTTTGTACGTGTTCTTTTACTTACTGACCCCAAAACCTTTCTCCATTTTATACAGGAGAAAGCAGGTTCAGAGAGGCTAAGTAGCTAGACCAAGGTCACACAGCTGGGAAGCTGAAATTGCAGCCAGGCCTGGCTGACTTGCCACCCGCAGGCTCTCCGCTGGATCTTCCGGTTCAGAGGCAGGGCCCCGGGGGCAACTGCCGGGCCACTCTGCCCTCGCAGTGACTGGGGAAGTGGCCGGTGTCCCGGCAGTGGCTGGTGTGGGGCCAGGTCTCGGGGTCGGATGGGAGAGGATGTGGATTTCCTCTCTTCCACGGAGGCAGCCTGCTTGGGTTTCTACCTCACCAGGCCACACTTTGGGGGTGGGGAGGGGAGTGCAGGAGGGGATCATCTTTGAGCCCTGGCATCGTGCCATCATGCCGCCCTCCAAACCCGCTGTGTCCAGGGCCGCGTTCCCCGCGAGTGTGTCTATCTAGGTTGGCGTCCGCCTCCAGCCCTGCTTTGCTCCCTGTCCTGGATTTGTCTTCGGCATCCTGCCAAGGTCAACCAGGATGTTCTGCTGCTCGATGGGGAAACATCGCTCCAAGCACCTGCTCCAGCCCCTGTATTACCCAGAATGCTCTGCAGGGGTTCCAACAACTTCCAGGAAGCCTCACCCTGTGTCCGAGGGCCTGGGACCAGAGAAATCTCCAAGGGCAGGGGTGGGAGGAGGGGGTGGGTTCCAACTGAGGCTGAACCTTGGCTTTTTGTTTCCATTTCAAACCCCAGGAACCCAAACTAAAAGCAACAGGAAGCGTCCCACCCCCACTGCCCTGGCCCCCGCCCCCCACCCAGCCAGGCTGAGGGGCTCTGGGGAAACAAACAGACCCTGAGAACAATCCAGACCTGGTACGGGGTATAGAACACCTTGAGGCCAGCGTGAAAGACCCAGGAACCTCAGGGGGGCCGAGGCTCCACAGGAAGGTGTGACAGTTCACCTTGGTTTTTAATCTGGAATTCTGTACCCATTTCTAACAGAGAAAACGTTCACAGGCTTCGGAAGCACACGTTAGAAGAGGCCATCCATGTAGATCTCGTCCCCGTGCCATGACCGTCCCCCGGAGCCTCCTGCGCCCGTCCAGACGAGCGATGTGTGTTCTCACCCCCCACTCTAGTGCATGACGGAGGACAGTACCCACACCATCCCGTACTTTATACCTAGGGCCTCTCTCCCTATCCCTGTCCCTTCCCATCATTTCCTCGACAGACACGTGGGTTATTGGCAGGGACTAGCTGTGGCCCTGCGTCTCTGCAGGACGTGCTCCCCTGGGAGGGGTTCTGCACGGGTCACCCTGCTGCATGGCCCCCGGTGCCCTCTGTCGCAGTGGCACCCACTCACGGCCCGGGCTTCCGAGGCTGACGGCCAGAACAGGCCTGGCACTCTGCTCTGGGACTTCTCCCGTGGGCCTGTCTGACCCGCAGGGCCCGTTGGCGTGTGGACGGCCAATCACCATACCCTCTGGCCTCGGTGAACCTTTGAAGCTCTAAGACCCCATTCCCTGGGGCTGCTCTCTGCTGCAAAGAGGTAAGCATGGGTTTTGAAATGGGGGAGGTTTGTGCTGAGACCCCACCCCACCTCCTCCTATCCACTAAGGGTTACCAGTCCACACAGGCCTAAAGCCAACCTCACCCCCTCAGACCCCAAACCTGCACTTCCCCACCCACCCCTGACTCGATCCCGCAGCCAAAACGCTGGGGGACACCTGCTTTCTCTCACTGTGTGTCTGTCTCTCTCACACCCTCAGTCACTCATCTTGTTGGTTGAACTCTTTTTTTTTTTTTTAAGATTTTTTTTTATTTATTTGACAGAGAGAGACACAGCGAGAGAGGGAACACCAGCAGGGGGAGGGGGAGAGGGAGAAGCAGGCTCCCCGCAGAGCAGGGAGCCCGATGTGGGACTTGATCCCAGGACCCTGGGATCATGACCTGAGCTGAAGGCAGACGCTTAACGACTGAGCCACCCAGGTGCCCCTTGTTGGTTGAACTCTTAACTCCCTCCTGAAGCCGTTCACCCCTCCACGTCCAACAGTTGCCATGCTGGTCCAGGCTGCCCTTGCCTCTCGCTGATGGCTAGGACACCCCCAAACCACACATAGCAGCCCCAACCACGTCAGCTCTCTTGCTTTTCCTCTGGCTTCTGGGGCCCCACACTGTTCCTCTTCTGATACGTTGATCCCTTCCCTCTGCCTGCCTAACTCCTACTCCTGCATCAGGCATCAGCTGCACTGTCACCCCTGGGGGAGGACAGCCTGACCTGACCTGAGGGGCACACCCATCACAATTCTTGTCAGCCCATGTTGGGGTGACTCTCTTGACCATGAGCTGCACAAAGGTGGAGAGCAGGTCTGACCGACTTACCCCTCACGCCCAGTAGCTGGGTGCTGGCGGCTGCTGGGATGGACATACAAGTAAGTGTAAGTCATCCCATCCTCCCTGGAGCTGCCCAGGGTCCAGCAAGGATTTAAGTGAGTGAAGCGGGCCATAGTAAGGCCAGAGGGACAGGTGGGGACCATGGCAAACTGGCCAGCATATAATCCATCTAAAAGAGGGAGTTGGGACTCAGCCCCAATCACTTAGTGTCATGTAGGAAGCAAACCCTGTCTTACCAGACCTTCTCATTGTTCGAGAGAACAGTTGGCTTTCCTCTTCAGGCTAGTCACCTCATCATTACAGGATGGCTGCCGCAGCTCCAGACATCACATCCTCATTTCTGGTGCCAAAAAACAGGAAAGGAGGGTCTCTCCTTTATTGTGGAGGAGCATCTTTCCCAGAAACCCAGAAACCCAGTAGCCCTTCCCTGATGCCTCATTTGGCCAGTATCTAATCATATACCCATTCTGGGGCTATGCATGTTGTCACTCAAACACAGAAAACGGGACTGGTTTTTATGGGAAGAAACAACAGCATTTGCCACAGGAGAGCTTGTTTAGATGGTTTGGCCTCTTTGAGGAGGTGACATTGGAGAAGAGGCCTGAAGGGAATGGCAACAAGCCGTGAAAAAAGAAGTGGGGCAAGAGCATTCAAGCAGCGAGCACAGCAGGTGCAAAGGTCCTGGGGCAGACACAGAAGCCTGCCCCAGCTAACTCAAGTGAAAAAGGAAGGACAGGTTGTTGTGTGATGGGATACACTGTCCCCTGTCCCTCCCTCTCCCCCTGAGGAGGGCTCTACCACTCAAACCCTTGGAGCTTTTATGTCAGGAGTGGGGGTGAGAGAGGCACACGGCAAGAACAAGGGTAGGGGCTCGGGGGAAATCCTCCGAGAGAGGAGGAAGCAGCCGCCGTGGGAGAAGTCGATGGGAGAAGAGAGAACATATTTTCCAGGGTTATCGCATGAACAATGTGTTTGCTTCGTGACATTTAAGGAACTCAAGTCTTGGGATTCCTTTTTTGGTTGCTGGACTGTGTTTCTTGGCTTCAGCCACTTCTGAGAGGCCGCCCTTGGGTCACATCACCAGAGGAACTGAGAATATCTGCAGCCAGAAAGTTCCAGAACAGCCAGGCCCCGCGGGGGTGGGAAGCGGCCAGCAACCGAGGCGGCCCTGGGGGTGGCTGAGCCAGACGGTACCGGGGAGGGCCTCGGCGTGGTGGCAGGCGTTGACGCCCTGGGATCGGCGAGAGCTCCGAGTCAGGACTCTGTCCCCTGACAATGGGCAGGTGTCTCCCTGGCGTGACCAGCTGTGGGCACAGGCAGGTCAGGGTGAGGGGACCAGCCGTTGGCAGAGAAAGGGGCACAGGGGGAGGCAGCCCAGGTACACGCACTCCCACGAGCCTCAAAGGCCCTTTGATGCCGGCTCGTGATCCCGGCTCGTGATGCCGGCTTTCCCCAGGCCCTCGCCTTCAGAGAAGAGAAATCCAAGAGGGACACCAGAGGCGTAGTTTTGCATGTTGGCAGCCGGAGGTGCCGCTCAGAGCAGAAAGGGCCGCCCACGGTCACTCCTCCCTCCGTGACCTTTTCCCGGCTCACACCTGATGTCTCCCTGATCCCCGTTGTTTCGCTGCGTTTTTATTCGTCTGAGGAAAAGTCATAAACCGAAGGTGGAGGTCACTTTCGCTTACAGGAATCATGGGGTCTCCGGGGTGCGGGCCAGCGGGGCTCCTCCTGCGGGGTCCAAGCGCCCCGTCCACGCAGACCTGGATCAGGGATGCGGTGGCCCATCCAGGCAGCCAGCCCTCGGTCTGGCGGCTCCCCTTCCTGCCTGGTGCCCTGGCCTCTTGTCATCAGACCGCTGTGGATGAACTGAGCTGCATCCATGGGGCTGGGGGGCCGCCCGGCACAGGCAGCCCTTCCTCACGCACACTGATTTTCCACCACGTTCCCTTGGCATCTGCTCACCTGGGCCTCTGAGCACCACCTCGGCTGAGCTGGGCAGGGATTGCCTGCTCCCTTTGCTCTGACGCTCCTGGACCTCCGACCTTGAAGAAGACCCTCAAACCAGCCAACAAGTGCAGTCCCCTCCGGTGGACGATGCCACTGAGGTGTGCCAGGCACTCTGCACATCATCTCCATGCCTGGCACCCATCTGTCCTGGTGGCAAACACCACCCCATTTAATAGATGGGGGAACTGAGGTTCAGTTGCTGGGAAGGGACAGGGCTGAGATTTGAAGGGGGGACCCCGGGGTGCTCCTCACAGCCAGCTGGGACATCCTTGGTGCAGGCTCAGCTGTCGGGGCAGGGGTCGAGGTCACACCGGAGTGCCCGGGTCTTCGGGAGGGAGAGGGATGGACACCGCCCTGTGGAGGCGGCCTGCGGGAGAGGCCATGGGTGCCGAGGTGCAGGTGGGGCTCGCCTCTGTCCCTCCCTGTCCCCTCCATCCCTTCCTGCCTGCGCTGCCCCTGGTGTGAACAAAACCCTCTGTCCACAGGAGTGCCGGGCCCAGGTCTCTGGGTCCCTGGGTCCCTGGGTCCCTGGGTCCCCGGTCCTGCCCGCCCCTGGCAAGGCCACATCTGCATGGCGGGCCGGCGGCAGGAAGCGTGGGGCTCAGAGGAAGGGGGTGAGAGAGGGGGCTCAACCGGAGGGGGTGTGGACCAGGAGAGAAGGTGTTCGGCTTGCTGGTTTGTTTGGATGCTAAAATTAGCGGCTTGTGAGTGAGGGGGCCATGGGCTCACGCTCTTCTCTTAGCACTGGCTGAATCGAAACCCCAGGTGCTCGTCTAAAAATTGTATCGAAAGTTTCCGAGCTGGTGTGGCTGACTGGAAATGAATGTCTAATACAGGAATTTCCTTCTTTCCTATCACGTGTCATGTTCGGCTCTGACCTTGTTTTGACCGAGGCTGCACGTCTCCCCCCAGCTTGTCTGACTGGACACGAATGTGGGTATGAGGCTGTGGGATGTGTGTGCGTGTGTGTGTGTGTGTGAGAGAGAGAGACAGAGACACACAGAGAGACACACACCAAGGCTCAAAGACCTTTAGCCTAACAGACCTGGTCCTTACCCTTCGTGTCCCCAGCCCGAGGCCCAGCACAGGGTGGACACCAGCACCGTGGTGACAGAGTGCCTGCGTGGTGAGGGGTCCCCGGGCGTCTGTGGGCTGGCAGATGCAGGATCCCAGGGATGGAAAGGGGGACATCTGAGTTCTAAGGTAACTTTCTGTAACTCCTTGAAGGTCACCTTCTGTAAAGTGAGGCCATAAAACCTGGGTGACATGCCACGTGGGGTGGCTGTGAGGACCAAGTGAGCTCACACAAGGGAGCCCCCAGATGGGCCGGACTGGTGAGGCCAGGGCCCCTGGACTTCTCAGGTTGGATTTGCCCAAATGTTCGAAACCAAACAAGGGTGTCATTTGCCCCGAAAACAGATTCCTCATCCCCCACCAGCCACCAACACTCAGCCTTAGTTAGTCCCCAGACTGACCCGCTGTGCCCTTCAAATCCTCTCCCCCCCACTTCCGCCCCCTGCCCAGGGAGCCTGCTGACCAGACCGCCCCCCAACCGGCTCCCCCTCCCCTGGTGTCCCCCCGGCCGGGAGCGGTTTTCACAGGTGTGTGCGCCATGATCCCTCGGGCATCTGAAGCCCCTCAGAGACCCCTCCTCTCGAAGCAACGTTTCCCGTGCATCAGATTTAAAGCTCATAGGAATGCAAGGGAAGCCGTCTTTGTTGAAATACGGTTAATCGAAGTATTTAAGAGCAAACTCGTAATCTGGTCACTCGTGTGCTTTCTCGCAAACGCGTTCAAGTAACAAGATTCAACAGCAAGACCTGGGGCCGGGGATGCCAGTGACACTGTCGTGACGGGCATGACATGTCTCCAGTCGCCTTTGGGAGCCACGGTGAGATGTCCGTGTGTCTGTTGGCGAGCAAGCCCAAGGGACAGGTGCACGCGCCCCAGGAGCTCGTCGCCCCTGTGTGTGATGGAAGGAAACACCAACCTGGACTCAGAGTTAGGGAAAATGAGGCTGTCATTCCATCCAGTTGAAGCTTGCAGACCCCCCTGGATTCTGCTCACAGATCCAAGTGAGGAAGCCTTGTCTGGAGCACAAATTGGGTCTTGTTCGTCCTTCTGTTCCCAAACCTAGCAAAGCCGAGAGCAGGCAGGAAGTGTCCCCGAGACAGGGCCCGGGAGCCCAGCCCCGCCCCCGCAGTACAGGATGGACAGACCAGGAGGTCTGGTGTCCCGAGTACTGAGGGTGGAATCAGGGCCCGCTGCGCTGCTGCCCTTGGGAGCCTGGCGAGGGCTGAGGGCCTGTCTGACCTTGAGCATGGCTGGGGGCGTCCTGCCAGGGACCCCTTTGCAGTAAGGAAGGCAGACCCTCAACTAAAGCTTGAGCTGGGGAGGGCTGGCCCAGAACTCACCTAGAGAGTTCACCTAGGAGCCCCCGACAGCTTAAAATAACCACTAGCCCCCCGTTCCATGCCCCAGATGAGAGGGAGGAAAGCCGTGTTGCCACAAGGGAGAGCAGCTCGGGCTCGTCCTGGCTGTCCGCGCCCACGGGCTCCGGGCCCGGCAGGAAGGGTGGTGGCCGGGCACTCGGCGACATTTGCCAGACCACGTTCCTGCTGCGTTCCAGGTCACAGTTGGGGAGCAGGAGAGCCCGCTAAGACTCAGGGGTGTTGCCATGGGAAATGTGATTTCTTACCCGCCGCGCCCCCCTTCAGCTCTTAGTGGCACGGAGAGGAGTCAGAAGGGAGTGTCTGGAAGGAGGCGTACGGGATGCTCAAAACCTAGAGCCGGGGCCAGCGATCTGGGAAGGAAAGCATGAAATATCTGTTAATCTCGCACGGCTCCGTTCATACTTGGTTCTTGTTAGCAGCCTCCGGGATCTACGGCCCTCGTCCGCTCGAATTACCGTCAGCTGCTGGTTTTTCCGGGATTTTCTTCGCTCTTTCTTTCCTTCTTTCTTTCTTTTTCTTTTCGACACACACTGTGTGTGTGTGTGTGTCCACGAACGCACATATGTATGCACACCAGTTTCGGCGGATGACTGTACAGGCTGGGAAGACTTCTAGTACCCTCTAGTTGTGGGAAAGGCTTCACCGAGCCGTGCGTGCATGTGTGTGGGTGGGTGGGTGTGTGTGCATGTGTGTTTAGGTGTGTGCACACGCGTGTGTGTTTGGGGTGGGTGTGCACCCATGTGTGAGGTGTCGGGTCCATGGTGGGGCACGCAGAAGTACTGGGCCCTCAGCCGCATGATATTCATGGAGCACCCCCCCCCATTTCCCCCACCACTACCAGCCCCACTGGTGGCCTTGTTCCCTGCAGGCCGTGACTGCCACCTGCCCTCCAATGCACCCTCCCTCTTCAAATTCCCCTGGGCAGGCTGCGGCCAGCTTGTCACTCCCCATCCCCCGTAGATCCTCACCCTCAGGCCCACTGACCCACTTTTCAGTCAGAGAGACAGGGCTGAGGGACTGGGACCCCTTCCCCCCGACCCAGACTTCCGTGATGCTTGGTGCCATAAATCTCCCAGGATTAAGCCCGCCCTGGTTCTGCAGAGACGCAGCCTCCCGCCCCCACCCGCTCCCTCACCTCCACTTCCCCGCACCAGCTGCTGAAGCAAGGAGCTATTGATTTCTCCTCCGTAAAATAACACGGTGTCAAAAGACAGGCTCCTCTTGGCTTCTGCCATCCCCCAGGTCACCCGGGCCCTCCGAGGCCTGGCGCTCCCCTGAGGTCCCCAGACCCCAAAAGTCATATCAATAAATCCAGCATCCTCACGCTAGCCCCGGGTGGCCTGTGCGGGGGAGAAACATCTCTCTGTGGTGACTGGAGCCCCTGTCAGCAGGGTGTGAATCAGGCTGTGCCACTCACAACTGTGGGGACTTGCACAGGGGTTTCCAACTGTAAAATGGGCGTGGGTCTGTATAAAACTGGAAGACGGTCGCGCACACTGTTTACACTGACATGTGCCTGATCACAGCATGAATTCGTGCAGTGGGATGATGAATAGTCACTTGCAGATGTGGCTCTTTCGCAGGTGGGGGAGAGAAGGGAAAAGGCCTGGGGTAGGGAACAGGGGAGAGGGACCCCAGTAACACCTGTCATGGTCTCTCTCTCGCATAAGATCCAGAAAAGCACCTGCAGGACAAGTCATAGAATTCAGGGGAGCCGGAAGACAGGTACGGGGCAGGTCCATTCTGCTACTCTCTAGTTTTCTCTGTGTTTGAATTATTTCGTAAGAAGATAGTAAAATGAAGCAGGAATATTAACACCCCTCAGAGGAGCGCTAGGAGGGTGGGTGCAAAGCATCTAGGCCAGAGCCTGGGGGCTCCTCCCCAGTCCATCCCACCGTGCCCACCACCTGCTGCCCAGCACCCACCAGTCCTGACCGAGGGCCACACTGTACCCTTCTGCTGTCCTCTCTCCCTCCCCAGCCCTGGGAGAGCCAGCCAATCAGCTCCTCCTTGGGCATGGATTTGCTTTTGCTTGCAAGGTGCACGGATTAGCAACAGACCTCAACCCGAAAGAACGGAGCCACAGGCTCAGACTGAGGGAGCGTTTCCCAATATGTAAGTGACGTTAGGAACTCGGCAGACTTTTTAAAAATAATATCATATATAATGATATGTATGTGATATATGTAATATATTAAAATGCATATACATATACATTATAGTATGAGGATACAGGATATATTCAGGACATTTATTTTTAGGTTGTCTGGTTTTGGTGAGCAATTCTGGCTTCCCATAGACTTTTCTTCCATAATCAGTTTGTTTGCATTGAAGAAGTCACTTCGCCTACAGATGCTGGGGTCAGGGTGGCCACGTCAGTGCTGATCAGGACCCTTTGGGCCAGGAAGGGGTCTAAGGGGGGCTGAGGTCCTGCCTCTGTCTGCTCACCGAGGATGGGCAGCTTTTTTTATACACAGAGGCACCGTCCACTCACCAAAAAATTGTAAGGATGAAGTTTGTAGTCTGAAAGACAAAGGGACGGTACCACATGCGGCCTCCTTTCTATCTGAAGACATAGGAATGACCCACGTCTCTGCACCCCCTCATTCCAGGGGGGCCCGTGGGCCTAATGACACCTCGCCTGAGCCGTGCCTGGGTGACCCAGGGTGGTCCCAACTCTCCTGCTCACTTGCTGTGTGACCTCAGGCAAGTTCCTGTCCCTCTCTGGGCTTGAGCGTCTCTGTCTGTAGAATCAAAGGCGGGAGCTGATTTCTGATGATTCCTAAAGGCGCCAGTCTGCGGTTTCCTGTCCACCTTCCTCCTCTGCCACGCACACACCCTGCATCTAAACTTGGTGGCTTTACTTGCCAGATCCAGCCGGTGGAGAACAGTTTCCGCCCCAAGCTGAGGGGCGTAGGCTTCGATCATCAGCGGCAGCCTTATCCGCGGGGCCCAGCTTACTGACGGAGGCTGTAGATGGAAGCAGCGCCGCCTGCCAGCCCCCTCGACAGCCCCCTGGTGTTTGCAGGCTGGAAGCAGGACCGGCCCAGAGGTCCCATGGGTGCCACGGTGGGAGACGGGCAGGGCCTGATGTGGGGAGGGGTCCAGACCCTCAGGAGCTGGGCCGTTCCCCTGCCTCACTAACAGGGGGATTGCACCTGAAGCCACCTGCCGGGCGTCACACAGGAAGCCCCGGGCAGGGCCCAGATGACGGGGGCCACCGAGGGGGGAAA
Organism: Leptonychotes weddellii; assembly: GCF_054177405.1. Lineage (NCBI taxonomy): Eukaryota > Metazoa > Chordata > Mammalia > Carnivora > Phocidae > Leptonychotes > Leptonychotes weddellii. Next base: position 1,964,738 of record NC_138373.1, on the reverse strand, counting down.
GGCAGAGGAAAAAGTCTGGTGTTGCTCCCAGGCTCCCAGGCAGGTCAGGTCAGGCTCAGCCCCTCCCGGCCCCTCAGCCTGCCCCTGCTTCCAGCCCTTCGGGCCCCACCCAGGCAGGACCCCTGCTCCCGGGACCCCTGCACACCGTCGGCCCGCTGTGAAGCCCTCTCCTCACTGGGCCCGAAGGAGACCCTCGTTCTCTCTTGGCCACACCTGCGGAAGCTCCACTGGGAACTGTGGTTCCTGCAAATCTCGCCTCCACCATGGGCCGGGCACAGAAACACCAAGTCTTGATGCCTCAAAACGCCCTGGGAGGTAGGGGCTCCCACCATCTATCTCCAGCTTAGGAGGAGGAAACAGGCCCAGAGACGGGAAGCAGCTTTCTGAGGCCAGGAGACGCGCAGCTGGGATTCAGAGCCAGGTGAGTGTCACCCCAAAAGGTTGACTCTGTGATGCGCCCTCCACAGCCCACCCCCCAGAGCACGTGGTGCCGTGTGCACGCTGGTGGGCAGGTAAATGCCAAACGTGCCCCCAGGGTTAGCCCCCTGCGACTAGCAGGCCCTCGAAATTACTTTGAACTTGGCTCTAGGCAGCGGCAAGTTCTAACGTGTCATTTTTGCACAACTGGGAGGGGTCAGTGGGGGACTTGCAAAGAGCCCCAAGAATCAATAACCTGCCCGGAGACATCTCCTCCACATCCGGTCCTATCGCCTGGCAGGGCTCCCGGCTCCCACGCAGAGCCCGTCGGAGGTTTACACCTGAGCCAGGCAGGTGTGCTCAGAGAGGGGACGAGGCCCCAGCAGGTAACATGACTTTCCCAAAGCCCCCCTCTCCCCACCCCCCGGCGACTGGCAGAACCTGGAAACTTTGGGGAGCACGTACCACCCTGGGGAGCCTGTGGTTCCCTCCTGTAGGACTTGGCTGCAGCACTGTGGGCCCCCAACCCCCACAGAACAAGCCCCCATCCTGGGGCTGAGCCCATCTCTGCCCAGGCACGCCCCTGCCCCCCGTCATGGGCTGAGATATAAATTAAAATTCAATTTCATTAAGCCAGTGAGCAGTCAATCCCTGGCTCCCGCTAACAATGCTGGGCAGGGGGCCTCCGCTTCCTCCGTGGCTGTAATTCACCCGGCCTTCCCCGCTCTTGTTCGCAAACTGCTAGAGCAGCACTTCCCGCCCAAATTTATGGCGCTGGCAGAGTCTGGGGCCTGAGTTACAGCTGCAGGTTTGATCGGGGACTGCATTATTCTGCATGTAATCCTCACGCCCTGACAGGCGGGGAAGGGCCTGTTGTTCTCCCAGAGCTGGGCATTGTTCCCCTGCCAGCCGGGCCCCACTTGGAGCCTGGGGTCCTGGGCCCCGGGCGCCAAGCCACCCAACCCCAGGCGGAGACCCACCATCAGAGAGCTTGACCCACAGTGGCGCCGATGCCCTGCTGAACACCCACCCATGCCATCCCGTAAAGGGGGGGGCGTGCTGGAATCCCATTTCACAGATCGGCAAACTGAGGCATGGAGCTCCGTGACCTGCTCAGGGAGAGCCAGTCCTCAGCCCCAGGCCAGCTAACGGCAGAGTTCACTGCTGAGCCTCTGCACCAGTGAAATCCTCCCCCAAGTGCACACTGGCTGTGCCCATGCGTGCCCACTGCGGCATGTAATGGCTTGTAATAGCCCGAAATCAGAGCCAAGGAACGTATTCAGTAGTCCACAGAGCACATAAATCATGGACCCATGGAATTCTGGGCTCGTGAAAAAGAGGGAGGCTGTTCCGTGTGTCCTGACATTCAAAGCTGTACCAGCCCATGGAAGAAACATGAACCTTACATGTAATACATGCATGAAGCACATACGTATATGAGTGTGTATACACATACAAAATGTGTACATATATATATATATGTAGGCAGGCTCGTGTGTGCACAGAAAATGTGGCTATAGATACCACACTGTTAGCTTGGCTCACCTCTGGGCTGTAGAATTGGGAGGAGGAGGGGGGTCCGCTCCCCACCTTGCAAAGATCTGAATGTTGCAGCGAGCACATAATACTTCTGTAATGATAAAAACCATAAAGCTTTTTTCAAGACCCATATGCTCCCCCGCAGAGCATCTGGCTGCATCTAAAAGTTTCCATACCCCCATCTGGGCATCAGATGTTCACACCGGTACACGGGAGGAGAGTTCAGCCATCCATGCCCTCCCCACCCACCACCCACCCCGTGCCCACCTTACTGGAACTCCGGGTGCCTTCCACAAGGACTGGGGCACCTCTGACTTTTGGGGGTGGCCCTGGGGAAGGGGGATGATGACTCAGGGATGCGGAGTTGCAGAACATGGGGATTGGCCAGAGCTGGAAGCAGAAGGCAGGGAGGAAAGAGGGTGAGGCCCAGTAAAGCAGGGGGATCATTCCCACCGTGTTAGGGAGCTCCCAGCTCATGGAGCAAGGTTTGCCCCACTGTGCGGGGCCAGAAACGGTGGTCCCCTCCCCATTTCACATTGTTCTTTTTGGAGGCCCAATAGTTATTAAAGCTTCTTTCACATTCCAAGGGCTACAATTTCCAGACATGATCTGTGCCTCCCATGGACTCACAGGCTTAGAAGCCAAACAGAACCAACGTGCCTGAAGCATCAGCCCAGGCAGCGGTCCAGCACGAGAGCCTGCAGGGCAGGCACGCTCAGAGCGGGGTCCCTCTCTCCATCATCAGCCCCGCCCCGAGTGCAAGCCACGCCCACCTCCCCCGCTGGACACAGCAAGGGTATCCCCCCAACCGCTCAGGCTCCCTCTGCCTGTTTGCCTCTCTGCAGCCAGAGAATCTTTCTAGATGCAAATATGGCCTGGTCCCTCCGCCAGGCCCTCCAGGGTGCCCCCCAGTGCTCTCAGGACAGAATCTGCCCTTCTGTCTGGTTTCCAAAGGCCTGCATGGTCTGGTCTCTGCGTCCTGTGCAGACTCTATCACCTTACACACACACCCACACGTGCACACACGCACACGCACAAACACACCTGCACATACATGACACACGGAAGTCTCATCTGTGCATGTGTGCATACGCACCCACCCGTGTGCATACTCAATCACACAGTCACACATGCATGCACACATACTCACATGCGCACATGTGTGCACATCTCCGCACACACTCACGCATACACACCCACACCCGCACACGCACACACTCACACAGTGCTCTGCCGCTTCCCTCCCCTTGCTGCCCTCCCCTGTCTGGCGAGTTCCTGCTCTTGGGACTCAGCTCAGGACGGAGGCTCCCACACACCTACCCTGTCACTGTCTTCCCTCTCCTTGCGGATCCACGGCTAGTTTCCACTTCCCGTCCCCTCGGGTCAGGCTGCACCACGTGACCCGTCGTGGCCCGTGCTGTGCTGTTTCCTAGACAGAGCATCGAATTAACCAAGGGAGAGACTCTCGTGATCCTTTCCCTTCACGGACCAGCACACATTGGCGGTGCAGGGAATGGGGACGGCTGGTCACTACCCTAAGGACAACTGCCTGAGAGACGCATGGACTCACAGCCAAGTGTGTGGCCAACACAGGAAGCCTTGTCGTTCTAAGTGACAAGGTTTGGGGGTACTTGTTACTGCAGTATAACCATAGCCAAACTGACAGTCACATACATCAAACTTCCCTCTAGAATTTCCTGATCACCAGTCCCTCCGCTCCCACCACAAAGGGAGGCTAGCTGCCCTCCTTCGGGTGCCCACAGCCCCTGAGCTGTCCCCAGTACCCTCCGCACACTGGATTAGCACCGCCTGCTCACGGCTCTGCCCGCCGCAGTCCTCGGCTCGAAGGACTCTAGATCCCGCCGCAGGGGACCCAGCTCAGGGGAGGGGTTCAGTACATGATTGACGAGCTAATGACCAGTTGGAAATGAGCTGGGTCTTGAACGGTGCATGTCCCAGGGAGGGGGTTACTGCACAACCATGGTGCAGAACCAGAAACAGCCCAATGGAGGAGGGGGGCTGGAAGACAGTGGGAGGGGGCTGGCCAGCGGGGCAGCAACAAGGGTACCATGGGGCGGGGGGGATTCGGGGCAAACTCCCTCTGCGAGCATTCTGAGCACTCGTGGGCTGTGGCACATAGCACCTGCCCCTTCACCAGGAGAAGCCCAGCGACCTGGTCCTCAGCCTGGAAGTTCCAGACCCCACGAATCACACGGGCAGGGAACCAGCCAAGACCAGCTGATGCAGGGTGGGCTCAGCCAGCGGTCTCACCCTCTCCCACCTGGGCTCCGACACTTCCCAGGTGACACTCCCGAGCCCCTCAGTGTGTCCTTCAGCAGGAGGGGTGGACCGCGGCTTCTCCCCAAGAGCAACAACCCCTGGTGGGGCTGAGCTGGTCTTTGCTGCTCCCTTGGCTTCTTTGTGAGTTGAAATGTATTTTTTTCCCCATTCCTAATTAACTCCCTGCCACCACGCTTGCAGTAAAGCCTGATTTATCGCTGTCTTTCTGCATGCAGGGGACGGGCTATTTAATCTCTGCCGCGTGGACTCCGGCACACATCTCAATGAAATGTACATCCCTCATCCCGTTAGTATCCCGCCAGCTCTCCTCCATCTCCCTGCTGTCCACGAGCCCGGCCGTCCCGGACTGAGGCGGCTATAAATCACAGTCTCTCCTCTATAATAACACCCTCTGCACTTTGGCCTCACCTGTCAGCGTGGCTCGGACTCTGCCAAGCGGCAGTCTGTGGCTCATTCCCATTGGCAAACCTGGCAAGCCAGAAGCTGGACTCAGGTATTCCCCAGCCCGGCCCCCTGTGGTTGGTGCTCCCCATGCTCCGCCAAGCCCAGAGGTCACCTTTCAGCAGTTCCCAAGTGTGCCTCCCCGGGGGATGCCCGGCCAGGGGAGCATGCTCTGCCCACCTGCAGGGCAGACCACGGTGCCAGGAGTTGGCAGGCCAGGAGCCACCCCCAACTGTGGAGGGGCGGGAGCGGAATGGTGAACTGGTAACTAGGAGGGAAAGCAAGCCCTGATGGGTCATGTTCACTGGGTCTGTGGGGTCAGTACTCCTCCCCGGCCCACGTCAAGCCAGCCACATGCCGCTGTTGCCACTACTGAATGCCAAGTTCGGGAAAGATGGGTATCCTGGGTCTTCCCGCGGGTCCAAGCCCGCTCCGCACCCCCTGGAGGGGACAGGGGGTGAGTTCAAAGCTCAGCTGCTCACCCTCGGGGCAGTTCCAAGGCGTGTCCCGCACAAGCACGAGCAGGAAGGAGGGGACTCTGAGGCTAGGTGCCCAAGGGTGAGTGGGCGCCCCACCGGCTGAAGAGGAGGGGAGCAGAAGCATCTTCTCGGCGGAGCAAAGAACGTGGCCGGAAGCGTGGGCAACTTTCGTGGCCACCTGTTTGGCTGCTTCAGAAACCGTATGCAGAGCAGGTGGGTCTTGGCCAAAGCCATGCCGTGGCTCCCAGAACCGTCCCTGGCATTGCACAAAGGCCCTTCTCTGACTGCAGATGGATGGATTTCTTTTCCAGAAGAATGAGCCTATGAATTCTATTTCATGCCAAGCACCCAGGCATTTGTCCACAAATCACAAGGTGGGTCCCCAATGCATTTTTAACTGATGGCGTCAACTGGGTTCTTCAGAGCCTAAAGGGCTGGCGTGCTCTCTGGCCCCACACGTCCCCGGTCTCCGTGCAGGACCCAGAGCAAGCCTCGGGGCGTAAGTCCACACCTGTATAACGCAGAGCTGGCCCTACACCGTGGCGTTCCCAGACTGGAATGGGCACAGGATCATCAGCCGAGCTTGAGAAAGGCCGATTCCTGGACGCCATCCCCAGGACTCCCATCCTGTTGCTGTGGGTTACCCCCCGGAGAAGCCTCCTTGACCTCAGGACCCTGATACAGCGGCCTGTCCATCCGCCCTGTGGCAGTGATGCTAATGCAGGGGAGGCCCTCGCTCTCTGCTCTCCCTTCGGGAGGCAACTGCCAAGGGCGGCCCTGAGCCGCTGGCCCGGCTGGAGGCAGCCCTGGGCGTGGAGGGGCTGCCGTGCCTACCCCTCCCACGACTTCTCATGAGCCCCCGCTGGCCTGGCCGAGATTGTCGGGGGCTGCCCTGCCGGCCGAGGCTCTCCCTACCCACCCCCCACCTTCTTTCTGGGTATCAGACCTGCATCATGGTCTGAGGCTGAGCGTCTTCTCATGTGCTGATCTGCCATCCAAACACTATTTTCAGTGAAGTGTCCATTCAAATCATTTGTGCATTTTTTACTAGGTTGTTTCTTCGCTCTTGAGTCTTGAGAGCTCTTTATACATGCTGGATACATGCCGTTTGTCAGACACGTGTTTTACGGCAGCCTCATTTTAACACCAAGGCCCAGCCCCAAGGGTGGGTCTCTGTGCTCCTCAAAGCCGGTCATTTATTTGGAAAACAAATCTACAGCAGCGCCCACCCAGAGGCCAGGGGCCAGGCCATCCTGGGGAGCTGGGGGGAGCAAGCGCTGAGGGACCAGGAGGGGTTAGCCAGGTAAAGGCCGAGGAGAATGTGTGTTGAGAGGAGGAGAAGGAGAGAACATTCTAGACTGCTCTGTCCAACAGGGTAGCCCCTGGCCACACGTGGCTACTGAGCATTGGACATGTGGCTCGTGAGACTGAGGAATCAAGTTTTTTATTTTCTTTTAATTTGAAAACTGACGCTGGATTCAGTTATTGGGAAACTTCTAAGTACGTTTGGTGCAACTGGGGTGTGCAACTCTCTTTTCCAGCTGTAGGTTTTGTGACATCTAAATGCAGGTCAAGTATTTCTCATTAAAATGTAGCATCAGGGCTGAGATGTGTTACACGTGTAAAATACACCCCAGGCTTTGGAGACTTAACCTGCATCATCAATAACTTGTCTATTGATTACGTGTTGTTATTTTGCACATATTAGGTAAAATATGTTCTTAAAATTCATTCTGGCTGTTCCTTCTTCGTTTCTTTTTTTGTTTTTTTGGTTTTTTTTTTAAAGATTTTATCTATTTATTTGAGACAGAGAGAGAGCATGAGAGGGGGGAGGGTCAGAGGGAGAAGCAGACTCCCTGCTGAACAGGGAGCCTGACATGGGACTCGATCCAGGGACTCTGGGACCACAACCCGAGCCGAAGGCAGTCGCCCAATCAACTGAGCCACCCGGGTGCCCCCTTTCTTCCTTTTTTAATGAGGCTACTAGAAAATCTCGGGTTACCTACGCGGGTTGTGTTCGCGGCGTGCATGCTATTTGCAAGGTCGGCGGCTCTGCTCTAGCTGTGGGAATAGAAGCCCAGGATGCTGTTAGCACCTGCCCACTGCCTGGCACACACCTGCCCCAGCGCACGCGGGCAAGTGTTCAGATCCTCGGAACGAGGCCACACCCCTGCCGCGTGGAACAGGTGTGTTTGTTCTAGAGACCAGGTGGTCCTGGGAGCATTGCCCCACCTGAAACACGCAGGGTCCGCCCATACGTGCACTCCCTTTCGACCCCACGCCCCTCCCTGGCGGGCGGGCAGCCATCCCCTCAGGGGAGAGAGCTTAGAAAGCCAGATCTTGACCATTATGTCAGACCAAAAAATGTGGCTCCAAAAGCTTTGGGAAGAAACTAAGATCTGGAGAACGCCTTCTCCCTGCTCCTAAACTAGCCCGAGCCCTTTCCAGCTGGGGAAGGAAAGAGGAAACACAGACGGGAAGCACGGGGTTTGGATGCCACTGGGGGTCCGAGAAGGGGATCCTGCAGCCTGCCCCCTCGGGCGGGAGAGGAATGAGAAGTCCCCAGAGCTAGGACAGCTGGGGACAGACGGAACCCGAGAAATCTGGTAAGTGGGGGGTGCTAACACGGGGTGGGGGGCTGGAAGGGGGCAGGGAGGACAAAGGACACAGAAGTCAGTAAGGGACAGCGAGCAGGCTACCAAGGAGGAAACTCTCTGAGGCTTGGACACCTCGGAACAAGTAGAGCAGGGGGATGAGACATGACCGTGTCCCTTCAGGGGACACTGGCATCAGGAGCTACCAGTGACCAGGTACCCTCCCCAATGCCATAAGTCTGTATAACCCCCTAGAACATAACTGCCACGCTAGGGCCAAAAGAAGGGCAAAGGGACCCTCTAAACTCTGAGTTTAAATGGCCCAGTTTACCCAGAACTGGCCAAGATGGCATTTTCTGCCATGGGTCAGAATCGGGGCTCAAAGTAGCCATCAGGCTGAGTTACAGAAAAACATAGTCCTGGTTTCGCTTCACCTGAGTCCCCAGAGTGAGAGATGCATCCCCACCGCCTGGGTCATGTGACCGCTTCCTTCCCAGGGTGGCCCCAGAAGCTTCCAGAACTCCCCTGTGTGCCTGAAGACAGGCATGGCCAGACCCCCAGGGCTGGAAGCACCCACCTCGAGCTAAGAACAAGGTGAATTCCCTTGGAGCTGTGTCGGGGGGCTGACCTTGGAGCCCTGGGCCTGCTGAGCATCTGGACAGGGGCCGGCAGCCTGGGAGGGGCTGCAGTGGGCTGAGGAATGGCCTTGCTCTCCGGAGCGGCCAAGAACAAGGCTGGTGGGCAGGCGTAGCGGGCAGCTGGCTGGAAGGGAGTGACAGTCACAGGCATCCCGGGTCCCGACCCCAGCGACCCTCTCCCCATGCCATCCTGCTTTCTCACCTACAGCTGCCCATAGCTGGGGAGGGGGACATGGGACCTGGGCCCACAACGCTGGTCACCCCTGTCTGGTTCTGGAGAAGGGAATCCAGGCACTAATGAGAACAAATGGCAGCCTGGAGAACTCATCTGTGGCTCCCAGATGAGATTCCCCCCGCCCTCCCCACCTACCCCTCCAAAACCCGCAATTCAACAGAACCCGGTCTGGGTTTCCTTGTGTAGCGTGAGCGCCACCTGGTGGTTGCAGGTGGGAATTTCAAGCCATGTTCTCCAGGAGGCCAGACCATCTCTGGGCCAAGGTGGGACCACCCACCGAGGCTAGCAGCCGCTCAGTGCAAGCCTGAGGACTTCGAGACAGTGGCAGCAAGGTCTAGCTACAGGGGCTACACCTCCCAGTCAGGTGGACTTCATGCATTCATTCCCCCAAGCATGTATTGAGTGTCCACTGCAGGCCAGCTATCGGGGATCTAGAGAGGAACGAAATGGTCACGTGCCTGGCTTCACGGAGTGTCCACCCTAACGGGGGGAGGCAGAGAACGAGCGTGTAAGTAATGAGATAATTTCATAATGTGTTCGGTGCTGTGAGAATTCTCAAAGCTCAGGAACAGAGTCCAAAATGTTTCTCAGGGTCTTCAGTGGGACTCGCCTCAGCCTCATCCCCCAGAGCTCACCTTGACACAGGCCCTGGGCCCCATCCTCCTGGGGCTCCCCGCAAGTCCTTACCTGCTGTGCTGTCCAGGCCTCAGAGCCATTCCCTGCACAAGCCATTCCCTCCAGCTGCTTGCCCTTTACATCGAAACTCAAAGATCGCCTCTTCCATGCAGCCTTCCCTGATACTCCACAGGCAGGATCAGCCCCCACCACCATCACCATAGTATTCATGCACCTTGTATGGACCCTTTCACAAGGTCAGAGAGTGGAGTCACTATGAGGCGCTGGGTATGGAGCTGGGAAGGCCTTGCGTCCAGCCCTGACTTGGCCACTGCGGGGGTTTGTGGCCGTGGGCGTGGTTCTTAACCTTTCTTAGCCTCAATTTTCTCGTCAGCGAAAAACGGGACTTAAAATAGCACATCCCTCCTGGCTGAGAAAATGTGATGCTTTAATGTCAGTGAAGTGCTCTGCACATCTCGGGGCACACAGAACACATGTTCGGTAAACACGAGCTGCGATCGTATGATATTATCCCTGTGCCAAAGCCAGAGACGCAGCTGTCTGTTGCTGGCTTTCCCCGCAGAGCTCTAAGTGTCTCTGTGTCTTGTCTTATGAAGAGGGCCTTTTCCCGTTGTCCCAGGACTGTGATCCAGGACTCTGGTCTGGAGGCAGAGGGATATCAGGTGCCCCCAGCCAGCAGCGAAAGGGGTAAGATGTCTTCTCAGGGCTGAAGGCTGAAGAAGTGGCCAAAATGCTAGCCCACCCTCTCCCCCTCCTTCCATTGACAGCCATACAAGCAGGAGACAGCCGAGGAGGCAGGGGGAGAAATCGGGAGTCCTCGGGGGTGCGGGAAGCCGGGGGCGTGTCACTGTCAAGTTAAGAGACCCTGGATTTTTTTTTCCCTCCTCCTGCTCTCCCTCCCCTCCTCGGCTCAGGCTAAGCAGAGAGGGAGGAAGAAGAAGGAGAAGCAGCTGGTTCCCCTCCCTGCCTCCCTCCTGGGGCTCTCAGGGCAAGGCCTGGCTGCTCTGCAGGAAGGGACAAGATGACCGTGAAATTGGATTTGAGGTGGAAGTTTTAGATTCAACCAAACAGGCCTTTTTATTGCCCCAAAGTGCCCGGGAAATGGCAGAATCTGTCCGAGCCCTAGCGAAGGGACAGGAAGCGGAGAATGGAAAGAGTAAGGCTGAGGGAGTGAATCACTAGCGGGGAAAACCAAACCATTTCCTGTGCATTCTCGACATAGGCCAGAGCGACCATAAACAGCTACACGTTTCCCCAGAGCCTGGTGCAAGCTGGTGTCCAACCCAACATAGCAGGAGGACAGGTTAATCTCTCCACCCAGGAATTCCGTGCCCCAGACTTGCTCCCCGTGAGGGTCTTGGCCCTGGATGCCCCCCCACTCCTACGGCCCCATCCCCACTCCCCCCACCCCTGTGCCCATGCTCTCAGCAGACTCAAAGCCCCACACCTGATTTGGTGTTCTTCTGCCTTGAAATTCCTAAAACCTTTTGAACAAGGGACCCCACAATTTCATTTTGTACTGGGCCCTGCAAATTACGTAGCCAGTCCTAGGACAGGTCCTTGCTCCCCAAGGTCATAGGTAGCAAATGGAACCCACTCTTTGGCCCCAGGGCTCCTCTGCAGAGTGGTAAACATAGGTACCTTCTGGGGGGTCTCTGAGCACAGGCAGCTCCCCTGCCCTTCTCCTTCCCCAGGAAGCAGGCTCTGAGCCCACCACCCATTATGCCTCTGTGCTCTGGGAGCCTTGGTCTGTGCAGACTACCAGAGGGGGGCCCCAGTGAGCCAGAGAGGGCCACCATGGGTCACTGCTCCTGCCTAATATTTGCAGGGCAGGATGGGACATGGGGAGGGCGGTGCTCCCAGTGCTGGAGGGCACGAAACCTGCAGTAAGTTAGGCAGCATTTCCAGACAGCTGCTATGGGATGAGAAGGCCAAGGGCAAGGAGGGAGCCGGGCCGTAACAGGAATAAGGTAACCGCCCCCGTGCCAGACTCAATTCCTCCTGGCTATTAATCCATTTCATCCCTACAACCTGTTCAGGCTTGCTTAGTTTCATCTCTATTTTACAGAATAGCAAACTGAGGCACAGATTTTATATATATATATATATAGGGGGCACAGGGTGCCAAGGGAGTTGGAAAGACAGGGGTGAAATTCTGGCTTTATATATATATATATAATCAAGAGGCTTATACTTACGTATATCAAGAGACTTATTTTTAAAAACTGGCTCCCAGGATTAGAAAGCTGACAGGTGTGAACTCTGTAGGGCAGGTCAGCAGGCTGGAGACCCAGGCAGGATTCCTTCTCTCTGGGAAACCTCATTTCTTATTCTTCATGCCTTTCAACTGATTGGATGAGGCTCGCCCACATTAATGGGGTGATGCCCTTTACTTAAAGCCCACTGATTGTAGATGTCAGCACATCTATGGCACCTGGTCACACCAACATCCGGATTAGTGTTTGATTAAATCACTGAGTAAGATGTCCTCCCCAAACGGATGCCTCAGACTAACCATCCCAAGTTCTGGCCAAGAAGTGGTGTGCAGAAGCGATGGTCACTTCCAGGTTGTGATTTCATTGCCAGTCCAAAACCCTCCAGAGCTCTTTCTTTCCCTCTCCTGGGGGACCAGCAGTCTGCAAGATGGTGGTTGCCGGGTCAGCCTGAGTCCTGGGATGAGTTGAAATAAAGGAGACCTCAGGGGCACCTGGGCGGCTCAGTCGGTTGAGCACCCAACTCTTGATTTCAGCTCAGGTCTTGATCTCAGGGTCCTGAGATCAAGCCCCGCATTGGGCGCCGCACAGCAGGAAGTCTGCTTGGGGATTCTCTCTATCCCTCTGCCCCTTCTCTCTCTCTCTCTCTCAAATAAAATAAATAAAATCTTAAAAGGAGATTCCCCCCACACACACACACACAATCTTCAATGGACTTGAGGTGGGAGCTAGAAATGAATAAATCTTGGGTTTGGGAGAATTTCGTGAGGCTAAACTAAGTCTAAAGAACGTGTGTCCTTCACCTTGCCTTTGTGCAGTCCTCGTGAACCAGCTCGATGTTTCTTGAGCATCTCCCAAAGGTATCCCCAGATCCTAGCCTTCTCCTCAGAGGTGATGTGAAAGTCTCCATGTGTGTTGCTACTGAGGATGAAAATAACACATACCAACCTTTGATGTTTGAACCTAGATCAGCACCTGAGACAGAAACTCACCCCACTGTCCAGACTGCTGACTTGGTTCTCAAAACTGCTAACTCTTAGCTCCCACAAATGTTCTCCTTCTGGCGCTTGGGGTCAAGTTAAGTAGAACCTAGGTTCAAATAGGGAAGTGCCATAGCACATGAGTCGTGGGTCCCACAACTAACTCTTCCTTAAAAACATGCTGACTCTGAGTGAAATAATCAGCCAGCAAGACAACTCTCTTCCAAACCATGGCAGGCAGAATCCTGAAGAATTCCCTTTTCCCCTTCCAAGAGAAATGACAAGGTCTATCCTAAAGAGAAGGTCCTCTGTGATGCCCTCAAGGCCCCTAGAGACTATGCCTGTCATTCAACCATCCATCTACTCATCCACTCATCCATCCATCCACCCATCCATCCATCATCCATCCATTCATCCATCCATCCACCCATCATCCATTCATCATCCATCCATCCATCCACCCATCATCCGTCCATCATCCATCCATCCATCCCTTCTTCCTTCCTTCTTTCCTTCCATCCATCTATCCAACAAGCAGTGATTAAGTTCCTACTATGTGCAGGTGCAGGGCTCCAGCCCTACATAGATAGATTGCCTCATGGATACAGCTGGGGAGACGTTCAACATATAACAACACAAATAATTTTAAGTGTGATAAATGCTGGAAGTGGAAAGCATGGGGTACTAGGAGAGCAGACAATGGGAACTGGGCCTAGTTTGGTGGGGTATGTCAGGGGGGGAAGTTTGGGGTCAGGAAAGGCTTCCTGAGAAAGTATGGTTTGAGCTCAGCCCAAAGGGGTGAACGCCTGGGAGAGAACTGAGGGCAGGACAGTTTGGGGAGCTGAGGGAGTAACAGGAGGGAGGTCCTGAGGCAGGAGCAATCTCCAGAATATGAGCCAGAGTCGCTAAATTCTCCAGAGTGGACGGGCTTGAGGGGGGCAAGGGGAGGAAGGAATGGTGACTCTATTCCTAGTCCCACAAAGGGGGAGACGCATGATGCCATAAAGGGGGCACAGGGTGCCAAGGGAGTTGGAAAGACAGGGGTGAAATTCTGGCTTTGCCACTTCCTTGGTGTGTGATTTTGGGGGAGAGACTTTACATTGCCAAGTGTCAGTGTATAGAATATGAAGGTAATGATAATAATAATAATTAACATTTACAGAGACCTTGCTTTTCACATGCCTTTCTTCTTAGGACTTTACAGATCTCATCTAATCTTCAATAATTTCAACTCTGTTGTAGTACTATCATGTCATTATTGTTCTCACTTTATGGATGAAGAGAAGCAGGGCACAGTGAGATTAAGTAATTTGCTCAAGGCCACACAGCGAGTAGAGGATGGAGTCAGGATCAGAATGCAGAGCCATGCTGTGGACTATTACACTGTATCGCCACCTGGTGGTTGTAGCAGTAAGGATATGCTAGGTTAGGAGGCAATAACAAACAACCCCAGGATCTTTTTTACTTGATACTGTAACAAACAAGTTTAACAAGCTGGCTGTTTGTTTAGAAGGTCTATTTCTAATTTCTAAAACTTTGGATATTATTAATGTTAACAATATCAAATTTAACTTGACACATTTTTTTTTTTTAGATAGTAAAATCAAATTTAACTGCAACATGGGCAGAGAATGAGGTCTGGATGACACCGATCCTTGAAAATGTATTGAAACTTGCCTTCTAAGCTCCTTTGTAGTCAATTTTGAAAACGTTCCTTGTATTTGAACAGAATACGTATTCTGTAATTGTTGGGCTCGCAGTTCAACCTATCTGTAGTAGGTCAAATTTGTTCATTGCCACTTATCTATTGGTGCATAACAAGTCAGTCCAAATCTTAGTGACTTAGCACGTCGTGTGGTCATGACTCTGCAACCTGGACTCAGCCAAGCAGCTGTGCTGGTCCTTCCCTTGGCGCAGTTCAGCTGCGGGTTGCCTGAGGGCATGGCTCAGCTGGGATGCTGGGGTGGCTGGAGCAGTCTCCCTTTGCAGGTAGTCCTGGGGTCTTCACCTTTTCCCACAGTCTCTCCAGCTCAGCAGCTGGACTTGTCAAGGCAGCACAGGGTTCTGAATGCACAAAAACAGAAGCTATCAGGGTTCCTTAAAGCTCAAACCTGAAACTGGCAGAAGATCACCTCTGCCACACTCTATTTGTCAACACATGCCCCACGTCCAATCCAGATTCAAACCAGAAGTGGTTCTTTTGGGGGCTCCTGAGGTAACAGACTCCCACAATTGTATTTTTTTATTTCTTGAACTATTAATTACTAGCAGAGGTATGTTTAACCCACACCCTCACCCCAGCGGTGATGGTGGATTCCTCTGTTTCTCCTCAAGGTTGTGTCCACTCTTTCCTTTCAATGTTTGAGGTTGTTATTAGGTGCATACAAGTTTAGAATTGTTATATGTAGCAGTGACATAAACCTTTAATGACTCTTCATCACTAGCAATGCTTTCAGAATTAAAATCTACTTTGTCACCTATTAATATAGATATGCCAGACTTCTTTTGTTGGGTATTTGCCTGGCAAATCTTCCTTCACTCTTTTACTTTGATCTTTTCTGGGTCATCAGGTACGTCCTTTAGGAGTAGGCAGCTGGACCTTGTTTTTATTTCATCCAGTCTGACAGATTTTGTCTTTGAACTATTTTAGTCTGTTCACATTTACTTTTATGAGCCATATATTTGGATGTATTTACACCTTATTCTGTCCCATTCATCCTGCTTTTATTCCTGTGTTTCTTTCTCCTTCGTTCTTTACATTCTTTTGTCTTGGTTGATTTTTGCTTCCTCATTCCATTTTTCCCCTCTGCTTGTGTGGAATTTATACACTCTATTTCTCTTCTTTTTGTGTTTACCCTAAAATTTTCAGCATGAATATTTAACTTGACAAAGTTTAGCATTAATCAAAATGTTTATTCTCCTCTCAAACAATTAAAAGATCTTAGGACACTTTATGATCGTCCCCTCCCCATATATATATATGCCTTTGGTGTCCGGTGTTTTAGTCCTATTTTTTCCTTAACTCCACAAGTTAAAATTATTATTGTTATTTCATATAATCAGTGATAAGAATTACCTGTGTGTTCACAAACTGTCCACTCTTTCTTTCTGTATGGCAGACCTTCCTTCTGAGATTATTCTTCCTCCTTCTTGATGCACGTTATAGTAGATTGCCCATGCTGCCATAGCAAAAAATACTACAGACTCGATGGTTTCACATCGAAATTAAATTTCTTACATTTGTGGAGGCTAGAAGTCCAAAATCAAGGTGTTGGCGAGTTTGGTTTCTTCTGTGGCTTCTCTCCTTGGCTTATAAACTGGCCATCTTCTTCCTATGTCTTCACATGGTCTTCCCTCTGTATGCATCTTTGTCCAAATTTCCTTTTCTTATGAGGACACCAGTCATGGGGTCGCAGCCCCACCTAATGACCTTGTAACTTAATTACCTTTTTAAAGACCCTATGCCCCAATAGAGTTACATTCTGAGGTCCAGGGGATTAGGAGTGCAACATATGAATTTTGGGAAGAAGGCACAGTTATGTGCCCATAATGCACATTATATAAAGTAATCATCTGTTTTTATTTGTTTGAAATGCCCTCATATCCTCCATTTTCCTGAAATATATGTTTACTGGGTTTACCATTCTAAGTTAATGGTTATATCCCCTCAATGCTTTTAGATATTAATTCCAGTCTAGCTTCTACCTTCACCATTGAGAGATCAGTTCTCTGTTTCTGTGGTTGCTTCGTGGGTTGTGTGAGCTAGTACATGCAAAATGCTTAGAACAGTGCCTGGCCCCTAGTAACAATCATATAAATAGTAGTATGATTGCTTTCTCTCTGGCTGTTTTTAAGGTCTTCTCTTGTCTTTGATGTCCTTCAAGGTCACGATGGTGTATCTCCATCTAGATTTCATTTATCAAGCTGAGCATTTTGTGTCATTTGTCAACTTAAAATTCTAAGCTGTGATTTCTTCAGATATTGCCTCTTCTTCTCCCTAGCCCCTCTGGAACTCTGGTTAGATATATATTCAGTAGGTCTTTCCTGTCTCTTACTCTCCATATTTTTGTGTTGTATTCAAGGTGATGTTTTCAGGTCTGCATTCCAGTTTCCTCTCTTGATCTGCGTCTTAGTCTACAACTTAATATACCCATTACATTTCTATTTCAATATAGTTTTCATTTTTAGATGAATTATTTGGTTCTTGTTCACATCTTCCCAAACATTTTTTATATTCTCTTCTTCCTTATTCATACTTTCAATACCCTCTTTTATTTCTTTTTTTTTTTTTTAAGATTCATTTATTTATTGGGCGCCTGGGTAGCTCAGTTGGTTAAGCGACTGCCTTCGGCTCAGGTCATGATCCTGGAGTCCCGGGATCAAGTCCCACATTGGGCTCCCTGCTCGGCAGGGAATCTGCTTCTCCCTCTGACCCTCCCCCCTCTCATGTGCTCTCTCTCATTCTCTCTCTCTCAAATAAATAAATAAAATCTTTAAAAAAAAAAGATTCATTTATTTATTTTAGAGAGATAGAGCATGTGTGCACGAGGGAGCAGGGGGAGGGGCAGAGAGAGAGAAGAGAGAGAGAATCCCAAGCAGACTCCCCACTGAGCACGGAACCCGACACAGGGCTTGATCCAAAGACTGTGAGATCACAGACCTGAGCCGAAACCAAGAGTCAGATGCTCAAGTGACTGAGCCATCAAGGCGTCCCTCCCTCTTTTATTTCTTTAGAGATATTAAGCATATTTATTCTATCATCTGTATTTGACAAGTCCAATATCCCACATTTTTTAGTCTATAGTTTGGGCTGTTGTCTATAGTTTTGGGCTGGTTTTCATTCATGATGCCTTATTTTCTTCTGTGTTCACTGGTTGTTAAAAAAATGTACACTCACTTCCCTTGGAACTTAATCTGTTGATAAATGATTGACATCCATACTGTTGATTTTACCAGCTCTTTCACTGAATATGTAGTCCTTGCTGGTCCTCGGTTTACGCAGGTGTCTTCTATCAGACTCTCTACCTTTAACGATCTTTAGGTTTTTATCTCTTGCAGCCAGGAAAATAGAACCCTAAACTTCAGGGGTTCAGCAGATGTTGTCAGGGAAGCTGGTGGCTTCACCACTAATATGCTTAACTTTGAACTTTTTTTTAAGATTTTATTTATTTATTTGAGAGAGAGAATGAGATAGAGAGAGCATGAGAGTGGGGAGGGTCAGAGGGAGAAGCAGACTCCCCGCTGAGCAGGGAGCCCAATGCGGAACTCGATCCCGGGACTCCAGGATCATGACCTGAGCCAAAGGCAGTCGCTTAACCAACTGAGCCACCCAGGCGCCCTTAACTTTGAATTTTTGTTTCCACTTTGATTTTGGCCCCTGAGCCTTCCTTAATCAGATCAGTGACTCTTAAAAAAAGTTTTGAATAGTTTATAAGGCATTTTTAATTGTTGTTGCAGAACAGTTGGTCTGAGTATTTGGTCTACAATACTGTCAGAAAAAGAAGTGTCTTTATTGCTTCTCTCTTCCATCTCTTTCCCTCGTCCTTCTAGAACTCTTAGCATTCCCATGTAACTCTCCCTTCCTTCCTCTCATGATTTCCATCTCTTTATACTTGTCCTCTGGGTTTTGAGATATTTCTTTTACTTTATCTTCCAGTTCTCTCATCTTGTTTTCAACATTTCTCAATGGTTACCATTATCATTTGCTGTTGTACAATGCCATTTTATTATTATTATTTTTTTAAAGATTTATTTGAGAGAGAGAGTGTGTGAGCAGAGGGGAGGGGGAGAGGCAGAGGGAGAGAGAGTCTCAAACAGATTCTGCATTGAGCACAGAGCCTGATGCAGGGCTTGATCTCATGACCCTGAGATCACGACCTGAGCTAAAACCAAAAGTCAGATGCTCAACCAACCATGCCACCCAGTTGCCCCTACAATGCCATTTTACACCATGAACAGCTCTCCTAAAGTGGAATGATGATGGTGGTGATGATGATGGTGATGATGGTGGTGATGGTGATGGTGGTGGTGATGATATTAATGGTGATGGTGGTGGTGATGGTGGTGGTGATGGTGACGATGATGATGGTGATGGTGGTGATGATGATGATGGTGATGGTGATGGTGATGATGATGATGGTGGTGGTGATGATATTAATGGTGATGGTGATGGTGGTGATGGTGATGGTGATGATGATGATGGTGATGGTGGTGGTGATGGTGATGGTGGTGATGGTGATGGTGGTGGTGATGATGGTGATGGTGGTGGTGATGATATTAATGGTGATGGTGGTGGTGATGATGATGGTGATCATGATGATGATGGTGGTGGTGGTGGTGATGGTGGTGGTGATGGTGGTGGTGATGATATTAATGGTGATGATGGTGATGATGATGATGGTGATGGTGATGATGGTGGTGGTGATGGTGATGGTGATGGTGATGATGATGATGGTGATGTTGGTGATGGTGATGATGGTGATGGTGGTGATGATGACGGTGATCATGATGATGATGGTGGTGGTGATGGTGATGGTGGTGATGGTTGTGATGATGATGGTGGTGGTGATGATGATGGTGGTGGTGATGATATTAATGGTGATGGTGGTGGTGATGGTGATGGTGGTGGTGATGGTGACGATGATGATGGTGATGGTGGTGATGATGATGATGGTGATGGTGGTGGTGATGGTGATGATGATGATGGTGATGGTGGTGGTGATGGTGATGGTGGTGGTGATGATATTAATGGTGATGATGGTGATGATGATGATGGTGATGGTGATGATGGTGGTGGTGGTGATGGTGATGGTGGTGATGGTTGTGATGATGATGGTGGTGGTGATGATGATGGTGGTGGTGATGGTGGTGATGATGATAGTAGTGGTGGTGGTAATGGTGATGATGTAAAGCTTTCATCCATTTACCATTAGTTGAGATGTTTGTTTCTTCTCTCTAGCACCTCGGTTCCCTTAAGCTCATTCAGACTTCCTTTTTCCCGCTCAGAACCCTTTGGCTTTCAGGGAAAGCTCTGAGAGTCTCTTTATAGTGATGAAATATGAGCTAACAGGCAAGATGTTGCTTCTCTGTGAGCACAGAGAGGAAGCTCCCACGTTTCAGCAGTTGTGGCTGTTGGCAAGCTCCCATTCTCAGAGACGGGAAATCTTTCAGCCCCTTTGCCCATGCAGCTCTCCCACATTCTCCCCAGGCCAGAGAAGACATCACACGGAGACTACATTCATAGGAGTAAAGGGGAGTTTATTCCTTTTGGGAACCCCAGATTCCTGGGCCTTATCCCAGACCTTGGAGCTGCTAATCTCCTCACTCCCACCCAGCTGGAGACTGAGAGTCCTGTGGCTGTTCTCTTTTCTAGAGATTCCGGAGAAGCTCACTCTTCCACATATGCATTCCAGGCCCTGCCATTGGATCCTCCCTACTGGCTGCCCCTTAGCTCAGGAGGTGGAATTGAACACAAGTTGGGAAGAACATTCAGGCCACCCCTCCCATCCCTCGACCAATCTTTAAGCACATGGTGGTCATCTGTTTACAAATTTTGGTCTTGCTTATTTTTAGGAACTGTATGTTATTTCACCTATATGGCTGTACCTTAATTTATTTAACCTGATCTTTCCCCAGGTTTTAGATTTTAATATCATACAGTGTATTGTCCTTATGGATTCTTCATCATCATGCCAGTATTATTGTTCTAAATTTCTAGCACTGGATCCCTAAAGCTCCATGATAATGATAATAAAGTTAGAAATTACTGAATGTCCCTTACGTGTTAGGGCCTTCTTTATATATGTTAGCTTATTCAACATTTATCACAGCCCTATTTTTTCCTGATTTTACATATAAGGAAACTAAGTCTCAGAGAGGTTAAGCGAGTTGTTCAAGGTCACATAGCTAGTAGGCGGTAGAGCCAAGCTTCAAAGTTCTCATGCTTTCAGCCATTTCATACTGCACGTGGGAAATACACTGGGTCAGGTTTCCAACTGTATTTCCCCTGACATGCGGCATGAGCTTCCTGGGACCCAGATTCTTCTGTTACAATAATCTCTGCCTTGCCTCCCTCCCAGCAGGTTTCAGAGGACAAATGAGATCATGTATGTGGAAGCACTTCAAAAACTATAATGTGTCATACAAATATAAGGGATAATTAAGAGACTATTATTAAGTACAAGATAAGCTTGTTTACTTCAAGCACCTGAGCCCTTTGACAAATGTAAAAGATGTCCAGAGACCTTATCAAATCCCCAAATTGGATGCTACATAATAATTAGATAAACACAGACACAAAGTTATTTATAAAGATGTAAAGTTATTTGTAGCTTGCTCAGAGTGCTTTGTGAATCACCTTTTCATAATTTCTTTTAACTGAATGAAGAGCTAACTCTGGTCCACTGCTGAAGTCTACATTTTCCTCTTTATTTGTTCAAAATTCCTATTTTCTGTTTAAGAAACATTGCTTTCTGAGGTTTCAGCACGTTCTTTCCGCTTCTGTCCTAACACACGTGTTTTGTCTTTCTGCGGAAGGCCATTTTCACAAAGAAACAAGACTTCCTTTTTCATCATTTTTGAAGGATGACAGAGTACTAGATAATATGTTGACTCATAGGTGATACAAATTCATGCCTCTGTAAATGACATTGCCACACATCATTAGTACTTAGGATCACTGGGGAGTTGAGATCCTTGAATACCCTGATTCTGGGGCAGAAACTAGAGGTTCCTGTAGTCTCCACTCTGCTCTGCGCCTTGAGCAGCCTGGCTCCCTAACCAACGTGGAAGTTTCTTGACACAAAGAATGCATCTTTTCCACCTTCAGCTTCCTCTCCTAAAGTCCCCAGTGCCTGGCGTTTTCATGAGTACGCAAACATTATTTGTAGAACGGGATGACATAACACTCACAAATCACTTTTTCTATCACTCTCCCCTCTCTAGTCAGAGACACTGATACAGTGAGAGAGCAGGACTCCAGTTGATCCTGTGTGGAACCTGGAGACTTGGGTCAGTCGTTTGCAAGCTGGTTTTTATTTTATCCACCTGGTGAGAAGGGCGGTTTGGGGACAGGATCATCTTTAAGACTTGGTAAAATAATTCAACAAGGAGGCCATTAGACTAAAGCGGCTTTAATGCAGTGATGGTTTAGGAAAACAAACCAAAATTGAAACCTGTAAATGCTTCAAGGTTACAAAATCAAAACGCTAAAGACAACCAATCACAAACAGCCAACTAGCCTTTAAGCAATAGCCAATCAATTTCCTTTCTTTGCTCCTGGCAAGTTCTCTATGTAAGTCTTTCCCCTGGCCCACTTCGAGGAGCATTCTTAACCACTTCTGGTTTGACGCCTCCGGATTTGAATCAATTTTCGCTCAAATACTGCAAACTCTTAAAATTTTTAATATGTTTCAGTTTATTTTTTATCGGACCATGGTTCCCAAGTCTGGCCAGTCACCTGGAGATTAAGAGGTATCTGAGCTCCTTCCAAGAGGTTCTGACTCACGCTTCATCTGGGACAGGTACGAATCTGTAATAAGGTCAGCTAACTCTTTGCAAGAACTTACTTGGGTCTCGGCAGCGTGCGAAGTGTTTTTACAAATCCATGTTCTCAGTTTATGTCTTCATAGCCATGTGAAGTAGTTGCTATAATCGCCCCCACTTTGCAGAGGAGATTGAAGCTAAAAACAGGGTTGGAGGGGTGGGAGCTGCTTTTAAGGTTCTGCAACCAGTTAAGGGATTGAGGGGAGATTCCAACTAAGACCCAGCAAATGCAGACACCAATCACTGTGCTACATAAGACTTTTTCGGGGGGAGGAGGGGGTGCTTCTGGTGATTTGGATGCTTAGCCAGCTTTTAGAGAAGACAGATGCCCAGAGGCCATGCCACTCTCAAAGTGTGCATTTGTTTGAAAATGTGTGTCCCCTTGCCCCGTGTTTCTGGAAGGAAAATGGTTTAGGAACAGTTTCTCTGTAAGCCTAAAACGAGCAGCTGCATCTCCTATCGGCATTTTCGGGCAACGCGAAGTGCACTCGCGAGCCTCCTGGTCTCACAGGTTGACCCAATCTGGGAACCCAGGGCGAATCTTTCTGTACACCTGGCACTTCTGGTCCCGCCCGGTTTCGCCAATCCCCCAGTCCCAAGACCGTTCGCTGTGATTGATGTGACCCCAGAGCAATTATAATTGGCCATGGCGGACGGCCGCTCCGCCTCCCCAGCGACCCCTCCTCCCTTTCATTCTGAAAGAAAGAACCTCATCCCGGGCGCCCAATGAGAAGCGCCCCCACCCCAAAGATCCCGCCTCTTTCGGCTCCGGCCCCTCCCCGAGGGCTGAGGGACGCCCGCCTCCCGGCGCGGCACGGACCAATCGGAAGGCGCGTTCTCCCGGATGGACGACAGCAGGCCCAATCGCCGGGCTGCAGCGGCGCGCGCCCCGCCCCTCCGCCGGGGCCGAGCGGCGGGCGGGAGCGGGCCTCGGGGCGGCGGCGGCGGCGGCGGACGGACGCGGCCTGAGGGAGCGGCCGGCTGCCGCGCGGGGCTCGCCTCGCCCGCGGCGGGGTCCATGGCCTGAGCGGCCATGTCCGGCGTGGTGCGGACCCTCAGCCGCTGCCTGCTGCCGGCCGAGGCCGGCGGGGCCCGCGAGCGCAGGGCGGGCGGCGGCGGGGCCCGCGACGCGGAGCGCGAGGCGCGGCGGCGCAGCCGGGACATCGACGCGGGGCTGGCCCGCGAGCGGCGCGCCGTGCGGCGCCTCGTCAAGATCCTGCTGCTGGGCGCGGGCGAGAGCGGCAAGTCCACCTTCCTCAAGCAGATGCGCATCATCCACGGCCGCGAGTTCGACCAGAAGGCGCTGCTCGAGTTCCGCGACACCATCTTCGACAACATCCTCAAGGTGCGCACGCCTCCGCGTCCCCGCCCGCGCACCTGCGCCCAGGTGTGCCCAGGTGCGCGCAGGTGCGGCCGCAGCTCCCGGCGGCCGGCTGCCCCCGGCTTTGGGGCGGCGGGGTGGGGGGAGGTGGTGGCATGGGAGGGCGCTGGCCGGGGGAGGGGTGCTCACCCCGTCTCCGCGGCAGCCCGACCGTGGCCTCCGCCTCCCCCTTCTCGGGGCCTGGGCGACGCAGAAGCGGAAAAGCCGGCCGGCTTCGGGGGATTGGGAGGGCCGGGTCCTGGACGCCGGGTCGGGGACGCGCCCTTGCAGGATGGCTTCTGCGCGCTTCCCACGGCCAGCCTCCTTGGGTCAGGGAGCCCTCCTTTTCCTGCCCTCCCAGTAAGTGCGGACGAGCGGTGTGGACCGGAGGGGAAACCGGCCGCAAGTCTCTCGGTGGAACTGCTTATTTGGAAAATTTCAGACCTACCCAAAGTCCAGAGAATAGAACGAGCCGTACGCACCCACGCCCCCTCCCCCACCTTCGGCGCTGATCTATTCCCTGCCGCTGGGTTCACCTAGACCCCTACCCGTGGCTTGTAGCAAATCCCAGACATCGTGTAACTTCGTTAGAAAGTCTTTTAGCGTATGTCGCCAGAAGATAAGACATCATTTTTAAAAACAGCCACGGTACCCTTATCAGACCTGAGGATTAGTAACTCCTTAATATTCTCAGCTGTCCAACCTGTGTTCACATTTCCTCCCCAGCCCTGTAGTTGTTTTGTTTGTCTGCATCAGGATACAAATTAATTCCTTGCTTTGCAACTTTCAGTGTATCTCTTAATGGTGTGTAATCTTCTGGCTCTCCTATTGCTTGCTCCTCTTATTCTTGGCAGTTTTGGGGGGAAAAAAAACAAAAAAACCTGTAGAGTTGAGAAAGTCTGGGTTCTAGTCTCTCTCTACTGTGAGTCAGTGCCAAAGGGCCCCAAAGAAAGGGAATCTGGAGAAAATTGACCATGAGCAGCAGAAAGTAGATTCTCTCCTGCACCTAGGGTCATTTCGGGGGTTTTGTCTTGTTTTTTAGTTTATCCCTACTCCTCTCCCTGTCCTCTCACCTACTCTTTCCCAGGCCCATTTTGGGGAAAGTAAATTACAGGTATGTCTCAAAGCAGAGGTAGAGGAGTTTGTCATACCAGACAGCTGTCTGGAGACTAGATTTTATGGTGCCCCAAGGGACTTTAAATTTAGCAAGAGGGCTGTAGAAACGCATCTGGCATCTGGTACGTTTCTTTCACTTCACCCATGAGGAAGAAGCTCCAGGCCTTGGGGGAAAGTGCCTCCTCATTGGGACCTGGATGCTGGAACCCTGGGTCTGGTCTCCCAGGCCTTCCTCCCTCCAGGCGCTTTCACTGGGATTCCCACTTTCTGTATTTGTTATTAAAATAATTTATTTTAATAAAAATAGCTCTTTTAGAATCTTGCCGGGAATGAAAGGAAGAGAATAATTTGAATGATAAAACACTCCTTTCCTTTTCACCTCTTTCAAAAGCCTCTCTGTGAGTCAGCTCTGGCCAGTACTTCATCAACTTTAAGGCTAGGAGCCCAGTGTGATTCAAGGGGATCCACTGTGTGCTTAAAATTCCCCTCATCTTCTGGGGTAAAGTGCATGTCATTGTCTTTCTCTATCACAGAGCCAGATTGTATTTTTGCTGCTTTTCTGAACCTCCAAAGCAAGCAGGTATAAAAGTATAAGGATTTCACTGACTCCCTCCACTTTCTTTTAACTCCGGAGGTGGAGAAAATGTTTAGAAACAGAATCTTAAATCTAAGTCATCGTGTTGAGTGCATTTTAGAAAACTCCGTCTTAACCTTTTCCCATTGCACAAAAACCTTTAACTTTTATTGACTTCCTAATCAACAGAAATAAGATATGTTAACCAGTATCTTATTTTCCTTCCCAACTTTTTACTAACTGTAGTTCCATTTTAAACCATTTTATCTGTTGTGACTGTTTCAATGACTAGTTAGAAATTTATCTTCTGATTTTTTTAAAACCAGAAATTCTTCCCCTCGCCACACCATTTTTAGACTGATCAGTTTGGGAAGAGACCTTTTAAATTAATTGCTTTGTAATGGCTTTAGCAGTGGACCTTTGAATGATACTGTTTAGAATAATAGAATAATAATTTGTGTCTACATCGAGATTTGGTGTTAACGGGCTATTTTTGAAGTGCTCAGTATGTGCTGTGCACATTACCCTGTCCTTCATAAATGACATTTAGTTTTTATCATGCTTCAGATGGTATTGTCCCATTTAACCAATGAGAAAATTGAGGATAGAGAGTTTAAAATCTACTCAAGGTCAGCTTCTAATAACCAGGTGGCAGCGCTGGGAACCAAACCTAGTCCTTTTTTTTTTTAAACTTTAATTTGGGGATAATTGTGGAGTCCCATCCAGTTGTAAGAAATAATACAGAAAGCCCATGTACTCTTTACTCACTTACCTTCCATGGTAATAGCTTGCTAAACTGGGATAAAGTATCACAACCAGGATACTGACAATGTGAACATCAAGATACAGAACATTCCCATCACCATTAAGGATCCCTTATGTTGCCTTTTATAGCCCCTCCTTTCTGCCCTTCCCTGACCCTGGCAGTAACTAATCAATTATCCAATTCTATAACTTTTATTCATTCCAGATTATTATGTAAATGAAGCCATGCAGAATATGACCTCTTTTATCATTCTGCATAATTCCCTGGAGAATCACCCAAGTTGTGTGTATCAAAAATCAATAGTTTATTTCTTCTGTTTGCTGAGTGGTATCCATGGTACGGATTTACCACAGCACACCATGTAACCCTTCAAGGCCTCTGGGTTGTTCCAGTTTTCTGCCTATTATGAATAAATCTGTGAACATTCATGTACATGTATTTGCATGTACACACATCTTCATGCATCTGGGATATGTGCCTAGGAATACAGTTGCTCAGTTGTATGGCAGTTGCGTGGTTAATAGAGTGTTTTTAGAGTGCCTGTATCATTTTGCATCCCCACCAGCCATGTCTGAGTGATCCAGTTTCCCCCGCATCCTCGCCAGCATTGGATGGCCCTTTTTTATTTCAGCCATTCTGATAGGTGTGCAAGGGCTAGCTCATTGCTGTTTTAATTTTCATTTCCCTAACAGCTAATGATGTAGAACATCTTTTCTTGTGCTTATTTGCCATCCATATATCCTCTTTGGTGCAATATCTCTTCATGTTTTTTTACCTATTTTCTAGTTAGGTTGCTTGTTTTTTACTGTTTGTTGTTTATTGTGCTTTATTGTTGGTTAAATGTTTTGAGAGGTGTTTTTATACTAGATACTGGTCGTTTGTCACATATTATGTTCTGCAAATATTTTCTCCTGGTCTGTAACTTTCCTTTTCATCCTCTTAAGGTCTTTCCCAGAGCAAACCTTTTTTTGATGAAGTCAGTTTATCAATTTTTTTCCCTTTATAGGTAATGCTTTTGGTATCAAAGCTAGGAACTCCTTGCCTAGCCCTAGATCCCAAGATTTTTTTTTTTTTCTAGAAGTTTGGTAGTTTTACATTTAAGTCCCTGATCCATTTTGAGTTAATTATCCCATGAAAATGTACGAGGTTTAGGTGGAAGTGTATGGGTTTTTTGTTTTTTTGTTTTGTTTTGTTTTTGCCTTGAGTGCTCAATTGTTCCAACACCACGTGTTGAAAAGACTGTGCTTCCTCCATTGAATTGCTTTTGCTCCTTTGTCAAAAATCACTTGGCATATTTGTATGGACCTATTTCTGGGTTCTCCATCCAGTCCCACTGATGTGTATGTCTCTCCT
Source organism: Leptonychotes weddellii (assembly GCF_054177405.1). NCBI lineage: Eukaryota > Metazoa > Chordata > Mammalia > Carnivora > Phocidae > Leptonychotes > Leptonychotes weddellii. The sequence continues at coordinate 1,937,553 of NC_138373.1, read as the reverse complement.
GCCATTATCACATTCCGTTGATTACTGTAGCTATACAGTAGGCCTTAATATCAGATAGAGTGCTTTCTCCCACTTCATTTTCTATTTTCAAGATTGGCTTAGCTATTCTAGGGCCTCTGCCTTTCCATATGTATCTTAGAATAAGCTTGTCTGTGTCTATTAAAAAAAGAAAATCTTGCTGGGACTTTGATAGCAATTGCATTAAACCTATAGATCATTTTGGGGAGAATTGACATCTCTATATATCGAGTCTTCCAGTCCATGAACATGGTATGTCTTTATTTCCATATTTTTTGATTTCTTTATCAGCATTTTGCATTTCTCAGCAGACAGATCTGGTATGTGTTTTGAGCTTATACTAAGTATCTTGTTTTCCTTAGAGCACTTGTAAATGATACTGTGGTTTGTTGTTTTTTCAGTTTCCACATGCTCCTTGTTCATACACAGCAATGCAATTGATATTTCTGTCTTGATTTTGTGTCCTGTAACCTTGCCGAATACGCTTAATGGTTCTAAGGGCTTTCCTGTAGATTTCTTGGGATTTTCTACACAGATCATCATGTTCCTTGCAAATAGGGACAGTTTTATTTCTTCTTGAGGCATACTTTTTATTTCTTTTTCTTGCCTTACCACAGTAACTAGAACTTCTGGTATTATGTTGAATGAGAATGGTGAGAGGCATATCTTCTGTTTCTTTCCCGTGTTGGTGATTTGTGTCTTTTATTTTTGTCAGTCTTCTTAGAGGTTTATCACTTTTATTTTTTTTTCCCCCTGAAGAACCAGCTTTTTATTTCATTATCTTTTTTTTTTAAAGATTTTATTTATTTATTTGAGAGAAAGAGAGAGAGAGAGACCACATGAGAGGGGGGAGGGTCAGAGGGAGAAGCAGACTCCCTGCCGAGGAGGGAGCCCGATGTGGGACTTGATCCCAGGACTCTGGGATCATGACCTGAGCCGAAGGCAGTCGCTTAACCAACTGAGCCACCCAGGCGCCCTATTTCGTTATCTTTATGGCTTTCCTCTTTTCAATATCATATATTTCTGTTCTTAATTCCTTCTTCCTTTGGGTTTATTTTGCTCTTTCTTCCCCTAGTTTCTTGAGGTAGAGCTTTGGATTATTTATTTGAGACCTTTCTTCTTTTCTAATATAAGCATTTTAAGTGCTATAAATTTCCCACACAGGACTGTTTTAGCTGTGTCCATATATTTTGATATGTTTTAACTTTTATTCAGTGTCATGTGTATTTTTATTTCTTTTCAGATATTTTCTTGACCCATGGATTATTTAGAAGTGTGTTGTAGGTTCCAAGAGCTTAGAGATTTTCTTATTATATTTCTGTTGATTTCTATGACTTTATTAAGGTCAGAGAACATATTTTATATGATTTTAATTCCTTTACATACTTAAGGTTTGTTTTATGGCCCAGAATATGGTCCATCATGGTATATATTCTGTGGGCCTTTGTTGGTAGTTTCCAAGTTCACAGACACTTGAACAAAATGTGTATCCGTTGTTTGGTAGAGTTTTCTACACGTGACAGCTACTGGTGTCGATGGTGGTGTTGAGTTCTGTATTCTTACTGATTTTCTGTTTAGTATTTCTGTCAGTTGCTGAGAGTGAGGTGTTGAAGTCTCCCAACTATAACTGTGGATTTGTCTATTTCTCGTATCAATTTTTGCTTCATGCATTTTGAGACTCTGTTGTGTGGTGTATAAACATCTAGGATTATTATGACTTCCTGGTGGATTCATCCTTTTGTCATTATGTAATGCCCTTCTTTGTCTCCAGTAATTTTCTTTGCTCTGAAGTCTACTTTATCAGATATTTTAATATAGCCACCTTTTTTTTAAAAAATGAATGTTTTCATGCTGTATATTTTCCAATTCCTTAAACCTACCCACATTGTTGCTGTGAAATGAGTTTCTTGGAGACAGCATATTGTTACATCATATTTTTTTTTTCTGTCAGTCCTTATTAATATGCGTATTTAGGCCATTTACATTTAAGGTAAGGTAATTAATATGTTAGGGCCTAAGTTTCCCATTTTGTTATTTTTCTGTTTCTTTTATTTTACTTTACTGTGGGTTATTTAAACATGTTTTAGGATTCCGTCTTGATCAATTGGTGGTTGATTTTTGAGTATATCATTTAAAGCTTTGTTTCCTTTTCTCGGTTGCTTTGGGTTTATGATATACATGCATAGCTTACTGGCATCAGGGTTTTACGGCTGTGAGTGAAGTGTGGGAACTTCCATGTAGACCCCTTTACCCTCCCCACTTCTTAAATGGGCAGTTTTAAGTATTTATTATTATACTTTGAGTCCCACATCAGATGGTTTTATGTCAGTCATCAAATATGATTTAAGAAACTTGTGAGAAGTGGGATGGTTTTTTATATTTATCCCTATTTTTACCTGCTCTGATGGTCTTTTTTTTTTCCTGAGGTTCTGAGCCTTCTGTTACCCTTTCCTTTCTGTTCAGAGAACTTCCTTTAGCCATTCTTAAGGGTGGCCTTGCTTAAAACAAATTCAGCTTTCCTACATCCAAGAATGTCTTTATATCCCCTTCGTCATTGAGATCTCTTTGCCGGTTATAGAATTCACAGTTGACACATTCTTGTAGTAGTTGAAAAATGTGCATTATTCTTGCCTCCCTGGTTTCAGATGAGAAATCCACTGTCATTTGAATTGCTCTTTCTCTGTAAGTAAATGTGTCCTGTCTCGCTAGTTGCTTTTAAGATTGCTCACTTGTCCTTTAGTTTCCAAAACTATGATTTGTCTGGATATAGGTTTTTTCAGTTTATTATGTTTAGGGTTTGCTTAGCTTCTCAAATCTGTACATTTGTGTCTTTTGCCAAACTTGGGAAGTTTCTGGCCATTATTTCTTCAAATACCTTTCAGCCCCACTCTTTGTCCCCTCCCTCTGAGACTCTGGTGATAGGAGGATCAGTGGCTCTTATTACTGACCTCTAGGTCCCTGAGCCTCTGTTGCCTTGTTGAGTGGGATGTGACCTCAGTTCCCCCTGGCCTGGCTGATCCCGGGGAGTGTTAGGAGCAGCAGAGTGGCAACCAGCCCAGCCTCTCACCTCCTTTTCCTGCCCTCTGGGACTGAGTCAGGGTGGAGGCTCCTCTCCCCACTGACGCCACCCTGGTCGGGGAATTGGAGCACCTCCTGCATTTCCAGGCGGGAATAGAAGAAGAGAGCCTTGCTTGGCCCTGCCAACATTACCTAGGCCATTTGATGCTTCTTGGTTCTGCCGGGCAGGAAAGGGAACTAGGAGATCACCTCAGTGGGTGATGTGTGCAGTTTTTCTGTTGGTATTTGGCTAGAATAGGATAGGTGTTGCCCAAACAGTTTTCTATTGTTAAGACCACCCTTTTCCCAGCCCTTCTGCTAGGAAGCTTTTCTCAGAGCTCTTTCCATCTGCACCTTTTGGTTGTTACAGCTTGGAGGCTGTGCAGTGCCCTGTCCCGGACAGGTAGGCAGTGAGAATACCTTGGACTTCCCGTCACGTGGTTCCTCAGGTCCTGAAGTCCCAGGCAGCCTGCCTTCTTGTCTCCACTGTCTTTCCTATGCTTGCTTGTTGTGTTCTGTCCAGAGCGTCCTTAGTAGTAAGGGAGAGGACCCAGGAGGAATGGGGCTACTCCATCTTGGCAGAACCAGAAGTTTCCATCATCCCGGTCTTTTGATTCCAGGTCCAGGACTCCTCCTTCAGGACCACAATTGTGCCTGAATTTGAACCTGTCATTTCTTTAACTTCATCACCTCATGCTACCCTCTGCAGGGATTATTTGAATGTATTCGTTGCTTTGACCTCCTGTAAATATTCCCACTTAGACTGCTTATTCATTCTTTTCATTTATATAATCTTAAAGATGCTAGTCTCTCCCTCTCTGTGTGGACTGTCCCTAAAGTTTGTGTATGTGGTGTTTCGGAACCTGTGTGATAATGCCTCTGGTGATGGCAGGGGCCTCGGCATTTGTGTGGAAAAGGCTTTAGACCAGCTTGGCTGTATCTCCCAGGGTCTCCACCCCCCGCATCTGTACTTTGAGGAGCCGATTGTGAGGACCGAATCCCACATCCCGTTGGAAGTAGATACGATGTAAGCCATTTGAAAGGTTAGCATCTGTTCCATGGACAGGAAATCCCAGTACCATACACACAGTTGTGTGAGTGTATCCTTTAACCACCCAGAGCTGGACACGGATTCTGAATCATTGTTCTGGTGGCTTCGTTTCTGCTCAACTCAGTTTCAGGAGCTGACTCCCTAAGGCCTCCCACTGGCCCTCCTAGTGTATGTTTGTGGGGATGATTTAGAAACCTTGTGAAGAGTGGGATTGTTAGAATTAGTGGTCTCCTGTTGACACTGAAACAAAAAAATTCAACAAATGCTTTTTGATCGTATACCCAAGGTGATATGCTCAGTGCTGGTGGGGAAGGGGTTAGTTAATGGTGTATCCTGCCCAGTGTCTACCCTTCAGGTGCTCTGGCTAGCTGGGAGGACAGTTGCACTCTTTAATATAAAGTCTGAATGTAGATCGTGTTAAATGCCATTGTAAAAGGAGACAGGTGGCTTGGTGAGAATAGGGAAGATTAATTCTGGCTGAGGTACCTGGAAAAGCCTATGAAGGAAGTGTGATTTGAGCCAGCCCCTGAAGGCACCATGGCTTTTTAGCAGGTGGAGAGGAACATACACATGAGACTATCTCAGTGCCCAGTGTTTCTACCAGTTAGATCAGAGAATTCTAATAGTATGGCGTAGTAATTCTAATAGTATGTAGAAGCCAGACGGAACTTTCTAGTGCAGAGGACCGGTCATCATGCAATGGCCAGCTAGAGACCTTGGTCAGGATGCTCTTTATCTGAAAGCCATGGACCTTCTCCCTAGAAAGTTCACACACATGCACATAGTTTAAAAGGGTCCCTTGCCATCCTAAGCCTCAAAGTGGCCTACTTACGCTCTATGGACTGCAGGTTAAGAAATTCTGTGGTGGAATATCTAAGATTATGGTAAGTTTCTGTAAATAAACTTTTTTGGGATTGTTTGCTGTGTCATTACTTTTTGCAAAGGCAAATAGGACTTTGAAGAAGCCTCCACTGCTGTTCTGTATTTTTTTTTTAAGATTTTATTTATTTGACACAGAGAGAGTGACAGCGAGAGAGGGAACACAAGCAGGGGGAGTGGGAGAGGGAGAAGCAGGCTTCCTGCGTAGCAGGAGCCCGATGTGGGGCTTGATCCCAGGACCCTGGGATCATGACCTGAGCTGAAGGCAGACACTTAATGACTGAGCCACCCAGCCGTCCTGCTGTTCTGTATTTTTAAGCACTTTGAAACCCCTGGCCTGCAAAGTCTTTGTTTCTTGGGTTCAGAACCCCTTTGTGCTTGATGCTACAGTGGGTTTGTGTGAGAGCAGAAGCGTAAATGCACTTCTGTGGTCTGGGAGAACAGTTGGGATTTTACTGCCTTGTTGGCTAATTGCATTTAAGTAAGCAAATTACTTTTACACCTGGACACACATGGTTGGTCCTTTAATAATACCAAGAAACAAAAATCTCTTTTTCCATCGGTTAACAAAATCCAGAGGCCCCTCTGGCCCTTGTTGAGGATTCATGGCACGTGGACGGTTGGTGTTCCTCTCCAGCTTGCAGGCTGACATGTTGGTTATTTTAACCGAACCGATTTTAGGGGAGTAGTTTTGACCCTCAGTTATCTGTCATGTGAGATCTGAAATATAGCTGTGCTTGATGTTAGATGGTGTTCTGTTGACAGCTCATAATTATTTTGTTATTATGTAGTCGAGGACATGGATCTTATCGCTTGTAAATGGAACTGAAGATTCATACTTAAGGCTTATCTGGAGATGTAATTACAGGGCGATCTTCAAACCAACAAAGGTAATGTGTGATGGACCTGGCGTTTGACTTGCGTCACCCGGAGGGTGGTGCCCTCCCTTCAAGACACGTGGCTTTATTTCCTGTGCTAACTCTTGTAGTTTGTATTTCAATAAAAGCAGTGGTCCTCTTCGCCTCTTCTGCCCAGTGGGCTGGACGGAGCAGCTGCTTAGTTTTACCTGATGGCCCTTCGAGTGAGCAGAATGTGAAGAATAGTTGCTGACCACGTGGTTAGCTTTTTTGAATGATTCTTTTTTTTTTTTAAAAGATTTTATTTATTTATTTGAGAGAGAGAATGAGAGACAGAGAGCACGAGAGGGAAGAGGGTCAGAGGGAGAAGCAGACCCCCCGCCGAGCAGGGAGCCCGATGTGGGACTTGATCCCGGGACTCCAGGATCATGACCTGAGCCGAAGGCAGTCGCTTAACCAACTGAGCCACCCAGGCGCCCCTTGAATGATTCTTTTGTGCATGAAGAGGTTTGTCTGTGTCCATTGGGGTACACGTTCAGGTGGGCCCAGGCACATTGGGGTATGGAAAGGAAACCCAGTTAGCCTTCTGCGGTATGTGTCGGGAAGCCAATACTTCTGCATTGGTTCGGCGTGCTGGGTCCATCTGGAACTTGTGGTCTGGAAGTGCCGTGTCCGTAGGACAGAAAAGGAACAGGTAACTCTTAGGAGTATTTGGAAGTGGGTAGAAAGGAGCTGGAGAGCAGCCCTGCAGTTGTCCGGGATGCCAAGAAAGTGTTCCCCACCCCTGCTCTCTTCAGCAGAGGCTAAGTAGACAGCACCTCTCTCTGAACTTGGGCATCTGTTTTACTGTCTAGCCTAAAACCATGGCACCAGCTTTGCCTAATGGCTCCGTTACATCAAGACTCAGCAGGAAGACTGATCTTAATGAATATTGACTGGTGTTAGCCAGTGAACCCAGGCCTTAGGGAGTCAGCTCCTGAAACTGAGTTGAGCAGAAACGAAGCCACCAGAACAATGATTCAGAATCCGTGTCCTGTGCAGTGTTAATATTGTCATTGCCTTGGTGGAAGGTTCTGGGGATTGTGCGTGGTATGTGTTCCATCCAGCCCTTGAGTGCGTGTCTGGGGCAGTCAAAGGGAGGTTCCCTTTGCTGTACCCAGGGAAGGCCAGGACAGATGTCAGGGCCGCAGCAAGACCTGCTCCTGACTTTCAGAGCCAGGCCATTTGCTGTGCTGTGTACACGGCGGTGAGTCCTTTTACAGTGCTTACCTACCTAGTTGGCTTGTGGGGGCAGGAAACAGGGGAGGGCAGGGCAGGAGAGGCGACATCACTGGTTAAGTCACTGGAAGGGTGGGAGTCCCAGCCTAGCTGAAGGAGGCCATCACAATTGTCTGCAGGATGTGTGATGAGATTCATTGGGACTCGTGACTGGGACAGATCAACCGGGCTGCTGAGCAACCTGTAACAGGCAGTTAGTTCAGTGCTGGCCACTGGTCCAGGGACACTGGTCCACAGCAGCTGTGGAGCCCCACGTGGTGCCGAGTACCGGCCTTTTCAGGATAAGATGGTGCTCATCTTTGTGGACAAGTTACACAGCATTCCGGGCAAAAGACTTGACATTTACCAAGGAAGGAGAGGGAGTGATTATTTAAACTCTCACCTTGTAGCTGGTTTCTGTTACAGGTGAAAGGGAGTAGCTGCTTCAGAAGTTTGTTTTTGGAGTTTTTATTTTTAAGATTTTTTTTTTATTTGAGAGAGTGAAAGAGCAAGAACAAGAGCGAGAGAGTGAGCGCATGAACGGGCGAGGGGCAGAGGGAGAGGGAGAAGCAGACTCCCCGCTGAGCAGGGAGCCCGATGTGGGGCTCAATCCTGGGACCTTTGGATCATGACCTGAGCTGAAGGCAGACATTTAACCGACTGAGCCACCCAGGCACCCCTCTTTTTGGAATTTTTATAACACGCGATGTTTGATCTGTGTTTTCCATCGATACCAGTTCTGTATCTGCAGTTGTTGGCACAGCTGGGATGACCCCAAACTCTGTATTTGCAGCCACTTACATGTTTTCTCAAGGAAATGAAGCTCCATAATTCTTGTTTCTGGATGCGGAAGGGAAGGGTTTTCCCCTAGGACTCTGACGACTTGATTAGAGACCTGTAGTTTGAAAAGTCCGGGTGTGGAGCCACGTGGGAAAGGAGACCCTCCCTGAGAGGTTAGCTGGTCAGGATTGAGAGATGGAAGATTGACGTTTTACCTTCTTATCAGTACATATTGATAGAATTATAAAGAAGTACAATTGTGTTTTTAAACAAACAGGCCAGCACCACCAGAATGTCCTACTTCAAGCAGATGTCTTGTTAAAAGTAATCATCTTGGAAGCGGAGCCGACAGATCCTGATGAAGTGTGTGTTTATGTGGGAGATGCTGCAGAAGCTGTGAGGATGGGCCCTAGAAGGAAGAATACCTTCTCTTTGAATCGGGAGCTTTGGTTTTTGTGTTTGAGGCCCCTTCTCTCTTACCTCCTTTGGTCCTCAGTAACCCTATAAAGTCAGGTTGGGGGTTTTACTTTGGTTTGGGGGCGTTTCAGCTCCAGTACTTTCTTGCCTTCCCTCCCCAGCCTCCTGTGCTGATGGGAGGAGGAGGGAGCGGCTGGACCAGTGAGTTTTGGGGAAGGGAGGACGTGCTGGTCTCTGGCCCTCAAGGCTCCCTCCCCTGGAGCCACCCTGCTCACAGGGAGCTAGCATTCCTGTTTCGGGGGCTTAGCCGTAGGGGCGGTCCCCCCTGTGCGTCCAGCCATGCCAGAGAGTGCTAACTGCTCACCGGTTTGTGGAAACATTAGGGGCTTGACAGAACCTCGGAGTCCCTAAGTTTCTACCCTCCCCACTGTGTCCCTCACGGGCACTTCAGCCCTTCCTTAAGCAGCTCCTATGCCGGGGAGATCACCCTGGCTGCCCCTCCCTTCTGGCCCTGCTTCTTGACACTGAGTTGTTACAGGTGGCCCTGAAACGCGTGGACCCATTTGACATAACGTTCTGTGGAGCAGCACAAGCGACAAACCCTCCTTCTACGTGACAGCTTTCGACTTCTTTTATTTATTCAACAGAGTCCCTGCATACTTCGGAGATAACTAAGAACAAAACCAAGTTCTCCTTCCCCTATGGGTGGAGCTGCCATTAGCCCCGCACTGTGTCTTCATAATCCATGTACTTTGAGTTGGGGATTCTGTGACTTGAAGCTGGAAGCACGTGAATCTGGAAGGCAGGAAGGCACCAGCTCTGTAGTGAGCTGGAAGAAAAGAATTCAGGCAGAGGAATTAAAGAGCACGAGAGCAGATGCCCTGAAGCAGGAAGGCAGGAAAGAAGCTGGCTGCCGAAAGAAAGCGCTCTCGAAGTGCTGGATGCAAGGTGGAAGAGAGAACCTGATCAGATCTGGCCGGGCCACCTTGGCCAAGGTGATTCTGGTGGGAGTGGGCAGCGGTTGCAGAGTCGGTGAGCAGGAGCTTGCCTTGATTCTCTTGGTAAATGACCCATCTGCGGCAGGATGTGAGGTTGGAGCAGGTTCACAGGACCTTCTCCCATTACCTGATGGGATGCGTGTGTACATATACACATATGTGTATATCTATTTAAAATCTTACAAGTGAATATGAAAAAATTCACCAGGAGTAATCATGAAAGGGAAAGAGGCCTTATTACACATGTAGGTTGAACTGTATGAAATTATGATTTTTGACCTACAAAAATGGCAGTTTCCTGTGGTCCAACCTAATGTTTCAAAAACACTGCAGCCAAAGGCAAAAAGATGATTCTCGGGCCATGTAGTTCATCTCTTGGCCTCAGCCCCAACCCCCAACAGTAATGTTGAGGGACGAAGGTGGGTCAGTGCAACCCCAAACATCCTCACTAGTCCCCTCCAGTTGGGAGAGAAGCAGACCCGCGGTCTGGAATGGAGCCCTGGGAGAAGTTAGGGACAGCACCAAGAAGCAAAGGGACCTTGGCAAAGGCAGAATCTGTGTTGAGCCAAAGCTCAGGAGATGGGAAGTGAGCTTGAGGAACAGCACATTTCGTAGGATTTCAGAAGAAAGCCCCCTGTGCCCCAGACAGGGTTCCAGCTTCCTTCCCCTTCCTTCTCTCGGACACAGATTAAAAGCAGCATCTGTCTGCAACACTCAGCTCTGGTCTGGGAGGACAGATGAGGTAGAAATGCCATCTGGGAAACTGCCCCAGAGTCCTTCTGCGAAGAACAGGTTGGTGGAGAGACTCGGCCTGGCCACTCTCCATCCTGTATCCAAAGGGGGGCGGGAGTCGCAGGCAAAAGGCAGGTGAAAACCCGAGTCTGGAAAAGAAGGTGTGCTGTGAAAGCATTTATTGTAGAAGACCAGAGCTCAGGGGTCTGATAAACAATAACATGAGAAAAAAGGAACAACTACAGGGTTGGCGAGACCCTGAAAAGTCACACATGCCATTCTAGTCTCCTAAGTCAGATGTAGGAAGGGCCTGCGTGGAAACGTCAGGACGCGGGGACAGGTCCAGTCCTGCCACCACTGATCTCTCCCAGTTGGGGAAGGGGCATTGGAGCGCCAGCCAGAGCGCTGCAGGCGTCTGCAGGGAGACACGCCCCTAAACCCCACGTCCAGGGAGACCTTCCTGCTCTCGTCCCTGTGCCCCCTGTGCCTGCAGAGGTGGACAAAGGCCACGCCGTTCTTGTTGCTCTGACTGTGAACCGTTCCGGGCAAGGACTGCCAGTGGACTCTGCTCCTACCCGACTCTGTCCCCTGTGAGCCCTTCAGACTCCGCAGGAGAGAGCGGGCCATTCGGGTGTGGGTCTGTGCACTGAAGAAGCATCTGAGCAGAGGGAGACTTACTTCTTGGGGCACCTGCTAAGCTGAGGTCCTCGAGAGCAGGGATAGCTGCATTCGTGTTGCTTTCCTGGCATTGAACCTAGTGCGCACGCCTAACGGGAGCGGGAGGACTCGGGGGCAGGTGCCCACAGAGCTTGGTAATGACTCTGGCGCTTCTCCACCTGCCTCCACGGTGCCATACAACGGTACTGACTACTTCTGCATGTGTGTGGCCTCACGGTCCTTAGACCTCCTGTCACACAGCTCTCTCGTTCGTTAACTGGCAGCTTCCTAATCACAGGTGGAGGGCGGGGTGGGGGCCACACTTCCGGTGAGAAAACTGCTGCTTGGCCCTTTGTAACACATGACTTTGCCTGTGGGAGTTGGTGAGAGTGAACTGTGTTGACCTAAAAACGGGCGTGTTGCCGAAGCCGTGTAGTGTGTAGTTCCCTGTACGAGGACAGTAGTAGTAGGTCTGCAGACTCCAGCACAGTGTGACAGCTGTCACAGGTGAGCGTAAGCACCCCCGGATCTCACGTGGGACACCGCGCGAAACTCAGGCGCACGCACCCACCACAGTGCTTCGTGCACTATGATCTGCTGTACGAGTCTGTGTAACCGAACCAGGAAAAAATACCAGGAGGGTAACAAAATGCCGCCTGTTTATTTCTGTGAAGCATTATGAATTTATTTTTTAAAACATGTTTTCTACAGTAAACATTATTTTAGAGCGTGCCTTGTAATAGCAGTTTTATAGTATGTGTCCTTAGGAATATATCCTATGTGATTAATGTAATTAATATAACTATAATAAATATAGTTTATATAACAAATAATCCAGCAGTGATTAAAGTCCTTTTTCCCCTATGTCAACTCTCTACAGCTACAAGGACGTTTCCATTTTTAATTGTAGGTGTTTTAATTTGTGGTTTGAATCTTCCTTTAGAATTTTTGTAATCTTGAATATTTTCAGAATGTGTAAATATTTACCAAGGAGACCACAGCATCTTTAGCATTTTTTTTCAACTTTTTTTTTTAATTGGGAACTTGTCTTGTTTCTTAATGCTCAGTAACTTCAAGAAAAGAGCCACCACGGTGCCTGAGCTCTCTTTTCTCTATCTGGTACAAAGTAAAACTCTCTGACAACGTAAATGCCTTTTTCTAGTCTTCCATTAATTTTTAAAATCAATAACATTCTTAAAGTATTGGATGTAAGTTTTAAATGTAGGTGTTTTTGAAGTAGACTAAAAGACAAGTCTTGAGCCTTCTAAAAACAAAAAACTGTCCACTGTTTTTATGGGTAATTGGTGATACCTGTGAATATTTTCTTTTGTACTGTTTTTATAATTAATACTCAGGTAATTGTTTCCTTGATTATGACTTTTTCCCCCAAGTAGTTTTGACATTAATCCGTCATCTAACCTATTTTATATTAAACAACATGATCCAAGAGGAGACCATTGAGTGCTCAATAGATAGAATCACAGATAGGTCACGATTAGAGAGTCTGTAGGGGTGTTGTCTGAAGGAAAGATCTTCCCTGCACAGAAACATTCTTATTGCAGACTGGAACAAGTCAAGGGTGCCAGGTGCTAATCTAATTCAGAGATGTTGTGGAGTTTCTAGTTCGTTAAATAAAAAAAATTACGCGTATTGACTAGAAAGGAAGGGACAAAATTAGCATTATAAGTGGTAAATATCACCCAGAATGTTGTTGGAATTAAACAGTTCCAGAAGTGGCTGGACACAAAATAAATGTTTGTGTTTGAACATGTGTGCCCATGTACTTTCCTATAATAGAAAAATATCCTGGGGAAGGGAGGGAAAAATAAAATAAGATGAAATCAGAGAGGGAGACAAACCGTAAGAGACTCAACTCTAGGACAAACAGGGTTGCTGGAGGGGGAGGGGGGTGGGGGTCTGGGGTCACTGGGTGATGTCCTCCTTAAGGAGGACACATGATGGAATGAGCACTGGGTGTGATAAGCAACTGATGAATCACTGAACTCTACCTCAGAAACTAATAATACACTATATGTTAATTGAATTAAAATTTAAAAAAACACATCCCATTCATAACAGCAAGCTAGGATAAAATACTAGGAATAAGCAAAAAGTGAGTAAAACCTATATGATGAAAGCCATAAAACTGTACTGAAGAAAATAAAGACTGGGAAAAATTATTTTTTCTGAGTAGAAATTCTTGATATTGTAATAATGCCAGATTATGAATTGAACACAATACCAGTCAAACCCCAATTTATTTTTCTTAGAACTTGACAGAATGATTCTGAGATTTGCATGATGAATAAATTCTGGGGGAAAAAAACGCTGTGTTTGGAGTAGTTACCATGAGAAATGTTGAAGTGGGGTAAAGCCGCCGTGATTAAAGCAGGGTTGTGCTGGCTCAGGAATAGGCAGTGGACTGGTGAGGTAGACTCGAATCCCAGACTGACCCACCTGTACCAGGGCCTTTAGAATATCGTGAAGAGAGCGCCTGGGTGGCTCAGTCGGTTAAGCGACTGCCTTCGGCTCAGGTCATGATCCTGGAGTCCCAGGATTGAGTCCCGCATCGGGCTCCCTGCTCGGCGGGGAGTCTGCTTCTCCCTCTGACCCTCCCCCCTCTCATGTGCTCTCTCTCTCTCTCATTCTCTCTCTCAAATAAATAAATAAAATCTTAAAAAAATAAATAAAATAAAAAAGAATATCGTGAAGGAAGGCTTTCAGAACAGTGGGGAACGAGGGATGGTTGAAGAAATGGTGCTGTGGAAATGGCTAATCATTTGGAAAACAAGAAAGGTCCTTTTCTAATACCCTAATTCTATATGATTAAAGGCAAAAACATTAAAATCAAAATACTAGAATAAAATGGAGATGGGTAGGAAGGCCTTTCAGATTATGACACCAAAGACAGGATAAAAAGGACAGGGGATGGATCTTTTTGATTCCATAACAATTTCTTAAAATCTGCTTGGCAGAAAAGAGAATAAAGTTGTACAAACTGAGAAGTAGTATTTACAGGATATGATAAAAACGGATGTCCTTAGTCCTATGATATTCTTCCATCTGCTGGTAATTTCCAAGTTTACAAATATAGCCCTAACTGTACCCTTGGTTTCTGGACCCTCTTATACCACTGCCTTGACGTCTCCACCTGAGTGTGCGATGGGCATCTCGAACGTGACTTGCAGAACCTAACTCCTGACCTCTTGTTCCACTGTCCTCTGCCTGGTTCTGCAGTCGTGCCCTGGGTGGCCTCTGATGGAGTCCATCTGCTGGCTATGCTCTCAGTCTGGGTGCTTTAAATCAGGACAGCAGTGTTTGAATTTTGGTCAGACGTCGAAAACTTGACCGGCAAAGTTGCTTTGACATGACCTTTTTATTTTTGCTCTGCTTTTTTCATGATCGAGGTCAAAATCACATAACATAAAATTAACATTTTAAAGTGAACAGTTCAGGGGCGTCTGGGTGGCTCAGTTGTTAAGCGTCTGCCTTTGGCTCAGGTCATGATCCCAGGATCCTGGGATTGAGCCCCGAATCGGGCTCCCTGCTCAGCGGGAAGCCTGCTTCTCCCTCTCCCACTCCCCCTGCTTGTGTTCCCTCTCTTGCTGTCTCTCTCTGTCAAATAAATAAAATCTTGAAGAAGTAAAAATAAAGTGAACAGTTCAGTGGCATTTAGTACATTCACAGTGTTGTACAAGCATCCCCTCTGCCCAGTTCCAGGATATTTTCATCACCCCAAAGGGAAACCTGGACTCAGTAAGCCATTGCTCCCTGTTACCCCCTCTCCCAGCACCCACTAATCTGTGTTCTCTCTCTCTTTCTCTCTCTCTTTGCATTTACCTGTTCTGAGTATTTTATATAAATGTGTAGCCTTTTATGTCTAGTTTTTTTCACTTAATACTTTTTTTTAAGTTAATAAGCCTTTTTTTTTTAAGTATTTATTAGAGAGAGGGAGATCACAAGCTGGGGGGAGGGGTAGAGAGAGAGAAGCAGACTCCCCACAGAGCAGGGAGCCCAATGTGGGACTTGATCCCAGGACCCTGGGATCATGACCTGAGCCAAAGGCAGATTCTTAACCAACTGAGCCACCCAGGCGCCCCAATAAGCCTTGTTAAGAACAGTTTTAGGTTTACAGAAAAACTGAGTGGAAGGTACAGACTTCCCACACATCTCATCCCTCCCCTCCTCAGAGTCTCCCTGTTGTTAACATTCTGCGTCAGTATGGTACATTGTTAATATTGATGAACCAGTATCAATACCTTATTAACTAAAGTTCATAGTTACATTCAGGCTCACTCTTGGTGGCTACAGGTTTGTGGATTTTGACAAATTTTATCCACCATCACAGAATCACACAGAATAGTTTTGCTACCCTAAAAATCCCCTGTGTCCTACCTATTCATCCTCACTCCCTTCCTCCCAACCCCTGGTGACCACTGATTTTTTTTTCTTTTTAAGATTTTATTTGAGAGCGAGAGCATGAGAGAGAGAGAGCATGAGCAGGGGGAAGGGTTAGAGGGAGAGGGAGAAGCAGACTGCCCGCCAAGCAGGGAGCCCAATGTGGGGCTCGATCCCAGGACCCTGGGATCATGACCTGAGCCAAAGGCAGACGCTTAACCAACTGAGCCACCCAGGCGCCCCATGTGACCACTGATCTTTAACCATAGTTTTGCCCTTTCCAGAACATCATATAGTATGAAGCCTTTTCAGGTTGGCTTCTACCATTTAGCAATACACATTTAACATTCCTCCATGTCTTTTCATGGCTTGATAGCTCATTTCTTTTTAGTGCTGAGTAATATTCCACTGTCTGGGTGGACCACGGTTTGTTTATCTATTTACCTGTTGAAGGATATCTTAGCTGCTCCCAAGTTTTGGCAATTATGAAGGAAGCTGCTATAAACACTTGGGTGCAGGTTTTTGTGTAGATAAAAAATTTTCAATTCATTTGCATAAGTGCCAAGGAATGTGATTGCTGGTCAGTTCAATTTTGTAAAAAAAAAAAAAATACCCAAACGGTCTTCTAGAGCGGCTGTATCATTATGCGTTTCCAGCAGGCATGTCTGAAAGTTCCTCTTGCTCCTTACCCTCACCAGCCTCTGGTGTTGTCAGTGTCCTGGATTTTAGCCATTCTAACAGGTGCAGGGTGGCATCTTGTTGTTTTAGTTTGCAGTTCCCTGATGACATGAGATGTGGAGTATTTGTCATGGGCTCATTTGCCATCTCTCTGGTGAGGTTCAGATCTTTTGCCCATTATTTGGGTTGTTTTCTGATTCTGGAATTTTAAGAGGTCTTTGTATATTTTGAACACCGGCCCGTTATCAGATGTGCATTGCCATGATTTTCTCCCAGCCTGGGACTGTCTTCTCATTCCCTTCCACATAACGGTAGCGGGCCCATCCACAGGGCGGCGTGTGCCGGCGCTGCCTTCTCCTGGCTGGGTCGCATTCCACTGTGCGAGTAGACCGCATTCTGCGCCTCCAGCCCTCGGCGCGCGGACATGTGGGTCATTTCCCACTCTGGGCTCCTGTGGATGACACTGCTGTGCACGCTCACGTGTGGGCATGTTTTGTGTGAACGTGTTTTTGTTTCGGGTATCTACCTAGGAGTGGGATCGCTGGAACACGTACGTCAGCGCTTGGAGGAACCGCGGCTGCGCTCTTTTACGTTCCGTCCCGTGCGCCAGGGCTCCGGCTTCTCCTCGCCAGCGCTGCTGGTGTCCGCCTTGTGCATGACACCACTTGGGGTTTTGATTTGCGTTTCTCCGTGGCACTGAGGATCTTTTCATGTGTTTGTTTTGCTCTGCTTTTAAGACTCTTCTTTTTAACTTCTTGACTTTCACTTCCTACTTAAACCTATGGGAGGAGTCATCGTATTTTTATAATCATCATATATATATATATATATTCGAAAGCTACTGACTATTTTTGCCATTCTGATGCCAAAGAATTGGAAATAGGAAGAGACTTTAAAGAGTTTTTTTAAATTAGTATTATTATTTTAAAGAGAATGTTGAGGACCTAAAATTGGGACAAAAATACTTCCGAGGCGTGTTCTTCTCCGCTGTCTTGATTGCCTTGTGCCTGCATTTCCCCCAACGGCCATTTTCAGTTCGTCTGCTTTGTATACCTGTTCTCTCATACCCTTCACATGACTGTCAGTGTGAGCCTTCTCAGCCAGTTTTCAGAAGGCTGTGTTTCTGCTTCAGAAATTATGGTAGTCCTTAATCTCCGTTTAGACCCCGCAACTTCTAAGCCAGAACTGCTTGGCTTCTGTATATTTCCCTATAAAAGGAGGACACGCTGATTCTGGGAAAAGGGAAAGGCTTCCTCCTGAGCTGCAGGTGGGAGTTCACATCTGGCAGCTTCTCTGGGCCCCTCCACCCTTTCGGCTCAGCTCTCTGCCCTGCGGAGCTGACCTGCACAGGTTTGGTGCTCCCTGGCTTCTGCTTGTCCAAGAGCCATTCTCCCACAGCCTTAGGTTTGTATTTCAGGTTCACATAGACCACCTGGTGGTGCATGACCTCTCAAGCCAAGATTTTGGTCTGTGGTGATCTGGCCGCAGATGAGGGGTGGGGAGGGAACAGCATGAGATCAGGGCATTTGCTCCCCCCACGTTTTTTTCCAGTGCCCCTCACACCTTTGTAATTAATCCCCGGTCTGAGTATGCTGTTTGTTTCCTGCTGGTAACCCGGATTGATTTAGGGCGTACAGTAACCTCTCTTTGGAGGGCTGGCCCATGATTAAAGATGGTCACGGGCTTGTGTACCACCCGAGGCCAGGGCGTCACTCTGTGTGACCTGAGACAGGAGCCTCCCTCTGGGGTGCACTCTGGGTGCCTTCTTACCTCCCCTTGTCTGGGCCCTTCCCTGTGCATGCAGCCACCGGCTGTCTTGTAAAAATGCAGAGTCCCATTCAGTAGGCCCGGGAGAGAGAGGGCCTGTGACGCGGGCTTTCTGGTAAGCTCCCAGGTGGGGTCCAGGCTGCTGCTGGTCCTCAGCACACTTTGAACAGTGAGGGTCTGCGCCGCAGTGGTGATTCATAACACTAACACCCAGAACACCTACCTGCCAGCAGTAGGGGGTACTTGGTTCAGTGGTAGCATGCACTGGGTACCACACAGCCATTGTGAAGTCATTTCACTCCTATTTATTGAACGTCCCTGTGTGTTAGGTGCTCGGGACGCATCAGTGGAAAGAAAATCCCCGTCCTCTAGAGCTTCTACTCTAGTGTGCGAAATAGGCGGCCAACATAATCAGTGTTAACTTCTCTAGAACATTAGAAGGTGTGAGGTGCCATGGGGAGAGGAAGAAGAGCAGAGGGAGGGAGGAGGAGAGTGGCCTGGAGAGAGCCTGCTGTCAGAGGTGACATTTGGGCAGTGGGAGGAGGCCGGGAGCTAGCAAGGGGATGTGGGGAGAGCGCTTCCCACAGAGAATATGCCTAGAGGCTGGAGCCTGGAAACTGGGTGTCAACTTGGAACCTGGGGGAACCCCCCACCCTGCCCCAGAAAGGGGAAGGGAGCTGAGAAGGGGCGCAGATCCAGTGGGGCCTTGCAGGCCCTCAGAGGGACCCTGGCTTTGTGTCTGAGGGACACGAGCTCCATGTGACAGTTTTCCCCAGAGGAGTGACCCGATCGATCGGAGTTGGACATTCAGGGTCACTGTCACTCGGGAGGGGGAGACCGGGATGTGACGGGTAGAAATGGTGAGAAATGACCAGGTTCTGGGAATGGTCTGAAGGTGCTGATATTGAAAATAATATATTTGAGACATGAAAACATGCTTGTGATATGTTTAACCGAAAAAGGAGTGAGCTATTATTCTTCAAGGTCCAAAGTTTTTTGTTTTTTGTTTTATTTAAAGATATTTATTTATTTAACAGAGACAGAGAGCACAAGCAGGCAGAGCGGCAGACAGAGGGAGAGGGAGAAGCAGGCCTCCCGCTGAGCAGGGAGCCCGATGCAGGGCTCGATCCCAGGACCCCGGGATCATGACCTGAGCCGAAGGCAGCCGCTTAACTGACTGAGCCACCCAGGCGCCCCCAAGGTCCCAAGTTTGAGTGTAATAAATAAATAAATAAATAAATGCTGGGGGGAGGGGGCATGATTCACCAAAATGTAGTGAGTAGTTACCTCTCATTAAGGGGGATTTATTGGGGCGCCTGGTTGGCTCGGTCAGTTAAGCGTCTGCCTCTGTCTCATGTCATGATTGCAGGTCCTGGGATCAAGTCCCCCATCGGGCTCCCTGCTCAGCAGGAAGCCTGCTTCTCCCTCTCCACTCCCCCTGCTTGTGTTCTCGCTTTCACTGTCTCTCTTTCTCTCTGTCAAATAAATAAATAAAATCTTTTAAAAAATAATAAAAAAATAAAGGAGATTTATTCTTATTTTTTGCTTACTTATGTAAGCACGTGTAGTAGTTTTATCAAAAACAAAAAACTTTAAACAACTGTCTTTCTTTTTCTATGCAGTTTTACTGCAAGCCCTTTATTCCATCAAGATCATGCATTTGCATTGCTCTTTATAGATATTAACCTATATTTTGCACTTCATTGTGTCTACAACATGCTTTTTAAGTTTTTTATCTTTTTAGTTAATTTTGTGTGTCTGTCCAGCTAGAATGCAGGATCCTTTGAGGTTCAGGATGTCCTTTTGATTTTCTCTGTACTCCACCTTGTAGCAGATTCTTCATCCTATTGGATGAGTTGTTCCAGTTCTTTTGAGGAAGGACTGGACCCCTTCCAAAATGGCTTTCTTTTTCTAAATCTGTAGAGGTTTGTTATCGGTGTGATTGAAAGACCAAGAATGTTTAATTCTTTCCTGCTCTCCTCTCCTCCTCACATTCTCCATTCCTGTTACCCTCCCACGGTGCTCATTCTGTCCCATCAGAAAGTACTCCCTTTTGAGCTCACAGAAATTGTAGATCCGGGACACAGTTTGCCCTTCCTGCTATCGATACTTCAGTTAGATCAGTAGCCCGTTCTATAAATAGTCTTGTCCCTGCAGTTGCAGAAAAACAGGGCCCTTGGGTTTAATGGTGGGCGTGATCTGTGCTGGGGGCTGGCTCTGGACTGTTCAAACCAGCAAGTGTAGAAGAGCCCTTCCCGCAAAGCCTGCCACAGATGCCTCAGACCGGACTTTTTATCGTTACAAATATGTACGAAGAGTCACGGAGAATTAAAATTACTTGTTTCAAGGCATAGTGTAGTGGTGGTTGGTCACTGTAGTGTTCCTGAAAGGCTTATTGTTGCTAATCTCTTAAACCATATTGAATTCTGGTAAGCGTGAGGTCAGGGAACGGGCATGAGGAACTCTGATGATAAATCCAGTGCTTTTAGAAGTGGTTTTAGCAAACCATCTTGGGGGGTGGGGGGTCAAGGATGTTAATTTTGTCCAGCTCCTTTGCAAGTCACTGTCTTTATCTTTAGTAGGGCTTGAGAAAGGGACTCCCTTAAGATAGGTCTTAGGTTTGGGAGGTACGAGTGTGCAGATCTAAGGTCCCCATTATTCAGAATTACCACTCCTGGTTATGGGACACGTACAGATGCTGGCTCAGACGGGAGGGTTTTCTTGGAGTTCTGAGACACATGGGAGGTGATACAAAAAGCATGCAGAATAGAACATCTCAAAGAAAAAGTAGTGTCCAGCAGCAGCTTCAGAATTTGCAAATTTAGCTAAAAAGTTATAAAAACAGAACATAGGAAAGCCGAGTAGGTAACATTCTAACATTTTTCAAGCTAGATTTATTAAGAAATGGTCATGTCAATCTGAATTTTTTCCGTTTGTGTGCCTGTATTATCTTTTTACCTGATTCTAGTGGGCGCGTCCTGGAATGCCCGTCCTGGGGCATGTGCAGGGACCTGACCTCACGCACCACATATCCCCGAGGCCCAGCACGGTGCAGGCATATATAGTAGGCATCATATATTTGTTGGACATACAAATAAGTGCTTCTAGAGGAAAGAAGTCTGAGAGAACACGAAAATCAAATTTTAATTTTGATAATCTCCTAAAATATTTTTCATGTTTTAGTAACACGAAGGTCAGGACTATCCGTGTATTTCCTGGAACTAGCCCTGTGCTGGCAGGGAAGGAAAGGGAAGAAGAACCACCTGCCTGGTCCTGCGTCGAGCTCTCTTGCTAAGGCGTAGTGGAAGTGGGACAGGACGCACAGGGTAGGATGGCTGGAGGCGCCACCATTACCCACTGGGGAGTGTTCAGTGGTGAGTCGCCTTGCTTTGGGCCACCCAGTGAGTTCGCGGGGAGTTTCAGCCTTGTTTCCTTATATAGAGTCCTGCGCACAGATTGGGAGTTGCATGAGTAGCCGATAAAGGCGATTCTCTATTCATTATTCCACGTAACTGAAAACACGTGGGTCTAGTTTCTCTCTGCAGTCAGTTGGGGGCTGACATCCATTTTCTCACAGTTGTATTTACTACTGAAA
Source organism: Leptonychotes weddellii (assembly GCF_054177405.1). NCBI lineage: Eukaryota > Metazoa > Chordata > Mammalia > Carnivora > Phocidae > Leptonychotes > Leptonychotes weddellii. Next base: position 1,916,412 of record NC_138373.1, on the reverse strand, counting down.
GGAATGCTAGTGGATTAGTTCATTCACGTGATCTTTCTGCAGGGGGGGCGGGGGAAGGGGAAAGCCTTTGAGCACCTGAGCACAGGAAGCAGCAGGTTTCCCACTGTTGAAAGAAGGAGTCTCCCGAAATAAAGCCAAAGTGATCCGGCTGCTTTGCTTTCTCAGCCTGTCTTTGTAGAACGTCGATAATCTAAGAATCTTCACAAAAAATTTTAAGCCTACAATAAGCAGAACATTAATCAGAAAATCATTGGTTCGCATCTTTCACTTAAATAACATTTTGTAGAATGTGCGGGATTCCCATGGAGTTTTGTCTGTGTTAATTAGAATGTGGCCGCAGTGGCATCTTTGTAAGTTATAAGGTTGAAGCCACGGTGGTCAGTTAACCAGGTGAGCATAACTGATTTGTGGGCGCAGGTCTGGATGCCACACAGCTGACAAAGATAGAGGAAGCCAGCCCTGCTGACGTCTGTGGGGAGAGTGCTCCAGGCAGGGGGAGCAGTGACTGCAGAAGCCCAGAGGCTGGGGTGTGCCCTGGGATTGGAGAGACAGGTCAGTGTGGGTGGAGTGGAGTCAGCAGTGGCAGGGATGGGGAACACCGTCTTGGAGGCCGCACTAAGGATTTCACACTTAAAACCAAGTGTGATGGGAAAACCCTGGAAAGTTTTCAGTAGAGAACCGAAATGATCTGACTTCTGTTTGTAAAAGGATCACTCTGTGTACCAAACAGGAGTGTGATCCAGAGTACAGGCGGGGAGATCACTTGGAGGACCTCAGGAGTCCCTGCATATCCACACCGGTAGTTCAGTTAGGTTGGGAGCAGATGTGGGGTTTTGTCATCTTGCTTGCCTCAGTCTTTCCATCTGTGAAATGGGGATGATAATAGTAGCTCTCTCCTGGTTTCCCTAAGAATCAAGTGAGTTAGGGGCCCCTGGGTGGCTCAGTTGGTTGGGCGACTACCTTCGGCTCAGGTCATGATCCTGGAGTCCCTGGATCGAGTCCCGCATCGGGCTCCCTGCTCAGCAGGGAGTCTGCTTCTCCCTCTGACCCTCCCCCCTCTCATGTACTCGCTCTCTCTCATTCTCTCTGTCTCAAATAAATAAATAAAATCTTTAAAAAAAAAAAATTAAAAAAAAAAAAAAAGAATCAAGTGAGTTAATGCCTGCCAGACTGGCCCCCTGGACCTAGTTGGGGTTCAGTGAGTGCCGGCTTCATTCTGAGCATTACTACTGCCTGCTGCTCCCTTTCTCCCCAGACGCCGTCACTAGCACAAGTTTGGTTGTATTCAGGGTTTTGATACTTTTAGTACCTGTTATAAAGGGCGGGGCGCCTGGGTGGCTCAGTCATTAAATGTCTGCCTTCGGCTCAGGTCACGGTCTCAGGGTCCTGGGATCGAGCCCCACATCGGGCTCCCTGCTTGGTGGGAAGCCTGCTTCTCCGTCCCCCACTCCCCTGGCTTGTGTTCCCTCTCACACTGTGTCTCTCTCTGTCAAATAAATAAAATCTCAAAAAAAAAAATGAATTTATAAAGGGGCACCTGGGTGGCTCAGTTGATTAAGCAATTCTTGATTTCGGCTCAGGTCACAATCTCAGGGTCGTGGGATCGAGCCCCACATTGGGCTCCACACTCAGCTCAGAGTCTGCTTGGAATTCTCTCCCTTTGCCTCTGCCCCTCTCCCTCACGCGCATGTGCATATGTATGCGCACATGCATGTGCACGCACTCTAAAATAAATCTTAAAGAATTTATATATATGGCATCTTGAATATATTTTAAAAATTGGTTTGCTCAGCAATAGGTTTGCATTCCGTCCATGTTGGTACATACAGATCTAGTTTGTTACTTTAACCATCATGCTAAGTCCTGCATGTCCTCGTCCACGTCTGCCGTGCACTGTGGCCACAGTTTCTCCAGAGCATGTGCTTAGACGTGGACTTGACAGGTCAGTTCTGTGCACCGGCAGCTTTATGGAGTTGTCAAATGCCGCCTCTCATGGAAAGTCTTAGCGAAGCTATTAAATGAAGTGGAAAACTATGCCTTATTTCAGATAAGTGAAAAATTCCCTGTGTATGTGTTTGCGTGGACAAAGTATTAGGACTTGTCAAGTACATGAGCTGGAAGAGCCATAGAAAATCACCCAGATTTGTTTTAATCGGAAATGGTAAGACACGTGGACACGGAGATAACGGTCGTGAAGGAAGAAGTTCGTACTGACAGATCTTCAGCAAAGGGGCACTGCCCACCACTCAGGGCCCCGGGAAGCACCAGGGTCAGTCAGGAAGCAGAGGGAGAAGGAAAAGCATGGCCCGGAGCCTCAGTGGTACTTTCATGGGAAAGAGTGAGCAGAGCAGGGTGAGCAGCTGATGGGGAGATGGTTGACAGGGATGGTCCCTGCTTGTCCAGGACCTGGCCCTGGGAGTTTGGGGCAGAGGGGTCTTGCCTCCTGGGCTCTGCACTGGTTGGTTTGCCTATGAAAGGGAGTTAGCCAGCCCTGGGAGGGGCCGTCCCTCCAGGATTACAAGCCCCAGAGATGTAAGGGCATCGTGAATACAGAAAATAGAGAACGCAATTAATACAAGAAGAATCGATTCAAAGATAGTCATGACCTAGATTAGGAATGCCAGAAACATGAAATCGCTCTTTTTCTTCCGCCTGCAAGCCTGTTTCCCCTCCTAGTTCAGGTCTGCAGAGGTCACAGTGGTAGGAGGCCCTTCCGGAAGTGCCCACCTCAGACTCCACTGCCAGACTCCGATTCCTTGGGTCTGGGGTTCAGCCTGGGCACCAGGATGTTTAAAACTCCCTAGGTGACTCTCCCAGCAGCCAGGCCTGAGAAGTACTGGTCTGTAGAGAGAGAACCCTGAAAATCCATTCATGGGGGTTTGTAACATCAGCTACACCCACCTTGCAGGCAAGAAGGAAAAGTCCTAGGAGTCAGCAAATGTTCTCTGTAAAGAGAGTAAATATTTTAGGCTTTGTGAGCCAGGAGTCCATATCAAGTCTATTATGAAGATATCCATGTAATAAGAAAGAAAATAAATTTCAGTAATTTTTTTGCTGATAAAATCCAATATGTAATAATAAGAATTGTCATGTAGAGTCCAGTGTTATGTAATACATAATATATACAAATAGAATTCTTTTGGGGGGGAATAACATTGCATTTAATTGGGGTTCAAAGTTGGTGTTCCTACCATCGAATCAAATGCAGATACTCATGTCTAAGAACCATTGTTAGCTCAGAGGCCAGAAAAGTCAGAAGACAGGATGGATTTGGCCTGCAAGCCTCAGTCTGCAGACCTGCCCCACCCCACATGAGTGGGCTGAGAGCTTGTAGTTCTGAACTAGGACCAGGAGTCCCTGCCGCTCCCTGTTTCTGCTCTTGGCTCTGGGTGGTGCTCAGACCAGGGTGGCCTAGGGAAGAACATTCTTTATATTCTTTGGTATCCTGATAGTGCAATATAGACCCATTTGTGGTGCCTCGAGGTTTGTGTTTTCCCCTGAGATTCAGACAACTACAGGCTGCTCACCAAAGCTCAGCTCCAGAGAATATGGAGCCTCAGATGCCGCAGAATAAAGGTGGTGCTAGAGCTTTCAGTTTGCCAGCAAATAGAAGAAAACAGTTCCCTAAAGTCTCTGCTCTGCCCCGATCCACTGCTATGTAATGAGGGTGTATAGAGAGGAACCCTCTGTTCTGTTGTCTTCTTGACCGATTGTGGGAAAATCTGAAAGTGCCTCTGTGCATGTGGATGGATAAACTGATAGCCCGAAGAGCCAAGCTCCCAAATGGGCTATTTCTGAACCCATATTGGCATATTTTTAAGATTGTTTGGTGAAATGACACTAGCGTTAAATTTCTCCTCGTTCTAAGTTACGGTTTGTAATATTTGCAAACCATAGTCCAGGAAAAGTGCCAGCACCCTGCACCTCGGCTGCCTGCGGATTCCCGCACCTACCAGGCTCCACTGCGTTCTCCCACCCCCTCCTCGCTGGCCACGCTCCAGCCCCTTGGGTGTTTGGTTTCAGTTTTTCAAAACTGCTAAGATCAAGGCCTTGCTTCCCTTCCACTAGGAAAGCTCAGCCTGCCACTTACTGCATGGCTGGCTCCTTCCTGTCCTCAGGGTCAGCTCGTCACCTCAGCGGCCTTCCCTGACAACTCTCCTGACAGTGGCCTCCTTCCTCATTCTCTCTGCAGATCCATCACTGCCTGGAGAGCATGCGTCCCCCCCTATCTGAAGGAGGGGCTGGGATGCAGGGATTGCTTCTGTCTCTGTTGCCTTGTGATTTGTCTCTCCCCTTGCCCTCAGCATGAGCTGCAGGAGGGCAGTGGCCCGTCTGTCTCGTCTCTGCTGTGTCCCGGGTACCTGCCACGGTGCTGGCACCTGGTGGCGTTGAAGATGACGAGCACTGGACGGAAGGGGCTGCCCGCCGCAGGATAGAAGTGAATTCCTCGTCACCCGCGTGTGGTATCGCGTGCCTACTGTGTGCCCGGCGGTAGAAATCAAACGGCAGGTGCCTCACGGGCGCCGGCTGAGAATACGTGGCCTAGTGGGTGCGCACAGCACAGGAAGGTGCTTATGGGGTTTGTGGGATAACTCAGGAACCCTTTTTCTCTCATAGGCTGATAGCCATTTATGGATAGAAAGCTGATATTTATAAGGAATTCCTAGCTGGAGGGTGACTTGTTGCAGCACCTCTTAGAGGTCCTTCTAACTTCGAAATGCTGTGAAATTCTGTGCCATGAAAAAAGCAGGAAAAGGAAATAAGGAATTTTGTGGTGGGGCTTGTGGTTTTAAATAGGAGAGTTGGGTAAGGCCTCACTGAGAAGGTGACTCTGGAATAAAGACTTTATGTTTGCAAAAGAACTCCCCTGAGAGTCTTGGTTTGTGACCCTGACTAGGTTTGTGAGCCAGCGTTGAGAGGGGCTTTATTCTAGTGTCTTGAGCTGTCCTTAGGTGAGGTTACGGGATTCGTAGAGACAGAAGTTGACTTGCGTGAAGCAGCACAGCGGACGCAAGCTGGACGTCCGCCGCTGGGCCGGGCACACACACGCCGAGTGCCACCACGGCCCGGGGCTGCGCCTGCCCCCGTGCGGCGCCCAGCCAGAGCCGGCTGGAGCCAGGCGCTGCTTCCGGAGCTGCTCCCAGCTTGTCCGCGAGTCTGCAGACGGGCAGACGCAGCCGTGGCCTCAAATCCCAGTCTTGTGACTAATCCCAGCGTCTCCTGCTTTTCCAGTTCTGCGCTTACACCTCACAATGCTCAGTTGCCTGCCTTTTCATCTTGTTTTTCCCTGGCGCCCTGCTCTGCCCCACCTTCCGGGCCTGGTCAGTTTTTCCCATCTCAGTGCTCTCCCGGAATGACTGTCCTCGCGTCCCCAGCATCTTCCTCTCGAGGGGCCGCCGATAAAGTCGGTCTCTTGGTGCGGGGGGTGCTTCTCTTGCAGGGACAGCGAGTGTCTGTCCTCAGTGGCTGTAACCCCTGTAGCAGGTGGCACCCGATGGGCACTCTGAGTCCTCTGCAGGGGAGAGGGGCTATCTGAAGGAGTTGGCACTGCGAGCGTCTGTCCTCATGTCAAAAACCTCATCCTGCTGAGAAAGAGCGTTCTGTTTCATCAAAGCTGATGTATATTTACAATTTTGAAACTGTAGGGCGCCTGGGTGGCTCAGTTGGTTAAGCGACTGCCTTCAGCTCAGGTCATGATCCTGGAGTCCCGGGATCGAGTCCCGCATCGGGCTCCCTGCTCAGCAGGGGGTCTGCTTCTCCCTCTGCCCTCTTCCCTCTCTTGCTCTCTCTCTCTCATTCTCTCTCTCTCAAATAAATAAATAAAATCTTCAAAAAAAAAAAAAAAAGAAAAGAAACTGTAACCTCTTCTCATTGGACATGAAGTAATTATATTTTAAAAGTCACTCGCTTCTTTTGATGTTGTGTATGTGCAGTTGACCCTTGAATAACACAGGTTTAGGCTACACGGGTCCACTTATACATGGTTTTGTGGGGGTTTTTTTAATAAATACAACACTGTACATGTATTTTTCCTTCTTTATGATTTTCTTAATATTTTCTACAGCTCACTGTATTGTAAGAATACAGCATGGAATACACAGAACATGAAAAATAGGTGATAACTGTTCATGTTCTCCCTAAGGCTTCTGGTCAAACAGCAGGCTGTTAGTAGTCAAGTTTAGGGGGAGTCAAAGTTACACATGGGTTTTCAGCTGTGTAGGGGGACAGGGTCGGCACCCCTAACCCAAACTTTGTGTAGGAGCCAACTGTATTTATCCTTGAATCCATCTACAGATGCTGAATAACTGTAATTGTTTACCAGCTTTATCCTTCGTGGAAGGTGCAGGTTTTGTGGTGGGTTGCCTTTCTTTTTCTGTGCTCCCCACCCCGCATGTTATCTAGATGGACTTGGAAGTTCACCATGAACATTTATGCGTTCATGTGGCTTCAGCAGTGCAGTCAGGGCAATCTGCTATGTCCGAAGGGGAGCGTGAAGTCACCCAGTTTTAGCAAATTACGGACGTCTAAAGCCTCTGTTGGTGTCTTAGCAGCTTTAAAAGAAAAAGAAAGCTAAGGAAAACACTGCCTGAATGATTGATCATGATTTTGAGGAAAAGCAGATGTGTGTCCTTAAGGAGATATTCTTACTTACTTGAAAACTAAAAATAGTTTTGTGTTTTTTTTTTTTTTTTCATGGAATTAGTAACACAAGGATTAACTTAGTCTGCAGGTTTCTGGTGAAGAATGGTCTGAAATGCTGGTTGTGTTTAACACTTGGAAACCTCTGGGACTACCTCTCCCATGGCTGTAGTGTGTGGCATTTCTAGGGAATCTTTCTGGGAGTTTCCCTTCAACCGCTGAATAACTAATGCTTTCTGTGCTAAATGTCTGATTTCCTTTGGTTTTATATGAAAGCAGTATGTGACTTTTTACCTGGTTCTTTATGGAGGGTGCTTTTTTTTTTTTTTTTTTAAGATTTATTTATTTGAGAGAAAGAATGAGTGTGAGCGGGGGGTGGGGGGCAGAGGGAGAGGGGAAGCAGACCCACGTCTGAGCACAGAACCTGATGTGGGGGGTGCGGGGGCTTGATCCCAGGACCCTGAGATCACAACCTGAGCCGAAACCAAGAGTCAGACGCTTAACCAACTGAGCCACCCAGGCGCCCTCTGGATGGTGCTTTTTAAGAACTGGACATGGGTGCTTGCTGTGGCCTGTGGGGCTGTGTTTAAATAGTCCGCGGAACCTATTTGGGGGGAGCCCCTGCTTCCCACGTGTGCTGCAGGAACACTTGGCTGAGCGTCCAAAACCAGCACGATGCCCAGTGCTGGCCCAGCAGGCCCTCCCTTAGGGCTGCCCAATGGAAGGGGGTCAAATGTTGCTCATGGGGAGCTCGCTGTTCGGTAGAAATAATCCTCGTTTTACCGCCCTTCTTCACATCTCTCCGGCCTGTGGGTTTGGGCAGTCTTCTTCCAGGTACACTGATTTTACTTTGTGGTTTCTTCTCTGAGTTACTTTACTGGTCATTAACAAAATCAGTCTGAGTAACAAGCAGCAAGCGTATTCTCCGATCCCTCTTAAACATGCTAACGATTTCGTCTGTCTTGGGGTTCCCTGTGCCGCCGTGGGTTCACCAGAGTTCCGGTAGCTTTGTTGCTCGTTGTCTTCCGAGCAAACTGGCCTGACACCTGCAGCTGCGCCTCCGGCCCAGTCGCCGTGCTTCGGGGCTGGTGTGACGGAGAGCGCTCCCTGCCAGCTGCAGAGCCATGTCAGCAGCTGTAACCCCAAGTAGGAGCCGGGACTTCCTTTCTGGGTCTGACATCGCTGCCCAGCCCGGGCACCTCAGGCTGGGGCTTCCGCCAGCTCTTTGTTCCTGGCCACATTCTCAGCTCCTTTGCTGTTGGAAGAGGAAGTCTCCTCACCTGACTATGTGAACGTCTTCATTGCTTCTGGTCCTCTGTGTGTACTGTCTGAAAGGGCTGAGCTGCTGGCTTCAGTATCCCCTGTTGAAGGGCATCTTCCCTGGAGCCCTGCTTCCCTGTTTGTTCTTACCATCTTTCCAGGGACCGCTGGGCTGGGTCTGCTGGTCAGGAGTAGGTCTGACCCTGCAAGACTGCTCCAAGTGCATTATGCTTTTAAATAATTATTTGTATCTTATTAATCATAAAAGCATTTGCATATTTGGGAAAGAAGTGATACACAGATGTGGGGGCATTTCTTCGATTTAAACTTTGTCATGCTGCAGTTTTAATTTACTTGCTACAGTAAATTAAGCTGTCTCTTTGGTTGAACTTTTCCTGTAAACTGGCTTTTTATCTTGGATGTGTAGAAAGGAGATAGTTTTTAAAGGAATTTCCAGACCCATTACACAACTAAATTACTCTCAGGTAATATATGAGCCAGTATTAACTTATCAATCTCAATAATGATTCCTCATGTGGGGTAAGTTTTCCAGTGAGAAGTAAATTGAAATGATTGATGACATTTGGTTTGTGCGCTATTTGATCCGTTTAGGTACAAGACAGATCTAGTTAGTATACAGATACATTACTTCAGGTATTCCTCGCTGTACCCTCAGAGTTATCCTTGTTTAGCAGATGAGGAACCTGAAATTCAGACATTTGTCCTCTCAACAAATAGACCACCTACTGTGCGCTGGGCCCGGGAATGGGAATATGGGAGTGAACAGAACAGACCAACGATCCTGCCCTCAGGGGCATTCCGGTCCAGTGGGAGGAGAAAGATAATACACAAGATGAATGAGTAAACCATAGGGTCCATTAGCCAGCTACTGGTCAGTGCTAAAGAGAGCGGGAAAGTGGGGAAGGGGCAGGAGAGGTGGGCTTGGGGCAGCAGAAGGTCACAGTCATAGATAAGATGGCCAGTGGAAGGCCTTGCTAAGAGGCTGATCTTTGAATAAAGAATCAAAGGAGCTGAGGGAGTGCATTATCTAAGGCAGTCTAGGGATATCTGGGGACAAAGGGTTTCAAGCATCAGGAACCGGAAGTGCAAAGGCCCTGAGGCAGAAGCAGAGAGGCCAAGTGATTGTAGTGGAGCCAAAAGGAGAGAGGAGGAGGAAGTGAGGTTAGAGAAACAACAGGGTCAGGTCATGTGGGACCTTCTAGGCCTTTATAAGGACCTGGGCTCTTACTCTGATGAGACAGGGATTCTTGTAGGGTTTGAACAAAGTGCCATGAACTGACTTATTTTGAAGATAGACTGGAAGGGACGCATGCAGATGTGACCTGCAGAGGGCCCTGAGGGAGCTTCCCCGTGGGCGGAAGGGTTGCCGAAAGCACGTGCTGCCAAACATGCAGCTGAGCTATGCTGCTCTGTGTGCGGTGCCAGACCCCACTGCACGTTAGCGCCGCTTCTGTATCTGAAGAAGGTAGTGGTGGGGTGTGAGTCAGTAGGAAACGCATGCACAGATTCACGAAATACATAGTGAAAATCGTGGAGGCCCCAAGAGCAGGGCCTCCGTGTAGCAGCTAGAGCACTGGACTGCAGGAAGGGGCCTGACTAATAATAGGGCTCGAAGGTGCTTTGACTTTGTTTAACCGCAGCTCCTCCGTGGGGCCAGGAAGCCGGGTCTGCGATGTTGCAGGAGCTCCTGATGCGCCAGGAGCTGCCTCCCCCTGTCGCTCCTCTGCCCAGGTGTGTGTACGCCTGAGACTTGACCTGAAAGGGTCTCAGCGGTTTAGCGGGAGTCTGCCTCATGCTGGTCTTGGATTTATTGACAGGCCCACATGCATTTTTGGTGCTGTTTATGTTCTGCAGTAGTAATTTTACCTTCTTTTCTCTTTTCTCCAGTTAGTCTTGTAACCAGCCTCAGACTTGCCATCGGATAGCTTTGGAGACAGGAATGAAAACCATCAGCAGGCCGGTGTGCTGTCCAGGCGATTTTTCTGCCCTTTGCACTTTATCTTAATGCCTCACTATTTCAAGGGATTTCTGTCTGTACAGATAAGAATTGACCTTAACTCTCCCATCAAATTCAAGGCTCTCCTGATGGGGAAACTTCTAAGATCTCAGGCTAAAGGTTTACATCTTCTCTCTGCCTTCACGCAAGATGCTTTACTGGAAGTACTGGCTGATCTTCCTTCTCTGACTGGAAGCGAGAGATTTTAGAAATTCACGCATGTTTATTAACGGTTACTTCATGATTTTATCTTTTTTAATTAACTCACTTTTACTCATCATTTATTTGGCTTATTATTCGTGTTTTATTATTAATAGGACTTAGAGGAAAAATGCTTCTGTAAAAGCTTATTTGAACTATAGAAGCCAAATACTTACCAATTTTCTATTTTTTCCTGACTTTGGGTTGTCAGTGTGTGTGTGTGTGTGTGCATGCACGCACACACACACACACTAAATTTGCTTCATTTTTTTTTTTAAGATTTATTTATTGTAGAGATCATGAGTGGGTGGAGGGGCACAGGGGGAGAGAGAATCTCAAGCAGACTGTGCTCAGCACACAGCCCAACGTGCGGCTTGGATCTCATGACCCTAAGATCATGTCCTGAGTTGAAATCAAGAGCCAGATGCTCAACCAACTGAGCCACTCAGGTACCCCATAAATTTGCTTCATCTTCAGTTGGTAAGGTTTGGGATTTTCCTTGGAGCTATGGTTTGAGGATGTGACTGGTTAAATATTATTGTAGGACAATTTTAGCAAAGCCAAACAGACCAATTAAAAAAACAATTTTAGGAAAATGAAAAGTTAACCAGCTATAAATGTGTACCTTGGTACAGCCTTTCTGGAGAGCAGTTTAGTAATACTTATCAGAAGCCTCAAAAATGTGCGCATACTTTTTGACCCAGCAATTTCATCATGCAACTTTGAGGAATCTGTCACAAGACAGTAGTCAGATACGTGCAGATGTGCCCGTCCGGGGAACTTCCGGCCTTGTTGTTCATACTTTCCATGCTTTGGAAACAACTTAGATGTTCAGCAACAGAGGATCAGTTTAATTACAGCTCTCCCCATAGGTGGGATTACTACACAGCAGTTATAAGTCCTGAGGTTTTGAAATAGTTAATGACATGGGGAAATGTTTGTGATATATTGCTAGAAATGTTTTTGAAGATTTATAAGATGTTTATACATACATACACAAGGAGAATTCTATAAAGAACGAGACCAATAACATTCTGCATTAACAACAGTAATATTCTTGAGGACTTAATTTTCTTCTTAGTGCATTTCTGTGTTTCCTCTGTTCTCTACGCTCAAAATATTTTTGTAATCAGAAAGAAACAAATTCCATCTTAAGAAATGTTCCCATATATATGGGCGCCTGGGTGGCTCAGTTGGTTGAGTGACTGCCTTCGGCTCAGGTCATGATCCTGGAGTCCCTGGATCGAGTCCCGCATCGGGCTCCCTGCTCAGCGGGGAGCCTGCTTCTCCCTCTGACCCTCCCCCCTCTCATGTGCTCTCTCTCTCATTCTCTCTGTCTCAAATAAATAAATAAAATCTTTAAAAAAAAAACAAAAAAGAAATGTTCCCATATAGTGATTCAGTCCAAGAGTGTACTTTAAATTAGCCACACTAAGAAAGGTAAAGCAAAATTAATATATTTTGATAACCCAAAATATCAAAACGTTATCATTTCAACATGTGATCAATATTAAAAACTAAAAGATATTTACATTTATTTTTCATAAGTCTTTGAGAGCCAGTATGTGTTTAGAACACATCTCAATTCGGACTGGCCACTCGTCCACCGCTCAGTAGTCACTGGTGCTGAGGACCTCTGTGTTGGATGGAGCAGCTGTTGAATGTTCTAATTCTGTGCTGCTAAGGTCGTTTACATGAGTGAAAGGTTTTTACTGTTCGGAGATTAAAGTATGATCCGAACTCACGAAATTTTCTCTAACTTAGCCAGGTGTAAGCATATCCCATGCTTCTAGATTTTAATAACTGTTTTTTAAAAAATCTTATAGGGAATACCAGAAATGTGGCGTCCTCAAAGGTCAGCTCAGATCTGGTTGTAGTCTCGGGCCTGCTGTCAGCTGTGTGAAAGACAGGAAGCAGACAGACAGCTAGCTTCTGCCTCCTGCCTTTCTTTGTGCCTTCACTTCCCTGATAAACCCATAAAGGAATAGAATATAGATTAAAAAAACCCACCAGCGGTAGGACCACAGAATCACATTTAACTGGCTGTGTGATTGAGCTTCAGTTTTTCTCATCTGTAAAATGGGCACAGTACTGCTCACATTACAGTGTTACAAAGTGGAAATGAGCTAGTGGATGTTAAGCACTTGACACAGTATTGTTCACATGGCAAGTACTTTAGTACGACCAATGGTAACATGTTATTGTAGCGTCCCTGAGATGACGTCTGGATTGCTGAGAGAGCATGACTTTTGTGCATGTCTGCATCTGCTTGTTGGACACCCTGATAAGAATGGAAAGGATTTGTGGAAAGGATAGCATTTTTGTGACCTCTGTGCTGTTGTTTCCCACAATATGCAAGGCCCTGAGCTTGACCAGGCTGGACGCAGAGACTTATTCAAGGACTGGTTTCTGTGTGTGCGTCACACACCCGACCTCAGGACAAGTCAAGAGGTGGTCTTTCTGCAGCCCATGTTAACTGCTTGTCCTGACCAATGTCTGCAGGGTCGAAAATATCATGAGATGTGTTCCTGGACCTCACCTTGCTGCTCAGGATGACCCTGAGAGATCGGCCAAGGTTGTGTTTCCTCAAATGCAATCTAGTGGCCTGATTTTTCTCACACCACTTTCCTCAACCTCTTTCCTCTCTGTTATCCATTCTTCCCCAAGCCCAGCTCATTATTGTTTGGAGTTCTGAGCCTCAGCTCAGTCCTGTCAGCTCTGAAGTGGCAGAGGCACAAGAGAGGGCCCACCCTCGAGCAGACCCTGGAAGAATCTGGCCCGGTGGTTCTCTGAGCACGGTGCACGGTAGAAAATACATTTTATCCAGTGTAGCTGCATGTGTGGGCACCTGGAAATACACAGACACATCCGTCTGTGTACTCAGATCTTGCTTGAAAGCAGAATTTTTTTTTTTTTTAAGTAGGCTCCACACCCAGCATGGAGCCCCACGTGGGGCCTGAACGCTTAACCGACTGAGCCACCCAGGCGCCCCTAACACAGAATTTCTATAAATCACTTGCTGCTACTATTTACAGATTATTCCGATATTTACCATTATGTTCTATTTCATTTTTTAAAAGCTCACTACATGATTTCACTGTGTGGATCCTGACTTGAATTTTGAAAACACTGAGTTAGCACATTGAGCTGTGTTACCTGTGTGTAGTGTTTATGGGATGTTTCCCCCCTTGGAATGATATTTAGTATTTATTCTCGAATGTCTTTATTATTTACTGTACTTCAACAGGAAGGCTTCATTCCCCCTTGCGCCAGTGTTTGTCTTTAGAACATTTAGTGGATGTTTAGTCCAAGCAGACTCCAGGGTTTAGAGCCTGCCACTTGAAAGAGAAGAGGAAAAGTTGCTCCCTGCGTGGCTCCAGGAGGTGACTTCAGAAGTCTGCAGCCTGCCGGCTCTTGAGTTCTGACATTCAGCATGGATTTCACATTACATTTGAGGAGATCTGAGGAATTCTGAACTGATGTTGAATTCCTTGTTTGTTTATTTTTTTAGCTTTAAGGAGCACCAGCCTTTCCTGGGTACCCGGAAAAAGCTCAGGATTGACAGTTCACTTCTCCTGTACATTTCCTGAACCCAGAGTTTTTCTTACAGTTCTATTTCCTCAGAGTGTTGCCTTGGATTTCCTGCTGTCCGGTTAAATTTAATTTGTCTTAAACTTCCCCAGATCTCCCCGCTCCCAAGCCAAACAGTCCTCTGGACTCAGCTCTGGAGAGCTGGTTGGTGGTCTGGTTGTGCACTCTGTCTGCTTGCCCCGCTATCCACGTTTGGTGACTTCTTTCTCTTGCTATTACCTCTCATCTTCCTTGGGGGGGTAGCTTCTGACTCCTCCCCCCACACCTGCACTGGTCCCCTCCCACCCCTGAGTCTGGAGGCAGCTGCTCCTTTCCAGACCCCCATCCTTTCCTGCTCCCTCGGAGTAAATCCCCCCTTCGCAGCTCGCCGCCTTGCCGCCCCCTTTCAGCCCGCTGGCTTCCGCTGGCTCCTCTCCCGGCTAGTGGGTCGTGCCCACCATTCTCCCCTGCCTCTGATTATAGCCTGCGCACTCCGTGCTCTGCGCTGCTTCTGTGTCCTGAGAGCTCTTGGAGCAGGCGCCACGTTTACCACCTTTGTGGTCCCCCCCGCCTCCCCTGGCACTGGTCTTTGCCTGAGGGGCGTCTCAGTGTAGAACTCCGGAGGTGGCTTTCCCCGAGCCTGTTCTGGTAGTGGGGAGGCGCCGTGGGGGAGGGGACTGGCCCAGGAGGCTGGCGATCCTGTCCTGAAAGTAGTGGTGCTCTGAGGACCGGGCTGTCTGCTTGCTGCTTCCCCTTCTCACTTGTCCTCTGACCTCTCAGTTAGAAGCTCTCTTCCACTTCGGTTTCAGAGAAAAACTAAGAGGAGCCATCTGCCTTTGCTTGCTGGACTCATTAACTTAAAGAAATGTATCCTGTTTACATTTCTGGCAGCATTTCTTTTATTTGGATGGTGGCCAAAGGCAAACAAGTCGGCCCTAGTGGGTTTAAAAAAATAATAATATATTAAAAAAAAAAGAGCTTTCCAATAGATACGCTGTTATCTGATTGGGCGAACACTCTAAACCTTAACATTTTCTTAATGTCACTGTTTCATTCTGTAGAAAAAGTTAATTTGATCTACTAGCATTTTAGATCTATCTCGGCTTTAGTATTTACTGTGGGAAGATTTTAGTAAGGAATGACTGAAAAGATTTGGTTTGATTAGGGGCTAAACTAACAACATTTATTTTGAAATGAGATAACAGGATTTGCAAGTTTTGGTCTCTATCCAGTAAAACTGAACCCCCCCCCCCCCAAATCTACATCCCCAGCAGACAGGGAATCTCTTCTTTGACTAGAAGTTTAAATTGCTGGATTTATAAATTGTCTTAAAAATGTGCTCTTTGAACAGTCTAAAGTGTTACATAGTATCGAGATGAAGTCACCAAACTGCATACGACTTAAACTGTTCATATTTGGGTAACTGAATAAGATGTATGGTTCTGAAAAAATTAATACTTCTGTAACATTGTTACTGAAAGAAGAGCTCTCCTTAAAGCCATTAGTGAGACAAGCAAATTGTCTTCTGCCCTAATTTTTTTTCTTTGTCTTCTGAGTGTATATGGATTTTAGGATTTTCTGGGCTTTGTGTTCCGGGAAATAGGTCTTTCATTACAAAAGAATGAGGCAAGGTGTTTTGTAAAATGCCTGCTGTGTAGTACTATCTTTCCTCTAAGACAGCAGCAGCTCTGTATAACAGTGGTTCAGTGAACCCATGTAGTGTCAGTTCTGCCAAAGTATAGTAAATAGAACATTTCCAAAGACTTCATGCTCTCTCGAGAAAGCAAGAAAAAGAAGACTCCAATTTTAGGCAGAAACCTCTCCTTTATCTCGATTTTTTGGGTGTTCAGAACAAAGTTGGCAGAGAGTAGTTTTTCACTAGGATAAATTGTAAAAAGCAAGAGGGACCTCTTTTTTCTTGATGCTTTTTTTCTTCCAAATGAAGAGACTAGGGTACAGAAAACAGACCATAGCTAACTGGTATAATTCAAAGTTCATCGGCAGTTTTGTCAATATCCCTGGATTTTTAAAAAGAGAAATAAGGAGCCTTTTCTTCGTGTTTGGGAGCAGTTAATTTGGGCCGGTTCCAAGCTTGCCTGGGTGGCAGCGTGTGCAGGGAACACAGGCTGCTTTTGGATAGACTAGGGTTTTTTAAGCCAAACCTGTGTTCACCCCAATAATTAGGGAAGGCCTGGTCTGTGCCGTGTTGAAAACAGGCTTGGAAATGATCACTCAATCTTCCAAGTCCGTTTTGATTCCCTGCCTTCATCTCCGACATATAAAAACGAAATTCCCCAGGGGGCAGAGGCTCAATTTCCCTTGTGAGGGAGGAGGTGCTCCTTGTGAGGCTGAACTTTCTTCATGCGTGAAAAGGGCACTGATGAGATACCTGGTGTGTCAGACCGAATTTGCTGAGTGTGACTTGTGCAGGCTGGGCCATCAGGAATGGTAGGTGGGTTGGTTACCTGACTTGGGGCTGGGGCTGGGGGTGGGCTGAGATCCTGACCCAGCTCTTTTGCCGGGCGAGGAACCTCATGTGCCAGGACGGCTTTGTCTGATTTGCACAAAGGTGCTGTGACCTTGTGCCAAGAATCTTACCGGAGAGATCTCTTCTACCTTCTCTGTATGCAGATATTTTTTTTTGTTGTGCAGCATGTGGAGAATATGAAACATCTTTGTTTTCTTGGGTTCTTGTCCTTTTGGGCAGATGGGAGTTTGGTGTGAAGTTGTCAGAGAAAGTAGGGAGATGTGAAGGACCCAGAGGCAGGAATGGGGTGCTTGGAGCCCAGAAGCAGGAGAGCTAAGGATTTATTCAAGTCCTGTTTCCCCACTGGGTGGGTTCTAACCCACTGTTGCCACTTGCTGACATTGACCTGCACTTCAAAAGCTCACGTGGAGACCCATCCATCTCGCTTTTCCTACTGGCCCCTCGTAAACCTTCCCTTTCCACGCCACGAAATTGGAGCATTTATTGTCTCGGCTGCTGGTTAACTTCTTTTTTTTTTTTTTTTTAAGATTTTATTTATTTATTTGAGAGAGAGCACATGAGAGGGGGGAGGGGCAGAGGGAGAAGCAGACTCCCTGCCGAGCAGGGAGCCCGATGCGGGACTCGATCCTGGGACTCCAGGATCATGACCTGAGCCGAAGGCAGTCGCTTAACCAGCTGAGCCACCCAGGCGCCCTGCTGGTTAACTTCTTAAAAAACTTTTTATTTTGAAATAATTATAGGTTCTCAGGAACTTGCAAAGATGATGGGGAGAGGTATCACACAGTTTCCCCTAGTGGTTACGTTTTCTAGAACTGCAGTGTGAGCTCACCACTAGGAAATTGATGCTGGTGCTCTGTGTGCATGCGTGTGTGTGTGTGTATGTTTTGGGGGGGGAGGGAGGGAGAGATTCTGTGACGAGCTCTCCCACGTGAGGGTCTGTAGCCAACACAGCTCAGCTCCATCACCTCCAAGATCCTATCACTGCCCTGGCACAGTCACCTGCCCCCCTGCTTCCCCTGCCATCCCCAGTCCCTGACAGCGGCTAATTTGTATCCTATCTTTATAACTTTGCCACTTCAAGAATATTCTATAAATGGAACCACATAGTATGTGACCTTTTGAGATTGCCTTTTTTACTCTGCATAATTTTGAGATCCACCCGGGTTGTTGCATGAATCAAGTGTGTTCGTTCCCTTTTACTGCCGAGTCCTATTCCGTAGTACGGAGACCCCCACAGAGTGTAACCATTTCTCTGTTGAGGGACTTCGGGGTTGTTGCGAATAAAGCTGCTCTGGGCATTCTTGCACAGGATTTTGTGAGGACATAAATTCCCATTCCTCTGGGTTCAACGCCCAGGAGTGAGATTTCTGGATTGTATGATAAGTATATGTTTGTTTAAGAAACTAGAAAACCGTTTTCCAGAGAAAACGGCCTTCTCGCAGCCCCATCAACGATGCATGAGACAGCAAATATCTTTGTGTCCTCACCCCCATTTGGTGTCCTCACTGGTTTTGTTTTAGCTGTTTTAATAGTGGGTAGTGATACCTTGCCGAAGTCTTAATCTGCTTCGCCCTCACCTGCTTACTTGCTGTCTGTGTGTGCTTTCTGGTGAAACATCTCTTCATACCTTCTGCCCATTTTCTAACTGGATTGTTTTTCCAGCTGTTGAGTTTTGAGTGTTCTTTATATATTCTAGATAGAAGTCCTTTGTTAGAGATGTGGTGGGTTGTTGTTGTTGTTTTTTTTTCCAGCCTCTTAAGAGTCTTTTGCAGAACAGAGTTTTGAGTTTTATGAAATCCAGTTTATTGATGTCTTTTTTTTATAAATCAGGCATTTCATGTTCTAAAAACTGTTTACCAAGCTGTATATGCTAACCATTTTCTCCTATGTTGTAGTTTTATGTTTTTTGTTTTTTGTTTTTTTTTTAAGATTCTATCTATTCATTTGACAGAGGGAGACACAGCGAGAGAGGGAACACAAGCGGGGGAGTGGGAGAGGGAGAAGCAGGCTTCCCGCCGAGCAGGGA